>NC_091298.1:41980852-42215852 GCF_038502225.1 Cherax quadricarinatus
CCAGATTCTCCTCCACCATGAAGCTGTGAACACTAACTCCAAGGCCGAGGGAGTGATTACCTCATCTTTTGTATATAGTTCTACTGTCTTCCTATTATGTCCTAGAATCTGTATTGATAAAGCCACTGGATGGCGAAACGTCTACTATAATAAAGATATCCAGATGTTGCACATGTGTCTTAACTTTCATATTGTCGGTATTTTATACCTTTCTTGCACAACTTGTCAGACACTGCAACATCATGGAATCTTGGTTCAGAGGACATCTACAAGACCTTCTTCACGGCTGCTGCAACTAACCCATCTCTTTGGGAAGGACCTACTTCCACTGGGGAATCCCGCCTACCAGTGACTTTGCCCTCGTCTGCTGCCCGTCCCTATCCACTGACGCCTACATAAACCGCCAGTCTTCTTGTCTTTGCTCCAGATTCTCCTCCACCATGAAGCTGTGAACACTAACTCCAAGGCCGAGGGAGTGATTACCTCATCTTTTGTATATAGTTCTACTGTCTTCCTATTATGTCCTAGAATCTGTATTGATAAAGCCACTGGATGGCGAAACGTCTACTATAATAAAGATATCCAGATGTTGCACATGTGTCTTAACTTTCATATTGTCGGTATTTTATACCTTTCTTGCACAACTTGTCAGACACTGCAACATCATGGAATCTTGGTTCAGAGGACATCTACAAGACCTTCTTCACGGCTGCTGCAACTAACCCATCTCTTTGGGAAGGACCTACTTCCACTGGGGAATCCCGCCTACCAGTGACTTTGCCCTCGTCTGCTGCCCGTCCCTATCCACTGACGCCTATATAAACCGCCAGTCTTCTTGTCTTTGCTCCAGATTCTCCTCCACCATGAAGCTGTGAACACTAACTCCAAGGCCGAGGGAGTGATTACCTCATCTTTTGTATATAGTTCTACTGTCTTCCTATTATGTCCTAGAATCTGTATTGATAAAGCCACTGGATGGCGAAACGTCTACTATAATAAAGATATCCAGATGTTGCACATGTGTCTTAACTTTCATATTGTCTGTATTTTATACCTTTCTTGCACATATATATAAATGTTTTCTTAGTTTTCTCTGTATTAGGACTGAAGAAGCCACTCGTGGCGAAACGTTTCCTTTAATAAATGTCCTGAACTGTACATAAGTGTCTTTTTCCACATCTTGTCGGTATCACCATACCATTTCCTCGACGTCATCTATGTTGTCTCCTCCACCCCTACAGCTGGTGCAAACAAGCATAGGAGAGCAATCGAGAAAATGAATGAAGAACTAAATAGAACTGCCAGGTGGGAGAAGAAATTGAGAATCACAACCAACCCTGACAAAGTCCTCATCAACACCGTTGGGTGCTTACCATCAAATATAGAAGAAAAAGGGGGCATTTCCATCAGAGATACCCGTATTGCTATAAGGAATCCAAACAAGATCCTAGGATACGAGATCGGCAGATTACTCAACTCTACAACCCACATAACCAAAAAAGTAAACCTAGCGAAAGCCCGCCTTGGCCAACTTTATCGATTCAAAGAAGCCCCTCCCCACATCAAACTACACCTGTACAAGATGATGATCAGACCTCTGCTGGAATACCCCTGCATACCCATGTCGCTCAAAACCAAAACCAACATGCTAAAACTCCAAAGAGTCCAAAACAAAGCCCTCCGCTTCATCACGAACACCAGACTCGGAGACAGAATCAAATCAGAGGACCTACACATACAACAGAGAATCCCCGCAATCAGTGTCCGATTAGACAAACTTACTAAGAGACAACTATATGACATGCAGGAACTCTACGTGCCTGACAGAGAGAATCCCCACCCAACCAGTGAATACAGCCGACTATACCATCACCCCCCCCTCCCCACAGATCCCAAAGAATGACCCTCCAACAAAGAGTTCGATGCTTTATCCACAAGGAGAACTTCCCTCGTCCCAAAATCTTAAGCGACCTCCCCGCAGACGAAGAATGGATACCACCGGAACCATTCTATGTCCAGTAACATGGACTAGCCCTCCCCATCTCCGGGTGACCCACTTCGTTGCACCTACTACTACAATACAGCAGGACACCACCTCAGTCACTGCCTTGCTGGCCGACTCCAGGTGAGCTACCAACCTCCATCGAATGCCCGGCAACCATCGCCTGCAGCTTCGCCTCCTGACCAACCTCTTGCGAGAAAAAAAAAAAGCAAGCAATTGTATGCAGTATGCATCCTTCCAATTCAATGACGCACTGGTATAACACAATATAGCATTGTGAAATTGATGGGCAGGAGGTATACCCTACTCATAAAACCAACCTCAATAAATTGCTCAATATGCACACGCATATTCAAATTACACCAAAGTAGATAGGCCACTACCCTTTTATAACCCCACCTACCCCTCCTCCCTCCCCAACCTTTCCCAACTTCCATCCTTACCCATCCTTCTTCCCCCCACCCCTCTTACCAAAGCTCTGGTCAGAACCTCGAACCTCGAACACCTTACCCCCACACTACTACCACACCTCATCCCCACTCTTGCACGCTTCACCCCACACTAATATCACACCTCATCCCCACACTAACGCACCTCACCCCCACACTAACACATCTCAGCCCCACACTACTACACCTCACCCCCACACTAACACACTTCACCCCCACACTAACACACCTCTCCCCCACACTACTACCACACCTCATCCCCACACTAACACACCTCACCCCTACTCTTGCACGCTTCACCCCACACTAATATCACACCACATCCCCACACTAACGCACCTCACCCCCACACTAACACATCTCAGCCCCACACTACTACACCTCACCCCCACACTAACACACTTTACCCCCACACTAACACACCTCTCCCCCACACTACTACCACACCTCATCCCCACACTAACACACCTCACCCCCACTCTTGCACGCTTCACCCCACACTAATATCACACCTCATCCCCACACTAACGCACCTCATCCCCACACTAACACATCTCACCCCCACACTACTACACCTCACCCCCACACTAACGCACTTTGCCCCCACACTAATAAACCTCTCCCCCACACTACTACCACACCTCATCCCCACACTAACACACCTCACCCCCACTCTTGCACGCTTCACCCCACACTAATATCACACCTCATCCCCACACTAACGCACCTCACCCCCACACTAACACATCTCATCCCTACACTAACACATCTCACCCCCACACTACTACACCTCACCCCCACACTAACGCACTTCGCCCCCACACTGACACACCTCACCCCCCACACTAACACACCTTTCCCCCACACTCCCACACCTCACCCCCACACTAACACACTTCACACTACCTCACCTCACTCCCATACTAAGACACCTCTCCATCACACTACTACCGCACCTCATCCCCACACTAACGCACCTCATCCCCACACTAACGCACCTCATCCCCACACTAACGCACCTCATCCCCACACTAACACACCTCACCACCACATTAACACACCTCACCCCCACACTAACACACCTCACCCCCACACTACCACACCTCACCCCCACACTGCCACCCCCACACTATCACACCTCACCCCCACACTACTACACCTCACCCCGACACTAACACACCTCACCCCACCACTAACACACCTCACCCACACACTAACACACCTCACCCCCACACTACCACACCTCATCCCCACACTACCACACCTCATCCCCACACTACCACACATCACCCCCACACTAACACACCTCACCCCCACACTATAGAAAGACTGATAAAGCCACTGCATATAGAAACGTTTCCTCAGTAAAGATGGCAAGTGTTGGACAAGAGTCTAATTTATGAAGCATTCTGTTGTGGAGAAGTGAATGATCTCATAAGCTTGAGAGAGATCCAAGGTGCTGTGACATTTGTGACATAAACCAGTCTGGCGCCAGAACAGGACAGTTCAGAAGTGTTTCAAGGAGCTGAGACATATGTGACATAAATGATCCTGGCGCCGTAACAGGATAGTTGAGCAGTGTCTCAGGGACTCAACTAGACTAATCAAGATTGTCCTACTTGGCTGTGTTGTAAAGTTGCAGTTAGGTGGTTATTCCATCAAAGGGAATCACTAAATAAGCAGCTTAAATAATTAAATTTGCTTTTATCCATGGTGGATAACCAGGAGAGACCTTCATCAAGGTATGTATGTTTCTCAGGCTGTAATACTCTCAATCACAGTTAACAAATTACTAATAACACTATGTAACAAAATTTCACTTTCTCTTGTTCCTGGGAAATAAACATTATTTCCCAATTCTTTATAATTAAACAAACTTAAAAAACAATTTTGATCCCAGAAATTAGCTTTTGTGGTCACTGTTGTTGTCCTTCTTGAATGAAGCTGTGATCTTGTTATCCTCCTCGAGTGAAGCTGTGATCTTGTTATCCTCCTCGAGTGAAGCTGTGATCTTGTTATCCTCCTCGAGTGAAGCTGTGATCTTGTTATCCTCCTCGAGTGAAGCTGTGATCTTGTTATCCTCCTCGAGTGAAGCTGTGATCTTGTTATCCTCCTCGAGTGAAGCTGTGATCTTGTTATCCTCCTCGAGTGAAGCTGTGATCTTGTTATCCTCCTCGAGTGAAGCTGTGATCTTGTTATCCTCCTCGAGTGAAGCTGTGATCTTGTTATCCTCCTCGAGTGAAGCTGTGATCTTGTTATCCTCCTCGAGTGAAGCTGTGATCTTGTTATCCTCCTCGAGTGAAGCTGTGATCTTGTTATCCTCCTCGAGTGAAGCTGTGATCTTGTTATCCTCCTCGAGTGAAGCTGTGATCTTGTTATCCTCCTCGAGTGAAGCTGTGATCTTGTTATCCTCCTCGAGTGAAGCTGTGATCTTGTTATCCTCCTCGAGTGAAGCTGTGATCTTGTTATCCTCCTCGAGTGAAGCTGTGATCTTGTTATCCTCCTCGAGTGAAGCTGTGATCTTGTTATCCTCCTCGAGTGAAGCTGTGATCTTGTTATCCTCCTCGAGTGAAGCTGTGATCTTGTTATCCTCCTCGAGTGAAGCTGTGATCTTGTTATCCTCCTCGAGTGAAGCTGTGATCTTGTTATCCTCCTCGAGTGAAGCTGTGATCTTGTTATCCTCCTCGAGTGAAGCTGTGATCTTGTTATCCTCCTCGAGTGAAGCTGTGATCTTGTTATCCTCCTCGAGTGAAGCTGTGATCTTGTTATCCTCCTCGAGTGAAGCTGTGATCTTGTTATCCTCCTCGAGTGAAGCTGTGATCTTGTTATCCTCCTCGAGTGAAGCTGTGATCTTGTTATCCTCCTCGAGTGAAGCTGTGATCTTGTTATCCTCCTCGAGTGAAGCTGTGATCTTGTTATCCTCCTCGAGTGAAGCTGTGATCTTGTTATCCTCCTCGAGTGAAGCTGTGATCTTGTTATCCTCCTCGAGTGAAGCTGTGATCTTGTTATCCTCCTCGAGTGAAGCTGTGATCTTGTTATCCTCCTCGAGTGAAGCTGTGATCTTGTTATCCTCCTCGAGTGAAGCTGTGATCTTGTTATCCTCCTCGAGTGAAGCTGTGATCTTGTTATCCTCCTCGAGTGAAGCTGTGATCTTGTTATCCTCCTCGAGTGAAGCTGTGATCTTGTTATCCTCCTCGAGTGAAGCTGTGATCTTGTTATCCTCCTCGAGTGAAGCTGTGATCTTGTTATCCTCCTCGAGTGAAGCTGTGATCTTGTTATCCTCCTCGAGTGAAGCTGTGATCTTGTTATCCTCCTCGAGTGAAGCTGTGATCTTGTTATCCTCCTCGAGTGAAGCTGTGATCTTGTTATCCTCCTCGAGTGAAGCTGTGATCTTGTTATCCTCCTCGAGTGAAGCTGTGATCTTGTTATCCTCCTCGAGTGAAGCTGTGATCTTGTTATCCTCCTCGAGTGAAGCTGTGATCTTGTTATCCTCCTCGAGTGAAGCTGTGATCTTGTTATCCTCCTCGAGTGAAGCTGTGATCTTGTTATCCTCCTCGAGTGAAGCTGTGATCTTGTTATCCTCCTCGAGTGAAGCTGTGATCTTGTTATCCTCCTCGAGTGAAGCTGTGATCTTGTTATCCTCCTCGAGTGAAGCTGTGATCTTGTTATCCTCCTCGAGTGAAGCTGTGATCTTGTTATCCTCCTCGAGTGAAGCTGTGATCTTGTTTTCCGCCTCGAGTGAAGCTGTGATCTTGTTATCCTCGTCACGTGTGAAGTTGTGGATGCACACAAGAATGACCTCTACACATGAGTGAGGTGCACACAAGAATGACCTACACACAGGGGTGAGGTGCACACAAGAATGACCTACACACAGGAGTGAGGTGCACACAAGAATGATCTACACACAGGGGTGAGGTGCACACAAGAATGACATACACAAAGGAGTGAGGTGCACACAAGAATGACCTACACACAGGAGTGAGGTGCACACAAAATTGACCTACACACAGGAGTGAGGTGCACACAAGAATGACCTACACACAGGAGTGAGGTGCTCACAAGAATGACCTACACACATGAGTGAGGTGCACACAAGAATGACCTACACACAGGAGTGAGGTGCACACAAGAATTACATACACAAAGGAGTGAGGTGCACACAAAAATGACCTACACACAGGAGTGAGGTGCACACAAAATTGACCTACACATAGGAGTGAGGTGCACACAAGAATGACCTACACACAGGAGTGAGGTGCTCACAAGAATGACCTACACACATGAGTGAGGTGCACACAAGAATGACCTACACACAGGAGTGAGGTGCACACAAGAATTACATACACAAAGGAGTGAGGTGCACACAAGAATGACCTACACACATGAGTGAGGTGCACACAAAATTGACCTACACACAGGAGTGAGGTGCTCACAAGAATGACCTACACACATGAGTGAGGTGCACACAAGAATGACCTACACACAGGAGTGAGGTGCACACAAGAATGACCTACACACAGAGGTGAGGTGCACACAAGAATGACCTACACACAGAGGTGAGGTGCACACAAGAATGACCTACACGAAGGAGTGAGGTGCACACAGGAATGATCTATATACAGAATTGAGGTGCACACAAGAATGACCTATACAGAGGAGTGAGGTGCACACAAGAATGACCTACACACAGGAGTGAGGTGCACACAAGAATGACCTACACACAGGAGTGAGGTGCACACAAGAATGACCTACACACAGGAGTGAGGTGCACACAAGAATGACCTACACACAGGAGTGAGGTGCACACAAGAATGACCTACACACATGAGTGAGGTGCACACAAGAATGACCTACACACAGGAGTGAGGTGCACACAAGAATGACCTACACACAGGAGTGAGGTGCACACAAGAATGACCTAAACACAGGAGTTAGGTGCACACAAGAATGACCTACACACAGGAGTGAGGTGCACACAAGAATGACCTAAACACAGGAGTGAGGTGCACACAAGAATGGCCTACGCACAGGAGTGAGGTGCACACAAGAATGACCTAAACACAGGAGTGAGGTGCACACAAGAATGGCCTACGCACAGGAGTGAGGTGCACACAAGAATGACCAAAACACAGGAGTGAGTTGCACACAAGAATGACCTACAAAACATTGCCACAAACAAGTAGAGTGAGTGTTGGTAGACACACAATACAAGAAATAGAATGAGTGTTGGCAGACACACAACACAACAAGTAGAGTGAGTGTTGGCAGACACACAACACAACAAGTAGAGTGAGTGTTGGCAGACATACAACACTGCAAGTAGAGTGAGTGTTGGCAGACATACAACACTGCAAGTAGAGTGAGTGTTGGCAGACATACAACACAGCAAGTAGAGTGAGTGTTGGCAGACACACAACACAACAAGTAGAGTGAGTGTTGGCAGACATACAACACAACAAGTAGAGTGAGTGTTGGCAGACATACAACACAACAAGTAGATTGAGTGTTGGCAGACATACAACACAACAAGTAGAGTGAGTGTTGGCAGACACACAACACAACAAGTAGGGTGAGTGCTTGCAGACACACAACACAACAAGTAGAGTGAGTGTTGGTAGACATACAACACAACAAGTAGATTGAGTGTTGGCAGACATACAACACAACAAGTAGAGTGAGTGTTGGTAGACATACAACACAACAAGTAGATTGAGTGTTGGCAGACATACAACACAACAAGTAGAGTGAGTGTTTGCAGACACACACACCAAGTAGAGTGAGTGTTGGCAGATACACAACACAACAAGTAGGGTGAGTGTTGGCAGACACACACAACAAGTAGAGTGAGTGTTGGTAGACATACAACACAACAAGTAGAGTGAGTGTTGGTAGACACACAACACAACAAGTAGAGTGAGTGTTGGCAGATACACAACACAACAAGTAGGGTGAGTGTTTGCAGACACACACAACAAGTAGAGTGAGTGTTGGCAGATACACAACACAACAAGTAGGGTGAGTGTTGGCAGACACACACAACAAGTAGAGTGAGTGTTGGTAGACATACAACACAACAAGTAGAGTGAGTGTTGGTAGACACACAACACAAGTAGAGTGAGTGTTGGTAGACACACAACACAAGTAGAGTGAGTGTTGCCAGGCACACAACACAACAAGTAGAGTGAGTGTTGGCAGACACACACAACAAGTAGAGTGAGTGTTGGCAGACATACAACACAACTAGTAGGGTGAGTGTTGGCAGACACACAACACAACAAGTAGAGTGAGTGTTGCCAGGCACACAACACAACTGGTGTAGTCATTAAAACAGAAAAAACTTCCAACAAATGATGCACCCACTTGAAGGTTAAGCGTCACAGTGCTTAATGTGATCCTCACTCTCAAGGTTACTCAAGCGGTGACCAGCGGTCCCAACCCAGACCTTGTGAGTGTTGTTGTAGCGAGGGGTTCAGGTGAGATCTTAGTTAAATAACATGAGTTACCAGGTTGAGAGACGGTGGTACACAAGAGTGAGAATAATACATTATTTGATCTGAATGTAATATATACACTGAATGGAATACAGTATTCTATCATGGCTAAATAGTGATATTTTCTTTCATTCAGTAGTAATTCATAATGGTAATTATCACTTTTACAATGAAGTTAACTTTTTTAGCATTTTTAAAAAAGAGTTTGGCCACATATGGCCTGGGAAGTCTGGCCACCTTGATGCAACTTTGAATATCGGGAGAGGTTGTGCATTTGTGTTTGTGCATGGTATAATTTTGGATTTTCTCATTTTCTTTTTAGCAAGTTTAATTTTAATTTGTTGTGTCCACCTCTTTTATGAATAATTACGTTGTTGGAATATTTAATATTGAATCATTGTGATCTAATTCTTCACATTAATGAAAATTTTTAAAAATTTTCCTGATTCCGGTTGTTGCTAATTTATGTAGAATGGATATAAAATATGTTTTATTTTAATAAATACAGATAAATTTTAATAATAAATACATTTCATAATACAGAGAACAACTGCTTCACCACACTTGTCTTTCTTAAAGTAAATTGACATTTTCATATTTATTATGCTATTATTTTACAATTCAAATATGACTTCTAGTTTTTGGATTTTTTAATGCTCCAGATATTTATTTCCATATCAAATGATTTGTTTTACTAAACTAGTCATATCTTTTTAAGGGAGACATGACATGTTCTGAAAGAAGAAAGTTTGATGGTGACAATGGCTCCTTCAAGGAAGAACGGATACAACAGTTATACTTTCATTCTTCCCACAAGCAGTTCTAAGTCACTTTGTTTCATATGTAGTGAAACAATTGTCTTAGTGAAGAGCAGTAATGTGAAACACCATTATGAAACTAAACACAGTGGATTTGCAAAGATGTATCAGCCAGGAACTGAAGACAAAAAGAAAACAATAAATCAGCTGACATCGCAGTATGAGAGATCAAGCGTTGATGTTGTCAGTACCACGACAACCCAGGAGACAGCAGTGGAAGATCAGCCGTTGATGTTGTCAGTGTTACGACAACCCAGGAGACAGCAGTGGATGATCAGCCGTTGATGTTGTCAGTGTTACGACAACCCAGGAGACAGCAGTGGAAGATCAGCCGTTGATGTTGTCAGTACCACGACAACCCAGGAGACAGCAGTGGAAGATCAGCCGTTGATGTTGTCAGTACCACGACAACCCAGGAGACAGCAGTGGAAGATCAACCGTTGATGTTGTCAGTACCACGACAACCCAGGAAACAGCAGTGGATGATCAACCGTTGATGTTGTCAGTACCACGACAACCCAGGAGACAGCAGTGGAAGATCAGCCGTTGATGTTGTCAGTACCACGACAACCCAGGAGACAGCAGTGGAAGATCAACCGTTGATGTTGTCAGTACCACGACAACCCAGGAGACAGCAGTGGATGATCAGCCGTTGATGTTGTCAGTACCACGACAACCCAGGAGACAGCAGTGGAAGATCAACCGTTGATGTTGTCAGTACCACGACAACCCAGGAAACAGCAGTGGATGATCAACCGTTGATGTTGTCAGTACCACGACAACCCAGGAGACAGCAGTGGAAGATCAGCCGTTGATGTTGTCAGTACCACGACAACCCAGGAGATAGCAGTGGAAGATCAGCCGTTGATGTTGTCAGTACCACGACAACCCAGGAGACAGCAGTGGAAGATCAACCGTTGATGTTGTCAGTACCACGACAACCCAGGAGACAGCAGTGGAAGATCAACTGTAATTGTTGTCAGTGTTACGACAACCCAGGAGACAGCAGTGGAAGATCAACCGTTGATGTTGTCAGTACCACGACAACCCAGGAGACAGCACTGGAAGATCAACCGTTGATGTTGTCAGTACCACGACAACCCAGGAGACAGCAGTGGAAGATCAACCGTTGATGTACCACGACAACCCAGGAGACCGCAGTGGAAGATCAACCGTAGTTGTTGTCAGTGCCACGACAACCCAGGAGACAGCAGTGGAAGATCAACCGTAGTTGTTGTCAGTGTTACGACAACCCAGGAGACAGCAGTGGAAGATCAACCGTTGATGTTGTCAGTACCACGACAACCCAGGAGACAGCAGTGGAAGATCAACCGTTGATGTTGTCAGTACCACGACAACCCAGGAGACAGCAGTGGAAGATCAACCGTAGTTGTTGTCAGTACCACGACAACCCAGGAGACGGCAGTGAAAGATCAACCATAGATGTTGTCAGTACCACGACAACCCAGGAGACAGCAGTGGAAGATAAACCGTAGATGTTGTCAGTACCACGACAACCCAGGAGACAGCAGTGTAATGTTCACTTAGAATAAGTTGGATCTTGGGAAAACACAAAAATTGTTAAAGAAATTGTTAAAGAATTTATGTTGGAAACTGCCGATACATTGTTTGGTGCTCTGGTGGCCAAAGCTCTCGCTTCACATGGCGAAGGTCTGGGTTCGATTCCCAGCTAGGGTAGAAACATTGGGCGTGTTTCCTTACACCTTTTGTCTATGTTCACGATCAGTAATTGGGTACCTGGGTGTTAGTGGACTGGTGTGAGTCGCATCCTGGGACACTGACCTATTTGCCCGAAGTGTTCAGTATAACAAAGGGCATTCTATAGAGTAGTATGTCATTGATGTCATGTATACCATGTACATGTTGTAGTAGTAGTAGTAGTAGTAGTAGTAGTAGTAGTAGTAGTAGTAGTAGTAGTAGTAGCAGTAATAGTAGTAGTAGTATAAACAGAAAAAAGAGATAAAAGACAAAAAGCAGATTCCGTTATCTGATTACACATCAACGAGGAGAACAGAAGCTGAAGATCTTATGTCACAACTTGATTTAGGACTGAAAAAAAACCTTTGTATTTCACTGCTTTAGATGACAGTACCGATAATGCTCAACTCGTGGTATTTGTGAGATATTACGATGCAGAGAAAAAAAAAGAATTTTGCTAAGATATGTTGGGTGTGACCGACCTTCAAGGAAGAACACGAGGTGAGGATATATATGGATCCTTGAAAACCATATTAGAATCGAGAAATATTGATGTTAAATCCATTATTTCACTGACCATAGATGGAGCTCCAGCAATGATTGATCAAGAAAAGGGACTAGTCGAATGATTAATGGAAGATAATCCCGACATGATGACTTATCACTGCATTATCCAACAATGAGTACTATGTGTCAGTCTGGGAGATGAGTATGGTGACCTCATAGAGACTATTATGAAGCTAGTAAACTTCCTTCCATCAACGTCAGCACTACAGCACCGTCTACTCCGAAGCTTTCTAATTGAGGTTGATGCATGTTGTGACGATATACTTCTGCACAATAATGTGAGTTGGTTGAGTAAGGGAAGGGTTCTGGAGCGATTTTGGGCAATCTGGAAAGAGTTACAGACTTTTCTCAAAGATCAAAACAGTGTGAAAGCAAAGACATTTTCTGATTTTTTGGAAGATGACAAGAAAATGGAGTGTTGGTTTTTCAGAATAATGTAACATACGAACGATCTTAACGTTAAACTGCAAGGGGGGAAAACACACCATTCTCAACATGATCTTAACAATTCCAGCTTTTCAGAAGAAACTGGAACTTTTCGCTATGTTCATAGCCAAATTTTACATTTCCCCAGACGTGTGGAGCAACGCAATGATACAACATATACTAAATGTGTCTATTTCATTGAGAAGCTGATCTAAATTTTCAAGTTACGCTTTGATAACTATGTTCTTGGAAAACAGTTGCTGGTGTTTGTTCAAAACCCCTTTGTAGTGGAGGATATCATAGAATTATTAGTCGAAGCAAAAGAAGCCTTCAAATGGGTAGATGATGCAAAAATTCAACTGGAACTCAAAGACTTCCAAGATAATATGACACTGAGACAAGTACTCTGTGATGCTGAGGCAAGTACTCTGTGACGCTGAGACAAGCACTCTGTGATGCTAAGACAAGCACTCTGTGATGCTGAGACAAGTACTCTGTGATGCTGAGACAAGCACTCTGTGATGCTGAGACAAGCACTCTGTGATGCTGAGACAAGTACTCTGTGATGCTGAGACAAGCACTCTGTGATGCGGAGGCAAGTAGTCTGTGACGCTGAGACAAGCACTCTGTGATGCTGAGACAAATACTCTGTGACACTGAGACAAGCACTCTGTAATGCTGACCTGGAGTTTACCTGGAGAGAGCTCCGGGGGTCAACGCCCCCGCGGCCCGGTCCGGTCTGTGACCAGGCCTCCTGGTGGATCAGAGCCTGATAAACCAGGCTGTTGCTGCTGGCTGCACGCAAACCAACGTACGAGCCACAGCCCGGCTGGTCAGGAACCGACTTTAGGTGCTTGTCCAGTGCCAGCTTGAAGACTGCCAGGGGTCTGTCGGTAATCCTCCTTATGTATGCTGGGAGGCAGTTGAACAGTCTCGGGCCCCTGACACTTATTGTATGGTCT
This sequence comes from Cherax quadricarinatus, assembly GCF_038502225.1. NCBI lineage: Eukaryota > Metazoa > Arthropoda > Malacostraca > Decapoda > Parastacidae > Cherax > Cherax quadricarinatus. Next base: position 41,994,290 of record NC_091298.1, read on the forward strand.
CTTAACGGGCTAGTGACACCCCTGCTTTTCATTGGGGGGATGTTGCATCGTCTGCCAAGACTTTTGCTTTCGTAGAGAGTGATTTTCGTGTGCAAGTTCGGTACTAGTCCCTCTAGGATTTTCCAGGTGTATATAATCATGTATCTCTCCCGCCTGCATTCCAGGGAATACAGGTTCAGGAACCTCAAGCGCTCCCAGTAATTGAGGTGTTTTATTTCCGTTATGCGCGCCGTGAAGGTTCTCTGTACATTTTCTAGGTCAGCAATTTCACCTGCCTTGAAAGGTGCTGTTAGTGTGCAGCAATATTCCAGCCTAGATAGAACAAGTGACCTGAAGAGTGTCATCATAGGCTTGGCCTCCCTAGTTTTGAAGGTTCTCATTATCCATCCTGTCATTTTCCTAGCAGATGCGATTGATACAATGTTATGGTCCTTGAAGGTGAGATCCTCTGACATGATCACTCCCAGGTCTTTGACGTTGGTGTTTCGCTCTATTTTGTGGCCAGAATTTGTTTTGTACTCTGATGAAGATTTAATTTCCTCGTGTTTACCATATCTGAGTAATTGAAATTTCTCATCGTTGAACTTCATATTGTTTTCTGCAGCCCACTGAAAGATTCGGTTGATGTCCGCCTGGAGCCTTGCAGTGTCTGCAATGGAAGATACTGTCATGCAGATTCGGGTGTCATCTGCAAAGGAAGACACGGTGCTGTGGCTGACATCCTTGTCTATGTCGGATATGAGGATGAGGAACAAGATGGGAGCGAGTACTGTGCCTTGTGGAACAGAGCTTTTCACCGTAGCTGCCTCGGACTTATTCTCTGTGTTCTGTTAGTGAGGAAATTATAGATCCATCGACCGACTTTCCCTGTTATCCCTTTAGCAAGCATTTTGTGCGCTATTACGCCATGGTCACACTTGTCGAAGGCTTTTGCAAAGTCTGTATATATTACATCAGCATTCTTTTTATCTTCTAGTGCATTTAGGACCTTGTCGTAGTGATCCAATAGTTGAGACAGACAGGAGCGACCTGTTCTAAACCCATGTTGCCCTGGGTTGTGTAACTGATGGATTTCTAGATGGGTGGTGATCTTGCTTCTTAGGACCCTTTCAAAGATTTTTATGATATGGGATGTTAGTGCTATCGGTCTGTAGTTCTTTGCTGTTGCTTTACTGCCCCCTTTGTGGAGTGGGGCTATGTCTGTTGTTTTTTAGTAACTGTGGGACGACCCCCGTGTCCATGCTCCCTCTCCATAGGATGGAAAAGGCTCGTGATAGGGGCTTCTTGCAGTTCTTGATGAACACGGAGTTCCATGAGTCTGGCCCTGGGGCAGAGTGCATGGGCATGTCATTTATCGCCTGTTCGAAGTCATTTGGCGTCAGGATAACATCGGATAGGCTTGTGTTAACCAAATTTTGTGGCTCTCTCATAAAATATTCGTTTTGATCTTTGACTCTCAGTCTGGTTAGCGGCTTGCTAAAAACTGAGTCATATTGGGACTTGAGTAGCTCACTCATTTCCTTGCTGTCATCTGTGTAGGACCCATCTTGTTTAAGTAGGGGCCCAATACTGGATGTTGTTCTCGACTTTGATTTGGCATAGGAGAACAAATACTTTGGGTTTCTTTCGATTTCATTTATGGCTTTTAGTTCTTCCCTCGATTCCTGACTCCTATAAGATTCCTTTAGCTTGAGTTCGATGCTTGCTATTTCTCTGACCAGTGTCTCCCTACGCATTTCAGATATATTGACCTCTTTTAGCCGCTCTGTTGTTCTTTTCCGTCGCCTGTAAAGGGAGCGCCTGTCTCTTTCTATTTTACATCTACTCCTCCTTTTTCTTAGAGGAATAAGCCTTATGCATACATCGAGTGCCACCAAGTTAATCTGTTCTAGGCATACGTTGGGGTCTGTGTTGCTTAGTATATCTTCCCAGCTTATATCGGTTAGGACTTGGTTTACTTGGTCCCACTTTATGTTTTTGTTATTGAAGTTGAATTTGGTGAATGCTCCCTCATGACTAGTCTCATTATGTCGGTCTGGGGCTCCACGCATACATGTCTGAACCTCAATTATGTTGTGATCTGAGTATATTGTTTTAGATATGGTGACATTTCTTATCAGATCATCATTGTTAGTGAAGATGAGGTCTAGTGTATTCTCCAGTCTAGTAGGCTCTATTATTTGCTGGTTTAAATTGAATTTTGTGCAGAGATTTAAAAGCTCGTGTGAGTGTGAGTTTTCATCAGAGCTGCCTCCTGGTGTTATTACTGCAACAATATTATTTGCTATATTCCTCCATTTTAGGTGCCTTAAGTTGAAATCCCCCAGGAGCAAGATGTTGGGTGCAGGAGCTAGAAGATTTTCCAGACAGTGGTCAATTTTTAACAGCTGTTCCTGGAATTGCTGGGATGTTGCATCCAGAGGCTTGTAGACTACCACAATGACTAGGTTTTGGTTCTCGACCTTTACTGCTAAAACTTCCACTACATCATTTGAGGCATTTAGCAGTTCTGTGCAAACAAGTGACTCTGCAATGTACAGGCCAACCCCCCCTTTTTGCCTGTTCACTCTGTCACATCTGTATAGGTTGTAACCTGGGATCCATATTTCGTTGTCCAAGTGATCCTTTATGTGGGTCTCAGTGAAAGCCGCGAACATTGCCTTTGCCTCTGCAAGCAGTCCACGGATGAAAGGTATTTTGTTGTTTGTTGCTGGCTTTAGACCCTGTATATTTGCAAAGAAGAATGTCATCGGACTGGTGGTCTTGTTGGTACTGGGGGGGGGATTTTTTTCCGGCATTAGTATCTGTATCTGTTGGTTTGGAGTGGAGGCCATCGACTGTGGTTCCACTCCAGGAATGACTGGATTTGGTGTACGATTTCTGCCATTTCCTGCCAGTTTTTTTTCCTTCCTGGCACTAAAAAACCTCTCCCTCTTGAGTGGCTGTGGCTACCCAGGTTTTCCCATGGCCTGGATGTTTTGTATCTTTTTGTACCCTTTAGATAGTGTGCCTGGCAATTTAAGTTATAGCACAGTCTTTCCTGTACTGAAGAGGTACACATTTCAGGGTGAAAAAGCTTACAGGAAGGGAGTTTGCATTTTCCTGATGTCATATGGGCATGGCATTTTCTAGGGTGGTCATAGTTGCACGTCCCGTCTGTTTTTCCAGATTTCCCATGTCTGCAGATACCAAGTGCATAGTATGTGCACAGGCTTGGTTTCCGTTTGCCTTGGGTTTCTGTGACTGTATTTTCTGTTGGTGCATGTTTCCCTGTCTTATTCCTATCCTCCCTAGCACCAACAATGGAGCTCCCACCAGTTGTTTTTGGTAATATATCCTCACTATAGCTAGTGGAGTCCTCTTGTTTGCTATTTCCTGTGGTATTTCTTGTTTGCTATTTCCTGTGGTATTTCTAGTTTGCAATGTTGGTTTTATCTTATCTTTGACTACACTTGTTTCCCCACTACGGCTCCTGTCCCCTATGAGGTCATTTATATGTATTCCTTCCTGCGTATAATTCCCGACTACCTGGACAAAATCTCCAGCTTCACCATTACTGTCTCCCAGGACAGCACCTCCAGCTTCACCATTACTGTCTCCCAGGACAGCACCTCCAGCTTCACCATTACTGTCTCCCAGGACAGCACCTCCAGCTTCACCATTACTGTCTCCCAGGACAGCACCTCCAGCTTCATTACTGTCTCCCAGGACAGCACCTCCAGCTTCACCATTACTGTCTCCCAGGACAGCACCTCCAGCTTCACCATTACTGTCTCCCAGGACAGCACCTCCAGCTTCACCATTACTGTCTCTCAGGACAGCACTATCAGCCCCCCATTTACTGACTACCAGGACATCACCTCCAGCCTTACAGTTTCTGACTACATGGCCAGTATCAAGGGCAGTACCATTCAGCCCAGACTTTTTATGTTCCCATCTGTTGTAGAAAGCTTCCAGGTTGTCTATGAAAGCAGCTTTGATGTTGCCCTCTTTTAATACCCTTGTGATTTTAGTCCACAGATTTTCCTCATTTGGGCGTACCCAAAAACACTTCCCTGTTTTAATACTGCTTGTAGCTAGTTCTTGGATATCTGCACAAGGGGCGTGACACCAATTTCCACAAAAATGACAATTTATCCATGTGGAAGCCCGTTTGTTTGATTGACTGCAGACTACACACAGCTTCATAATGATTTGCTGAGGCAAGTACTCTGTGATGCTGAGGCAAGTACTCTGTGATGCTGAGGCAAATACTCTGTGACGATGAGACAAGTGCTCTGTGATGCTGAGGCAAGTACTCCGTGATGCTGAGGCAAATACTCTGTGACGATGAGACAAGTACTCTGTGATGCTGAGGCAAGTACTCTGTGATGCTGAGACAAGCATTCTGTGATGCTGAGGCAAGTACTCTGTGATGCTGAGGCAAGTACTCTGTGATGCTGAGGCAAATACTCGGTGACGATGAGACAAGTACTCTGTGATGCTGAGGCAAGTACTCTGTGATGCTGAAACAAGCACTCTGTGATGCTGAGGCAAGTACTCTGTGATGCTGAGGCAAATACTCTGTGACGATGAGATAAGTACTCTGTGACGCTGAGACAAGCACTCTGTGATGCTGAGACAAGTACTCTGTGATGCTGAGACAAGTACTCTGTAATGCTGAGGCAAGTACTCTGTGACGCTGAGACAAGCGCTCTGTGATGCTGAGGCAAGTACTCTGTGATGCTGAGACAAGCACTCCGTGATGCTGAGGCAAGTACTCTGTGATGTTGAGGCAAGTACTCTGTGATGCTGAAGCAAGAACTCTGTGATGCTGAGGCAAGTACTCTGTGACGCTGAGACACGTACTCTGTGACGCTGAGACAAGCACTTTGTGATGCTGAGGCAAGTACTCTGTGACGCTGAGACACGTACTCTGTGACGCTGAGACAAGCACTTTGTGATGCTGAGGCAAGTACTCTGTGATGCTGAGGCAAATACTCTGTGACGATGAGACAAGTACTCTGTGACGCTGAGACAAGCACTCTGTGATGCTGAGGCAAGTACTCTGTGACGCTGAGACACGTACTCTGTGACGCTGAGACAAGCACTTTGTGATGCTGAGGCAAGTACTCTGTGATGCTGATGCAAGTACTCTGTGATACTGAGGCAAGTACTCTGTGATGCTGATGCAAGTACTCTGTGATGCTGAGGCAAGCACTCTGTGATGCTGAAGCAAGTACTCTGTGATGCTGAGGCAAGCACTCTGTGATGCTGAAGCAAGTACTCTGTGACGCTGAGGCAAATACTCTGTGACTCTGATACAAAAAACGCGATCTAATAAGCATAGAGATCTCCAGTGAATACTAGAAAGGTCTCCCCCTCTAGCATCCAGCCTGTTACTGGGTTTTGTAACAAGTAGTCAGTATCCTGGTCCAATTATAAATTAGAATTTAATATTAAGATTCAATAGTGCTTCAGGATTACAACTGGTAGGCTACTAACTAAAGAAAATAAAATTTAAGAAGTTTATTAATAAAGATAAAGTTGTCTAGGTGGACAATATCAAAGTAAATCAAAGTAATCAATTTAATATATAGGATACAAGTTCCTACACATCTCGTGTACAGTAGTATTGTGCTGAAGGTACGTATCATATCTTTATAGCTTTTAAGTACCGTCTGGTACATTGTCAGCATTTAAGAACATAATACTAATATATACAAGTGAGTATGTGTGTATGTGTAAGTGCTCTAAGTAGTTCGCTATGTCTCAAGACTTGACTCGACTTAACCAGTGACTGACTAAAAGTCTTCACATAAACTAACTTCTTGACCGACTTGGCAATCAGAACAGCTTGCTTGAATAGTAAAACGACCAATTCGCCTAACAGCAATATAACAAGCAGCAGCAACACAGAATCAAGAACAAAGAGATAAAATAACGACCCTAAGTAGGGACCATCCACAGATCCTTCACAAAAGTCACAAAACTCCCATACTACTGAATCTAAGTTCAGCATGAGAATATCCCCGTCTGTGACTGTGCACAGATACCAGTGCAAATTAGGTCAGAAGCTACAGCTCGGGACCTGAGTTTCTCAGAGTGTCAGTGTGACACACAACCTCAGTAAAACTTCGAAAATCACTAAGTCTAGGCTATGTTCTGTGAACAGAGTTACACAGAACTAACAACAAGAGAGAGCGACAGAGATGATGTTCCAACAAGGTCCAGCAAGGGAGAGCTGGAGAGGGAGGTGTTGTTGGAATCATAGTCAAACAGAGAGAGAGCTCACAATGGCAAGGCAGTCCTCTCACCCAGGTGAGGTGTGATCACTCCACCATGATCACGTGACTCTCCGTGGACTGCTGCTGCCCAGCAACTACAGAGAAGGTGGCAGCAAAACAAGCGGAGTGGTAGTTTGCCAATGCAGGGCAGCTACTTAACACTCTCGAACAATGAGCACTGATTAAGTTGTCAATGTTACATCCAACCTAATAATATAACTAAGTCAAATAATAACATAAAGCAATATATTCACGATTTAGCTAATATCGCAAATATCAGCAATATAAAATTACATGAACAGGTAATATGCATTATATACATTGTGACCTATTCAGCGGTCGCAATACCCCCCTAGCACGACAAACGGTCGCAATACCCCCCTAGCACGACAAACGGTCGCAATAGGAGTTGCATTTGTGTCTTTCACATGATTACTTCTGTGATAACTTACGTCACTTTAATAAAGAATTTAATATCAACAAATTAGAGTCACTCTTGTGCCAACACTTCTTACATATTACAGTGTCTATTTCACTATAAGTTACGCCCCTCGTACTAGGGCAGTACACAGCGTATCGTAACTCTGCATACTCGTGGTTATGTACATCAATGTAGAGACAGGATAGCATAGAAAGGCATGACACCTTGAGGCTCGATTGTAGTAGTGGAGACTGTATATTAGAACAGCAGTCTTGTGCGATAGACAGGAGACACGGCATCCCACTCTTAAGTAGTGGTAGTGCAATGCGATGCAGTATGGACTTCTGCCTATAAGAAAGCTTGAGTGATGTAACTAAGGTGTGTAGTGAGGGGGGTGGCTGCGGCAGGTCTATGTTCCGCCACTCAGTAACTAGCCTCACCCACACAACACTACACACTCAACACTCACCTTCTGTTGTCCAGCTGTCTCCTCCTCACACCAACATATATCACCACTACTGTGAATATATAAACAGAAAAATTAGACATGAGTATACATAGTTAACATGGGCTTAATAGATTACCTTTACTGAATTTGAAGTAGCAAGTAACAAAAGGTATTTGGCCACAAAATTACGTTAATTTTAATGTAACAATGATAATTAAGAATGTGACAGAGCGTCAGCAATTACATTATAATGACCACTGATATGTTGATAAATTAGACACATGTGCAACTCTTGGGTATCTATATTGAGGAATCGTTTTGCCACACAGTGGCTTCATCAGTCCATACAAAGGAGAAACGTGAAGAACATGAGGAGAATGAGGTAATCAGTCCCTCAACCTTGAGTCGATGTGGTCAATCCATCAATCTTGAATAGAATACAGCATATGTGCGGAGAAGTAGCTTATATACCGTAGGCAGGAGAGGTGCAGTAGTCGTAGGTGGTGTCACATTTGTTTAATGTGGAAGTAGGTCGTGCCCAAGGGTTAGGCAAGTGAAGAATTCCCTACTATTAAGATCCCAAGCAGTTGCAGTGTCTACAATCCTGTCAGACACTGCAAATTCTTGGGATCTTAATACTTGGGAATTCTTCACTTGCCTCACCCTTGGGCACGACCTACTTCCACATTGAACAAATGTGACACCACCTACGACTGCTGCACCTCTCCTGCCTACGGTATATAAGCTACTTCTCCGCTCATATGCTGTATTCTATTCAAGATTGATGGACTGACCACATCGACTCAAGGTTGAGGGACTGATTACCTCATTCTACTCCTGTTCTTCACGTTTCTCCTTTGTATGGACTGATGAAGCCACTGTGTGGCGAAACGTTTCCACAATAAAGATACCCAAGAGTTGCACATGTGTCTAATTTATCAACGTATCGGTTCTCTGAACCATTCATCTACAACACTGATATGTTGTATACTAATAGACTATGGATGGATATTGAGAGCCCACCTCATGATCCTAGCATTTTTTTACTCTTCATTGTATTTATGTAGGTGAGTGGATTGTGGTCTGAAAAAACGTTAATTTTAAATGGGGAAATGCCCAATTACACGTCAAAATGTTCCAAGGACACCACAAAAGCTACAGCCTCTTTCTCAATAGTGGTCTAAATTTTCTGGTGTCGTTTGAGCTTAGATGAATAGTAACATAGAGGATGTAGAATGTCAGTGGATGTTTATTGGAGAACCCTCCTCCTCCCAGACATACAGGAGGACACAGTATGAACATGTAACATATCCCTGTGTTGCATAGTTACATATCCATTAATACCACGTCAACCTTCCCGACAGGGAGAAGCCCATAGTGAGGCAACATACATTACAGTCATCTATCACGTATAACATCCTAACAATGACAAAGTGAACATAAATACAGAGAGTACATGTCCCCGGCGCATGCAGGCGCCTCACCCACACTACAGTAGAAAAGCTTTTTAACAGTATAGTAGATTAAGAACCAATACTACATATTGACATCCTGGGCAAAAGAGCAAAATCCCAGCTTCTTGCTCAACACAAGGCTTCGTAACATTATTACAAAAGTGTCTTCCATTTGGGCCTGTCTGCTAATTCATCTAAGAGAAAACCTTGGCTGAATATCTCGCTGCGGAGAATACATGTACAAAGGTAAAACCTCAACCTCGCTTACAGAAAACCATATTACCATATCTGGAACCAATACACACACACACACACACACACACACACACACACACACACACACACACACACACACACACCTGGAAAGAAACAAGTGTATAATTGACAACCAGCACGGTTTCAGGGAAGGAAAATCCTGTGTCACAAACCTACTAGAGTTTTATGACAAGGTGACAGAAGTAAGACAAGACAGAGAGGGGTGGATCGACTGCATATTTTTGGACTGCAAGAAGGCCTTCGACACAGTTCCTCACAAGAGGTTACTGCAAAAGCTAGAGGATCAGGCACACATAACAGGAAAGGCACTGCAATGGATCAGAGAATACCTGACAGGGAGGCAACAACGAGTCATGGTACGCGACGAGGTGTCAGAGTGGGCGCCTGTGACAAGCGGGGTTCCACAGGGGTCAGTCCTAGGACCTGTGCTGTTCTTGGTATATGTGAACGACATAACGGAAGGGATAGACTCAGAAGTGTCCTTGTTTGCAGATGATGCGAAGTTAATGAGAAGAATCAAATCGGATGAGGATCAGGCAGGACTACAAAGAGACCTGTACAGGCTACAAGCCTGGTCCAGCAACTGGCTCCTTGAATTTAACCCTGTCAAATGCAAAGTCATGAAGATTGGGGAAGGGCAAAGAAGACCGCAGACACAATATAGTTTAGATGGTCAAAGACTGCAAACCTCACTCAAGGAAAAAGATCTGGGGGGTGAGCATAACACCGAGCATATCTCCTGAGACGCACATCAATCAGATAACTGCTGCAGCATACGGGCGCCTGGCAAACCTACGGATAGCATTCCGATACCTCAGTAAGGATTCGTTTAAGACTCTGTATACCATTTACGTCAGGCCCATACTGGAGTATGCAGCACCAGTTTGGAATCCACACCTAGTCAAGCACGTCAAGAAATTAGAGAAAGTGCAAAGGTTTGCAACAAGACTAGTCCCAGAGCTACGTGGATTGTCCTATGAAGAAAGGTTGAGGGAAATCGGCCTGACGACACTGGAGGACAGGAGGGTCAGGGGAGACATGATAACTACATATAAAATACTGCGCGGAATAGACAAGGTGGACAAAGACGGGATGTTCCAGAGAAGGGACACAGACACAAGAGGTCACAATTGGAAGTTGAAGACTCAGATGAATCAAAGGGATGTTAGGAAGTATTTCTTCAGTCATAGAGTAGTCGGGCCGTGGAATAGCCTAGAAAGTGACGTAGTGGAGGCGGGAACCATACATAGTTTTAAGGCGAGGTATGATAGAGATCATGGGGCAGGGAGAGAGAGGACCTAGTAGCAATCAGCGAAGAGGCGGGGCCAGGAGCTGTGACTCGACCCCTGCAACCACAAATAGGTGAGAACAAATAGGTGAGTACACACACACACACACACACACACACACACACACACACACACACACACACACACACAAACACACACAACACACACACACACAACACACACACACACACACACACACACACACACACACACACACACACACACACACACACACACACACACACATACACACAACACACACACATTACATAACGGGAACGCTTCACCCTGGAGGTCCCAAGGTGATAATTGCAGTGATGTATAACCCACCACAGAACAGCAGGAGGCCAGGGCAAGAGTATGACGAGAGCAATAGAGCGATGGTTGACACACTGGCTGCAGTGGCCAGAAGAGCTCATGCATGCAGGGCAAAGCTCCTGATCATGGTGACTTAACCACAAGGAGATCGACTGGGAGAACTTGGAGCCACATGGGGGCCAAGATACATGGAGGGCTAAGACGATGGAGGTGGTACTGGAAAACTTCATGTACCAACACGTTAGGGACACTACAAGAGAGAGAGGAGAGGATGAACCAGCAAGACTGGACTTAGTATTCACCTTGAGTAGTTGAGATATTGAGGACATCACATATGAAAGACCCCTCGGGGACTACACGGGAATGAGGAACTTCCTGAACGAGGTTCAGTGGGACAGAGAACTGGCAGGGAAGCCAGTTAATGAGATGATGGAATATGCAGCAACAATGTGCAAGGAGGCTGAGGAGAGGTTTGTACCCAAGGGAAACAGGAATAATGAAAAAGCCAGGATGAGCCCATGGTTCACCCAAAGGTGCAAGGAGGCAAACAACAAGTGTGCTAGGGAATGGAAGAAATATAGAAGGCAAAGGGCCCAGGAGAATAAGGAGAGCAGTCGTAGGGCCAGAAACGAATATGCACAGATAAGAAGGAAGGCCGAACGACAATATGAAAACGACATAGCAGCGAAAGCCAAATCTGACCCGAAGCTGTTATACAGCCACATCAGGAGGAAAACAACAGTCAAAGACCAGGTAATCAGGCTAAGGAAGGAAGGAGGAGAGACAACAAGAGATGACCGTGAAGTATGTGAAGAACTCAACAAGAGATTCAAAGGAGTGTTCACAGAGGAGACAGAAGGGGCACCAGAAAGACGGAGAGGTGGGGCACACCACCAGGTGCTGGACACAGTACACAAAACCGAGGAAGAAGTGAAGAGGCTTCTGAGTGAGCTAGATACCTCAAAGGCAATGGGGCCAGATAACATCTCTCCATGGGTCCTGAGAGAGGGAGCAGAGGCGCTATGTGTACCCCTAACAACAATGTTCAATACATCTATCGAAACAGGGAGATTGCCTGAGGCATAGAAGACAGCAAATGTAGTCCCAATCTTTAAAAAAGGAGACAGACATGAAGCACTAAACTACAGACCAGTGTTACTGACATGTATAGTATGCAAAGTCATGGAGAAGATTGTCAGGAGAAGAGTGGTGGAACACATAGATTGGAATGATCTCATCAACAGCAGCCAACATGGTTTCAGGGATGGGAAATCCTGTGTCACAAACCTACTGGAGTTCTATGACAAGGTGACAGCAGTAAGACAAGAGAGAGAGGGGTGGGTGGATTGCATTTTCTTGGACTGCAAGAAGGCGTTTGACACAGTACCACAAAAGAGATTAGTGCAAAAACTGGAGGACCAAGCAGGGATAACAGGGAAGGCACTACAATGGATCAGGGAATATTGGTCAGGAAGACAGCAGCGAGTAATGGAACGTGGCGAGGTGTCAGAGTGGGCACCTGTGACCAGCGGGGTCCCACAGGGGTCAGTCCTAGGACCAGTGCTGTTTCTGGAATTTGTGAACGATATGACGGAAGGAATAAACTCCGAGGTGTCCCTGTTTGCAGATGACGTGAAGTTGATGAGAAGAATTCATTCGATCGAAGACCAGGCAGAACTACAAAGGGATCTGGACAGGCTGCAGACCTCGTCCAGCAATTGGCTCCTGGAGTTCAAACCCACCAAGTGCAAAGTCATAAAGATTGGGGAAGGGCAAAGAAGACTGCAGATGGAGTACAGTTTAGGGTGCCAGAGACTACAAACCTCACTCAAGGAAAAAGATCTTGGGGTGAGTATAACACCAGGCACATCTCCTGAAGCGCAAATCAACCAAATAACTGCTGCAGCATATGGGCCCCTGGCAAACCTCAGAACAGCATTCCGACATCTTAATAAGGAATCGTTCAGGAGCCTGCACACCGTGTACGTTAGGCCCATATTGGAGTATGCGGCACCAGTTTGGAACCCACACCTAGCCAAGCACGTAAAGAAACTAGAGAAAGTGCAAAGGTTTGCAACAAGACTAGTCCCAGAGCTAAGAGGTATGTCCTACGAGGAGAGGTTAAGGGAAATTAACGTGACGACACTGGAGGACAGGAGAGATAGGGGGGACATGATAACGACTCACAAAATACTGAGAGGAATTGACAAGGTGGACAAAGACACGATGTTCCAGAGACTGGACACAGCAACAAGGGGACACAGTTGGAAGCTGAAGACACAGATGAATCACAGGGATGTTAGGAAGTATTTCTTCAGCCACAGAGTAGTCAGGAAGAGGAATAGTTTGGGAAGCGATGGAGTGGAGGCAGGATCCATACATAGCTTTAAGCAGAGGTACGATAAAGCTCATGGTTCAGGGAGAGTGACCTAGTAGCGACTTAAAAAACCATACCCCCGGCCGGGATTGAACCCGCGGTCATAGAGTCTCAAAACTCCAGCCCTTCGCGTTAGCCATTAGCGACTTGTGAAGAGGCGGGGTCAGGAGCTTGGACTCGACCCCTGCAACCTCAACTAGGTAAGTACAACTAGGTGAGTACACACACACACACACACACACACACACACACACACACACACACACACACACACACACACAACACACACACACACACACACACACACACACACACACACACACACACACACACACACACACACACACACACACACACACACACACACACACACACACACACACACGCACAAACAACACACACACGCACACACAACACACACACACACACACACACACACACACACACACACACACACACACACACACACACACACACACACACACACACACACACACACACACACACACACACACACACACACACACAACACACACACACACACAACACACACACACACACAAACACACACACACACATACACACACACACACACACACACACACCACCACCACCACCACCACAACTGTATGAACAGTGAACACCACCACCACTGTATGACCAGTGAAAACCACTACCACTGTATGACCAGTGAACACCACTACCACTGTATGACCAGTGAACACCACTACCACTGTAGGACCAGTGAACGCCACTACTACTGTATGACCAGTGATCACCACCACCACCACTGTATGACCAGTGAGCACCACTACCACTGTATGACCAGTGAACACCAAAGCCACTTTATGACCAGTGAACACCACCACCACTGTATAACCAGTAAACACCACCACCACTGTATGACCAGTCAACACCTCCACCACAGTATGACCACTCAACACCTCCACTACTGTATGACTAGTCAACACCACCACCACTGTATAACCAGTAAACACCACCACCACTGTATGACCAGTCAACACCTCCACCACTGTATGACCAGTCAACACTTCCACCACAGTATGACCAGTCAACACCACCACCATTTCACGACCAATCAACACCTCCACCACTGTATGACCAATCAACACCAACACTGTATGACCAGTCAACGCTTTCACCACTTTATGACCAATCATCACTACCACTGTATGACCAGTCAACACCTCCACAACTCTATGACCAGTCAACACCACCACTGTATGACCAGTCAACACCTCCACAACTCTATGACCAGTCAACACCGCCACCACTGTATGACCAGTAAACACCACAACCGTATGACCAGTCAACACCGCCACCACTGTATGACCAGTCAACACTTCCTCCACTGTATGACCAGTGAGCACCACAACTGTGTGACCAGTGAACACCACCACTGAATGACCAGTCAACATCACCACTGCATGACCAGTCAACACCTCCAACACTGTATAAAAATTCAACACCACCACTGTATGACCAGTCAACACCACCACTGTATGACCAGTCAGCACCTCCACCACTGTATGGCCAGTCAACACCTCCACTACTGAATGACCAGTCAACACCTCCATCACTCTATGAGTAGTCAACACCTCCACAACTGTATGACCAGTCAACACCACCACTGTATGAACAGTCAACACCACTTTATGACCAGTCAGAAGCTCCACCACTGTATGACCAGTAAACCCCTCCACCACTGGATGACCAGTCAACACCTAAACCACTGTTTGACCATTCAACACCACCACCACAGTATGACCAGTCAACACTACCACCACTGTGTGATCAGTCAACATCACCACTGTATGACCAGTCAACACCACCATTGTATGACGAGTCAGCACCTCCACCACTGTATGAACAGTCAACACCACCATTGTTTGACCAGTCAACATCACCACTGTATGACAAGTCAACACCTCCACCACTGTATAACCAGTCAACATCACCAGTGAATTGCCAGTCAACACCTCCACCACTGACCAGTCAACATCACCACCACTGTATGACCAGTCAACACCACCACAGTATGACCAGTCAACACATCCACCTCTGTATGACCAGTTAACAACACCTCCACCACTGTATGACTAGTCAGCACCTCCACCACTGTTTGACCAGTCAACTCCTCCACCACTGTATGACCAGCCAACACCACCGCTGTATGCCCAGTCAACACCACCACCACTGTATGACCAGTCAACACCTCCACCACTGTATGACCAGTCAGCACCTCCACCACTGTATGACCAGTCAACTCCTCCACCACAGTATGACCAGTCAACACCTTCACCACTGTATGACCAGTCAACACCTCCACCACTGTATGACCAGTCAGCACCTCCACCACTGTATGACCAGTCAACTCCTCCACCACTGTATGACCAGTCAACACCTCCACCACTAAATGACCAGTCAACACCTCCACCACTGTATGACTAGTCAACATCTCCACAACTGCATGACCAGTCAACACCACCACTGTTTGAACAGTCAACACCACCACTGTATGACCGGTCAACACCACCACTTTATGACCAGTCAAAAGCTCCACCACTGTATGACCAGTAAACCCCTCCACCACTGGATGACCAGTCAACACCTAAACCACTGTTTGACCATTCAACACCACCACCACTATATGACCAGTCAACACTACCACCACTGTATTATCAGTCAACACCACCACTGTATGACCAGTCAACACCACCATTGCATGACGAGTCAGCACCTCCACCACTGTATGAACAGTCAACACCACCATTGTTTGACCAGTCAACATCACCACTGTATGACAAGTCAACACCTCCACCACTGTATAACCAGTCAACACCACTAGTGAATTGCCAGTCAACACCTCCACTACTGTATGACCAGTCAACAGCTCCACCACTGTATGACCAGTCAACACCTCCACCACTGCATGACCAGTCAGCACCTCCACCACTATATGACCAGTCAACACCTCCACCACTGTATGACCAGTCAACACCACCACTGTGTGACCAGTCAACACCACCGCTGTATGGCCAGTCAACACCACCACCACTGCATGAGCAGTCAAAACCAACACAGTATGACCAGTGAACACCTCCACCTCTGTATGACCAGTAAACAACACCACTGTATGATCAGTCAACACCTCCACCACTGTATGACCAGTCAGCACCTCCACCACTGCATGACCAGTCAACACCACCACTGCATGACCAGTCAACACCTCCACCACTGCATGACCAGTCAACACCACCACTATAAGACCAATCAACACCACCACTGTATGACCAATCAACACCACCACTGTATGACCAGTCAACGCCACCACTGTGTGACCGGTCAACGCCTCAACCACTGTATGAACAGTCAACACTTCTTCCACTGTATGACCAGTCAACACCACCACTGCATGACCAGTCAACACCACCACTGTTTGACCAGTCAACAGCACCACTGCGTGACCAGTCAACACCACCAGTGTTTGACCAGTCAACCCCTCCACCACTGTATGAACAGTCAACACTTCCTCCACTGTATGACTAGTCAACACCACCACTGTATGACCAGTCAACACCACCGCTGTTTGACCAGTCAACAGCACCACTGCATGACCAGTCAACACAAATGTTTGACCAGTCAACATCTCCAGTGTATGACCAGTCAACACCTCCACCACTGTATAACCAGTCAACACCACCACTACATAACCAATCAACTCCTCCAACACTGTATGACCAGTCAACACCACCACTGTATGACCAGTCAACGCCACCACTGTATGACCATTCAACACCTCGACCACTGTGTGACCAGTCAACACTTCCTCACCTGTATGACCAATCAACACCACCACCACTGTATGACCAGTCAACACCTCAATAATTTGACTAATCAACACCATCACTGAGTAACCAGTCAACACCACCATTGTTTGACCAGTAAACATCTCCAGTGTATGACCAGTCAAGACCTCCACCACTGTATAACGAGTCAACATCATCACTCTATGGCCAGTCAACTCCTCCAACACTGCATGACAAGTCAACACCTCCACCACTGTATAACGAGTCAACATCATCACTCTATGGCCAGTCAACACCTCCACCACTGTATGACAAGTCAACACCTCCACCACTGTATGACCAGTCAACACCTCCACCAGTGGATGACCAGTTATCATCTCCACCACTGTATGACCAGTCAACACCACCACCACTGTATGACCAGTCAACACCACCACAGTATGACCATTCAACACCTCCACCTCTGTATGACCAGTCAACAACACCACTGTATGACCAGTCAACAACACCACTGTATGACCAGTCAACACCTCCACCACTGTATGACCAGTCAGCATCTCCACCACTGTATGACCAGTCAACACCTCCACCACTGAATGACCAGTCAACACCTCCACCACAGTGTGACCAGTCAGCACCTCCACCACTGTATGACCAGTCAGCACCTCCACCACTGTATAACCAGTCAGCACCTCCACCACTGTATGACCAGTCAACACCTCCACCACTGTATGACCAATCATCACCACCACTGTATGACCAGTCAACACCTCCACCACTGTATGAGCAGTCAACACCACTGTTATACCCTTTTGTTAATTTAAGTAGACAGTGTTCAGTGGTCAGTCGTCACGTTCAGTGTTCAGTGGTCAGTCGTCACGTGAGGTCACAGACCCTGAGCTGCTTGGGGATTAGCGTGGACGGTTACAAAGCATGGCTTGCTTCTACAGTGTTTTAAAAGCTGAGGTTGGAGAGTTGAAGGAGGAGGTCTTGCTTCTCCAGGAGGAGATTAGGAGGCTGAAGGTCCACCTCAATGGGCCTGGGAGAGAGTGTGAGGTGGTTGGAGATGTGGGGAATGAGGCTTCTAGCAGTGAGGTGCAGTCTGTCTCTCACTGTGAGGAGGCTGTAGGTGGGGTGGTAGCAACGGCTACCAGCAGTGAGGTGCAGCCCAGCACCTGCTACAAGTGGCGAGTTGTTCACAGTAATGGGAGGCGCATCAGAGTAAGGAAAGTTAAGAGTGCAGATCTGAAGGTAGGAAATCGCTTCTCTGTTCTCCAGGATGAATGTACTTCAGTGGCCAGTGAAGGTAAGGGTACTACTGCCCCTGCTAATGAAGGTAAGCGCATTCTTGTGGTTGGTGACTCTCAGGTAAGATATGTTGATCGTGCTTTTTGTAATAGGAATAAGAAGATGAGAGATAGAGTGTGCTTCCCTGGAGCTGGTGTTGGGGACATTGTCAACAGACTGGATAATATCATGTCAGGTAATGGGAACAAGCCCATTATCTGTCTCAGTGCTGGTGGAAATGATATTGGGAAGGGTAGGAGAGAAGAGCTGCTAGATAAGTACAGGTCAGCTATAGATTTCATTAAGTCTAAGGGAGGGATCCCAATCATATGTAGCATCTTGCCTAGAAGGGGAGTAGGAAATGAATGGTTGTCTAGGGCAATTGGTGTAAATTGCTGGCTAGACAGATACTGCAAGGAACTTGCAATCCCATTCATTGACAACTGGAACAACTTTTATGGCAAACATGATATGTATGCAAGGGATGGGGTTCATCTCTCTGGGGCAGGGGTGGTAGCACTTGCAGACTCGATTGAGAAGGCCATTGGTGAAATGCCTATGATTTTAAACTGATGGAAGATAGAGGTATGGGTGTGTGTGGGAAACAAGCAGGTTGCAACACTAGGGTTGGAAACAGTAAATGTATAAAAGGCATTCAGCATGAAGTTATAAATAAAGACAATAGAACAGGTCAGCAAACAAAGGGGGACAGCAGAGGGCAGCAAGGGACTAGCTCCCTTAAGGTTTACTATACTAATAGCAGGAGTGTTAGAAATAAGATAGATGAGCTAAGATTAATTGCAAGTGCAGGAAACATAGATATTATTGCTATAACAGAGACCTGGCTCAATCTGAAAGATAGAGAGATGCCCTCTGAATGTCACATACAAGGCTATAAATTATTCCACACTGACAGGGTCAACAGGAAAGGTGGTGGAGTAGCGATGTATGTCAGAGACAATTTAAATTGTTGTGTTAGACAAGATATTAAATTAGAAGCGTCAGCCACTGAATCTGTTTGGTTACAGCTTCTCGAGGGCCGAGAAAAACTAATTTTGGGTGTGATTTACAGGGCCCCAAATCTTGATAGGGAGTGCAGTAAACTTCTATGGGACGAAATTCGTAAGGCATCTACATACGAAAATGTTGTGCTAATGGGAGATTTCAACTATAGACAGATTGACTGGAGCAATTTGACAGGAAATTTAGAGTCGGGTGACTTTCTTGATACGATCCAGGATTGTTTTTTAAAACAGTTTGTGACAGAGCCAACTAGGGGAAATAACCTCCTTGACTTGGTTCTTGCCAGTAGGGAAACACTAATTAATAATCTTGAGGTTAATGATGAGCTTGGGGAGAGTGATCACAAATCACTCAGTTTTAACATATCATGGAATTCCCCTAATAATGGCAATCAAGTCTCCGTCCCTGACTTTCGCTTGGCTGATTTCATAGGACTGAAAAATTACTTAGGTGGGCTGAACTGGAATGACCTGACTAGGGGTCAGGTAGGTGGTGATGGTTGCCGATATGATGCTTTCCAGGGCATAGTTCTAGCTGCTCAGTCAAATTATGTTCCAAATAGGGAAATCAGATCAAACAAAAATGATCCTAAATGGATGAACAATAGATTAAAATATCTGATTGGTCAAAAGAGAGGCATATATAGGCAAATCAAAAGAGGAGAGGGGCAATTAAGAAATCGATATATTCAGTTAAAGAGAGAAATAAAAAAGGGAATTAGAAAAGCAAATAGAGATTATGAGGTTAAAGTTGCAAGAGAATCGAAGACTAACCCAAAAGGATTCTTTCAGGTATACAGAAGTAAGATCAGGGACAAGATAGGCCCACTCAAAAGTTCCTCGGGTCAGCTCACTGACAGTGATAAGGAAATGTGTAGAATTTTTAACACATACTTCCTCTCAGTTTTTACACAGGAGGATACCAGCGATATTCCAGTAATGATAAATTATGTAGAACAGGACGATAATAAACTGTGCACTATTAGGGTCACAAGTGACATGGTCCTTAGGCAAATAGATAAATTAAAACCTAACAAATCCCCAGGCCCTGATGAACTGTATGCAAGGGTTCTAAAGGAATGTAAAGAGGAGCTTAGCACACCTTTGGCTAATCTTTTCAACATATCACTACAAACTGGCATGGTGCCAGATAAGTGGAAAATGGCAAATGTGATACCTATTTTCAAAACAGGTGACAGGTCCTTAGCTTCGAACTATAGACCAATAAGCCTAACCTCCATAGTGGGAAAATTTATGGAATCAATAATTGCCGAGGCAGTTCGTAGCCACCTTGAAAAGCATAAATTAATCAACGAATCTCAGCATGGTTTTACAAAGGGGCGTTCCTGCCTTACGAATTTATTAACTTTTTTCACTAAGGTATTTGAGGAGGTAGATCATGGTAATGAATATGATATTGTGTATATGGACTTCAGTAAGGCTTTTGACAGGGTCCCACATCAGAGACTATTGAGGAAAATTAAAGCACATGGAATAGGAGGAGAAATTTTTTCCTGGATAGAGGCATGGTTGACAAATAGGCAGCAGAGAGTTTGCATAAATGGGGAGAAATCAGAGTGGGGAAGCGTCACGAGCGGTGTTCCACAGGGGTCAGTGTTGGGCCCCCTGCTGTTCACAATCTACATAAACGACATAGATGAGGGCATAAAGAGCGACATCGGCAAGTTTGCCGATGACACCAAAATAGGCCGTCGAATTCATTCTGACGAGGACATTCGAGCACTCCAGGAAGATTTGAATAGACTGATGCAGTGGTCGGAGAAGTGGCAGATGCAGTTTAATATAGACAAATGCAAAGTTCTAAATGTTGGACAGGACAATAACCATGCCACATATAAACTAAATAATGTAGATCTTAATATTACGGATTGCGAAAAAGATTTAGGAGTTCTGGTTAGCAGTAATCTGAAACCAAGACAACAGTGCATAAGTGTTCGCAATAAAGCTAATAGAATCCTTGGCTTCATATCAAGAAGCATAAATAATAGGAGTCCTCAGGTTGTTCTTCAACTCTATACATCCTTGGTTAGGCCTCATTTAGATTATGCTGCACAGTTTTGGTCACCGTATTACAGAATGGATATAAATTCTCTGGAAAATGTACAAAGGAGGATGACAAAGATGATCCCATGTATCAGAAACCTTCCCTATGAGGATAGACTAAGGGCCCTGAAACTGCACTCTCTAGAAAGACGTAGAATTAGGGGGGATATGATTGAGGTTTATAAGTGGAAGACAGGAATAAATAAAGGGGATGTAAATAGTGTGCTGAAAATATCTAGCCTAGACAGGACTCGCAGCAATGGTTTTAAGTTGGAAAAATTCAGATTCAGGAGGGATATAGGAAAGTACTGGTTTGGTAATAGAGTTGTGGATGAGTGGAACAAACTCCCAAGTACCGTTATAGAGGCCAGAACGTTGTGTAGCTTTAAAAATAGGTTGGATAAATACATGAGTAGATGTGGGTGGGTGTGAGTTGGACCTGATAGCTTGTGCTAACAGGTCGGTTGCCGTGTTCCTCCCTTAAGTCAATGTGACCTGACCTGACTAGGTTGGGTGCATTGGCTTAAGCCGGTAGGGACTTGGACCTGCCTCGCATGGGCCAGTAGGCCTTCTGCAGTGTTCCTTCGTTCTTATGTTCTTATGTTTCTACTTCTTATTATCACAATGGTATACTTTTTCATGTTATTTTGCTATTTCACTTAATATTATATTCAGGAGTAATTCCATTAGTAGCTAAAATGGATTTACTCGACTTTATAATATTATCTGGTCGTATTACTTAGCTTTGTATATAGGTAGGTCGTTTAATTAGTATCAACTGCTGGTGCGACCTGGCCAAGCACTAGTAGGTGTTTTGAGTTACTCAACCCCTGCTCCGACCGAGACAAAGTGGGCTGGTAAATCCTCACTGAGTTCAGTTCATACCTTCCTCTGGACCAGAAAGGGTCAAGGGGAGTATCCACCTCTAAAACCACCATTTGCCTCTCTAGAAAATCCTAGGAATTTTCGGGAACTCATTGCTAACACTTATCTCGGTTGGAGAAGGCAGTTAAGAAGCTCTTAGAGAAAGTGAAGCCAAGTGAGCAAGCCTCTGTAGTGTAAGAGGACTTATTGTAAACTGAACCCTATCATAAGAAATCTATTAATGTGTTCGAGTTTTTAGGCAACGCCTGTGCATGTACATATACTAATATTTCGTGACTCACTCACTGAGCCATTTGTAAATACTTGACCTAGTACTGTGATCTTTTAATGAGAAATGGTAAAAGTATTCTACTCATAGTGCGAAATGTGAGAAGGTGGATTTAAGTGATTGTTATGATTATTAATAAATTAAATAGAAACTAAGAAAATTCTAGTTTATTTCGTTACGAAAAGCACTATAACCCAGGGACCAACTGACTATGTTCATAACATAGTGGGGGCCTGTCAGGGATTTGCTCTCTGATCCAAGGTGCTGGAGGAAATATCAGCCCTAGGAAGTAAGTGCCAGTCCCATGAAAGTGAGCTGCTGTTCAGGTTCCCATAAAATTAACTGTGGAGGCTCAAATACAACAGTTAATATGTGAGTTAGCCTTGGAGGATTTGAAGTCTTTAAAACTTCAGAAGTGCTGACAAATTGCCGTATGCCTAAGAGTGAATGTTGCAACCCCTGAATTGGTTGCAATGATTAATATGTATATATATAATTATTACCTTTTCATATAATTTTATATTGTTTATATTTGCGATAATAGCTAAATCGTGAATATATTGCTTTATAATATTATTTGACTTAGTTACCTGTTGTAAGGTAGGATGTAACATATTATGTGCTCAGTTCAAGTCTTGATTGTCTAACTACTGTAATTATCGCTCTTTGCTCGTTCCCCTGCAGGCTTCTTGCTGGGCAGTACTGTCCACGGAGCTATCACGTGATCGAGGGGGGTGTCCTCTCCTCGCCTGAAGTATTCAGTCTGGTCTAGACTCTTTTGGAGGTTGGACAGATTGTCTGTCTCATTATTCTTGTTAGTTCTGTAGAACTCTGTTCACAGAACATTGTACAGACTTAGTGATTTTCGACGTTGTACTGAGGTTGTGTGTCGCATAGACACTCTGAACAACTCAGGTCCTGAGCTGTAGCTTCTGACCTAACTTGTACTGGTATCTGTGTATTATCACAGTCGGGGATTTTCTTATGTTGAACTTAGATTCAGTAGTATGGGAGTTTTGTGACTTTTGTGAAGGATCTGCGGATGGTCCCTACTTAGGGCTGTTACATTATCTCCTTGTTCCTAATTCTGTGTCGCAGTTGCTTGTTATATTGCTATTGGGCTTAGCATTCTTTTTATTGCTCAAACAGACTGTTCTGACTGCCAGTTGGTCAAGAAGTTAGTTTATTTGATGACTTTGTCAGTCACTTGTTTAAGTCTAGTTGAGTCGTGAGACATAGCGAACTACTTAGAGCACTTACACACATACACACTTACTTGTACATATTTGTAATATCTTATTAAATGTTAATGTACCAGACGGTACTTAATAATTATAAATGTGATATGTGCTTTCAGCACAATAATACTTTACTCGAGAGAAGTGATATTATTTTGATTACTGTGATTAATTTAATTTGATAATATACCTCTAGACTTAATAAATTTATTAAATTTTATTTTCTCTAGTTAGTAGCCTACCAGTTGTAATCCTGAAGCACTAATGAATCATACTGAATTCTAATGGATAATTTGACAAGGATACTGACTAATTGTTATGAAAACCCAGTAACAAGCTGGATGCTAGAAGGGCAGTCCTTTCTAGTATTCACTGGAGATCTCTAAGCTTTTAGAATCGCGTTTTTCGTAACAGTGAAGTATAACAAATATTACACCGCCGAGATCACTCGATCTATTCTGAGAAACATGCTGTTCCCGGAGCAAGGGGAGGTGGATGACATTGACGATACTGATGAGGCAAGTCATCAGTATCGTCAGTATCTCAGTTTGAAGACTTGGACCGATCTCTTGGAGCAGAAGGACTTAATCTTGGTGGCATTCCAACTTCCCTACGCTCTGGTGATGTGGCTGAGCCAGAATCAAAGGGTGCTGTTGAGCTGACATCTCTGGGAGAGGTGCCTGAAATTGGGGCGTCTAATCACCAAGTTTCCGACTCTGGTTCACAAGAAGCACCCAGCGCAGGTGCTCGACCCAAGGAAAGACAGGAAAACTTGTATCCTCCAACTCCTCCACTACTGACTGGGTCCATATCCAAGACCCAGTTCGAAAGAATGGAGCGCCTTATTATTTTACAAATGGCCCAAATAGAAGCCCAAAGGAAGCTGAATGCAGAAGAGTTTGAGAGGGTCACCATACTCTACGAACGTCAGCGGCAAAGGGAAGGAGTTGCGAGGCCCGAGGCCCCCAGAAATCTTTTCGACATTCATAAAGCAGCATCATTGGTGCCCAAGTTTTGCGAGTCTGATCTGGACACGTATTTCGATACGTTCGAAAATCACGCTCGAGCTATGCAGTGGCCCCGAAAATTCTGGGCTGTCTTGTTGCATACGACGCTGACTGGTAAAGCTCGAGAATGTACCACGGCATTGCCTTACGAAAAGTACATACAATATGACTCTGTCAAAAAGGTCATACTGGAGACCTATGATCTACACCCTTTGAGCTACCAGCAAGCCTTCTGTACCCTGCAAAGGTTACCAGGGCAAACTTGGGTGGATTTCACCAGGCAGAAGAAGGTAGCTTTCGAGAGGTGGCAAAGAGCCTCACAAAGCAACACTGAAAGCAGCCTAACCCAATTAATACTACAAGAGGACTTCTATAATTCTATATCTCGGGATTTGCGGTAGTTCCTGATCGACCATCCAACGCCTGATGTGATGGAGACCGCTGCACGGGCCGATCGCTACGAGATCTCCAGCCAGCTGACCCGTAATAGAACATCCAGAGAGGAAGCAGTAAAATTGGGCCAGAAGGTTCGACCAGTTAAGTCAAGAACAGAACCTCGCCAAAAGTTTCCTTCAGAAGCAGTGACCTCTTGAACCCTGGATAAGCCATGCAATGGTGACCGGTTTCAACCAAGACAGAACCGGGAGGTGTATAAAGCCAGGAAGAACTTGTCCTGTTCATATTGCCAAAAGGGAGGTCATGTGAGAAAAAATTGTTATCAGCTGGAAAGGGATAGGAAATATAAGTATCGAGAAGGTGCTCCTATTCAGATGGTGTCTTCAGTAGCCCATATGCAGGGATATCTACAGACGGATCTACGGCTGGCAGGACCGAAGACCACTTCATCGAGATGACCAGAGACGAGGGCCATCTCAGGGCAAGAAATTGAAAAGGCAATGAGCCCATATTTTTCAAAAGGAAAAGCTGGCATTGACGAGTGTCAAGTGGTACCTGTTAAAACCTATAGGGATACGGGGAGTTACTTGACATTGTTAAAAAAGGGAATCCTCTCTTGTTACAAAAAACGCGATTCTAAAAGCTTAGAGATCTCCAGTGAACACTAGAAAGGACTGCCCTTCTAGCATCCAGCCTGTTACTGGGTTTTCGTAACAAGTAGTCAGTATCCTTGTCCAATTATCCATTAAAATTCAGCATTATTTAATAGTGCTTCAGGATTACAACTGGTAGGCTACTAACTAGAGAAATTAAAATTTAATAAATTTATTAATCATTAAGTTGTCTAGAGGTATATTATCAAATTAAATTAAATTAAATTAATCACAGTAATCAAAATAACATCATCTCTCGTTTACAGTATTATTGTGCTGAAAGCACATATCACATTTATAATTCTTAAGTACCGTCTGATACATTAACATTTAATAAGATATTACAAATATGTACAAGTAAGTTTGTGTGTATGTGTGTAAGTGCTCCAAGTAGTTCACTATGTCTCACGACTTGACTAGACTTAAACAAGTGACTGACAAAGTCCTCACATAAACTAACTTCTTGACCAACTGGCAATCAGAACAGTCTGCTTGAACAATAAAAAGAATGCTAAGCCCAATAGCAATATAACAAGCAACTGCAACACTGAATCAGGAACAAGGAGATAATATAACGACACTAAGTAGGGACCATCTGCAGATCCTCCACAAAAGTCACAAAACTCCCATACTACTGAATCTAAGTTCAGCATAAGAAAATCCCCAACTGTGATAATACACAGATACCAGTACAAGTTAAGTGAGAAGTTACAGCTCAGGACCTGAGTTACTCAGAGTGTCTATGAGACACACAACCTCAGTACAACATCGAAAATCACTAAGTCTATACAATGTTCAGTGAACAGAGTTCTACAGAACTAACAAGAATAATGAGACAGACAATCTGTCCGACCACCAAGAGAGTCTAGAGCAGACTGAATACTTTAGGAGAGGTGAGGACACCCCCCTCCCCTCGATCACGTGATAGCTCCGTGGACAGCAGTCGCCCAGCAAGAAGCCGGCAATATAACGAGCAAGGAGCGATAATTACAGTAGTTTGACAATCAAGACTTGAACTGAGCACATATTATGTTACATCCAACCTAACAAGTCAAATAACAATATAAAGCAATACATTTACGATTTAGCTATTATCGCAAATACAAGCAATATAAAATTATATGAAAAGATAATAATTATATATATACATAATAATCATTGCAACCCATTCAGGGGTTGCAACACCCCCCCAACACGACAGACGGTCGCACTAGGAGTTGCATTAATGTCTTTCACATTACTGATTACTCAGGTTACATTACTAACAATATAATATAAACATTAATCAGAGTCTCTCTTGTGCCAAGCACCTCTACAATTTCACAGCATCTGTCACTAGGATATGCCCCTAGTACTAGGGCAGTACACAGTATCATATCTCTGCATACCCGCGGTTATGTACATCAGTGTAGAGACAGGATAGCGCAGATGAGTAGGGCACGTTGAGGCTCGAACATAGTAGAGGAGACTGCATTCCACTCTTAAGTAGTGGTTGTGGAATGCTATGCAGTATGGACATCTGAGTATGAAACAGCTTAAGGTGTGTAGTGAGGGGGGTGGTCTGCGGCAGGACAGTGTTCCGCCAAGCAGTAACATCGCCCACACGACACTACCCACTCAATACTCAGCTTATGTCTCCTTACACACAACAATACTGTGAATACATAAATATAATAATTAGACATGAGTATACATAGTTAATATGGGCTGGAGGGATTAAGTTACTTTAATGAATTTGACATAGCAAGTAACAAAAGGTATTTGGGCATTAAAATTTTAAATGGGGAAGTGCCCAAATACTCGTCAAAATGTTCTAAGGACACCATAAGAGCTATAGCATAATTTTTCTGGTGTCGTTTGAGCTTAGATGAATAGTAACATATAGGATGGAGAATATCAGTGGATGTTGACTGTTGGAGCAGCACAGCACCCACTGCATAACCACTCGCATCTATATGTAAAAAGAAGGGAAGATTAAAATTAGGACTTTTCAACACAGGAGCAGAGGAGAGCAAACGTTTCAACCTTTTAAACGAGTCTGAACAATCTCTAGTCCAGATGAACTGAACTTTACTACTAGTAAGCTCAGTGAGAGGAGCTGCAATCTGAGAAAAGTTTGGACAGAACCTGCGATAATATCCTGCCATACCCAGGAATCTCTGTACTCCCTTCCTATCCTGTGGCACTGGAAATTCAGAAATTGCACGAACCTTAGCCTCAATAGGAGCAACCTCACCTTGGCCGATACAAAAGCCTAGATAGGTAATCTTGGCTTGACCAAAACTACATTTAGCTAAGTTAACAGTGAAGTTGTAGTGCGCCAGTCTCTCAAACAATGCTCTGAGACGCGTCAAGTGCTGTTCCCACTCGTCACTGTACACCACTAAGTCGTCAAGGTAGGCTTCTACTCCTTCTAAGTTGTAGGTCAACTCGTTCATTATACGTTGGAATGAAGAAGCAGCGTTACATAGGCCGAAGGGGGTGACGAGGTAGTTAAACAATCCATCTTGAACAGTAAAAGCAGATATTTCTTGAGCACGTTCAGTAAGCGGGACTTGATAATAGCCTCGTAAGAGATCTAAACGGCTGACAAACTGGGCTCCTGACACACGGTCAATAAGGTCGTCAATGCGAGGTAGAGGATAACCATCAGGCTGTGCACTGTAATCAGTGCACATCCTGAAACTACCGTCAGGTTTAGGCACTAAAATACAGGGAGATGCCCATGGACTTTTACTGCGCTCAATAAGTCCGTGAGATAACAGAAAATCAACCTCTTCTCTCAATGCTTGATGCTTCGTTGGACTCATCCTATATGGTGATTGCTTAATGGGTGATGCTCCCTGTACATCAACGTCATGTACACCTAGAGTACAACGTTCAGGAACATCACTGAACAATTCAGGGAAATGCAAAATCATATTTTTAATATCACCAGCTTTATCAATCCCAAGGTTACTAAGAAAATGGTCTAGTGATTGTAGAGTCACTGAATTTTCTAAACGAACCTCTATACCTCTAGAGATGTCAGGTAGACTGACGTTTTCTTCCTCTGTCCTAGGAAGAATAGAAGTAGTAGGTAGAGGACTAGCGTAGTATGTCTTAAGCTGGTTAACATGGTACACATGATTAGATTTCTTTTTCCCAGGCGTACGTACCAAATAATTTACGTCGCTAAGCTTTTTCACTACTTCCAGGGGACCATCATACCTGGCTTGTAGAGCATGACCTGGTACTAATTTCCTAGCCATCACCTTATCTCCTGCTTTAAAAGAACGAGAGACAGCACGCTTGTCATAATGTTGCTTCATTCTAGCTTGGGCTGAAACTAGGTTTTTCGAAGCTAGCTCTCTAGCGGCTGTCAAATGTTGCTGCATTAATGAAGGTGAAGTACTCAATGATGGATTTGATTTTCCTGTCCACACGTCTTTCAACACTGCGAGATGACCACGCACTTGGTGTCCGAATATTAATTCAAAAGGATTAAACCCGAGACTTTCTTGCTCACTTTCTCTCATAGCGAACAGAAGAAAAGGTGTACCCTCATCCCAGTCTCTAGAAAAATGTTCACAAGAAGCTCTCATCATTGACTTCAGTGTCTGATGAAATCTCTCTAGAGCACCTTGTGACTGTGGATGATAACTGGTTGAAAGTACAGACTTTATTCCTAGGTGGGATAATGCTTCTCGAAAGATCTTAGAAGTGAAGTTAGATCCCTGATCTGATTGTATCTCTCGTGGCAATCCAACCAGGGAGAAAAATTTCATCAGGGCTCTCACAATAGCACGAGCATTAATTTTTCTCATAGGAATAGCTTCGGGATAGCGTGTTGCAGCGTCCATAATAGTAAATAAGTATTGGTTTCCTAGTTTGGTTCTAGGCAAAGGACCAACACAATCAATAATAAGACGTGAGAATGGTTCACCATGCACGGTGATAGGAATGAGAGGTGCAGGTGGTGTGTGCGCTGGCTTGTCTGTCTCTTGACACACGTGGCAACGTCGCACATGATCAGCTACTGTTTCCTTCATCTTTGGCCAAGTAAAATGTTTTGTCAGTTTACAGAGTGTCTTCTTGACACCCAAATGTCCTCCTATGGGACTATTGTGAGCAAAATCAATGGCTTGTTCACGAAATGTAACTGGTAACACTACGAGATGCTTGACTGTGGTGGAAACACTATCAGCTGACAACTTACATGTATTTTTCTCCATCAGTACACCGTTACTATAATAGTAACAATTATTGAGATCCTTTGCTTCACTCTCAGTAACTGCTATATCTCTCAGTCTTTCCAGTGACTGATCAACAAACTGATCCTTGATTAAATCATCATGAGTTAGAAATTTAACGTCAGTTGTGTCCTGACTAGGTTGCTGACAGGGGGGGAGTTGGTGTTAATGATCCTGGGCGCAGAGCGTCACTAAACAACATATTCAAGCCCAAATCATTGTCATCAACTAACTCAACAGGAGACAAGGATGGTTGTTGAATCTTTGACATAGCTCTAGTAATTGCGCTGAGAGGAAATAAAATAGGTTTCTCTCTACAAGCTTCAATGGCATAATTATCATCAGTGTTATTATCAATCACAAGTGGTTCTTTACATATACCAGCATGAAGGATATCGTTCCCTATCAACAAGTCCACTGACCTGATGGGAAATACACCACTGGATATACCCACTGAAATATAACCTGTATAATAGCTTGTTTGAATATAAACTTTGTGCAGAGGCACTTTTATAACAGCCCCTCCATAGGCCTCTAACAATACATCTATCTTGCAATAGGTATCATCAGTTATGGGCAGTACATCTTCTCTCAATAACGTGAGATAACTGCCAGTGTCTCTGAAAGTAATTATCTCAGTAAGATGTGATTCGTCAAATCCTACTTTACTTCTCGAAAAGTAAGGACTCATGGCTGAACGAATCTTTTCGTCAGATACACTTTCTGACGCTAGTCATCTGTTCTGAGTAATATTATCTAAAACAGTAGGATCAGAGGTATTACTAGGATTTTGGTGCCTTTGTTGCTCGGAAGAGGATACCACTTGTGTGGGGGCGCCAGCCGCACGACTGTCTCTCGCATCTCTTTCCAATTTATAGCAATACTCTCTAGCATGTCCTTTTCTGTTACAATAGGTACATTTAACTTTCTTCTTCTCGATATCAGATTTCTGTCTAACCACAGAGACAGATTCAGGATTGTGAGTTTTCCTGGTAAAGGTACGAGAAGTTACAGTAGCAGGTACATCAGGCCGGCAGTGAGCAGCTGATTTAGGTTGCCAACGTCTAGGACAATTTTTAGTTACCTTGTTTTTCTGTTTTTTAGTACGTACAAGTTTGTGAGAAATCTCATAATTGTCTGCTAATGCTGCAGTTTCCAGAATATCCGAGGTAGTATGATCGATCAGATATTCTTGTATGTCAGGAGACATACAGTTGTTAAACTCTTCGTGTAGTAACAACTGAACAAGGCTGTCGTAGTTGTTACATTTAGCAGCTCTAGACCATCTCTCAAATGCAACTTTTTTCTCACGAGCAAACTCTACACAAGTTTGATCTTGTCGTTGTAACATACGAAATGCACGTTGATAACTTACAGGTAACAAGTTATACGTCTCTAGAATAGTTTGCTTGACAGCGTCATAACTAATGTACTTGGCAAATGGTAAAGCAGCAGTGCAACTTTGAGCTCTTCCTGTCAAAGCTGTATGAAACAAGGTTGCCCAGTGCTTACGTGGCCAGTTCATAGCACGTGCCTGGTTCTCAAACACATCAAAATAGGTGTCTAAGTCACTCTCAAAAAACTTAGGAACCATAGAGGCAGCTTTCTGCACATTAAATATGTCTTGTGATCTATCAGTCTGTTGTCTTCCCAGACGAACATTTTCTCTCTGGAAATCTTCTTCATTCAATTTCCTCTGTGCCTCTATTTGTGCAGTCTGCAACATAATGATGCGTTCAAACCTCTCAAACTGTTCATGAGAGATAGGACCACTGGGTAATTGAGGAGTAAGGAAATTAACATGTCTTTCTGGACTGTCCTTAGGTCGGAAACTTCGTCCAGCCGTCTCTAGAGAGTCTAGATCTGGTCTAGGATAAGTATATACAGGTGTAGCATACACTGTGCTAGTATTAGGCTGAGTCATCCTACCATCTACACTCTGTACTATTGTGTCAGTGAGGTGGGAAGGTGTGAGCGGAGGTTTTCACAAGGCTCAGACACTTCTGCCATAGTTGCTCTTTCTTCTACTTCATCAAATAGAGTCATACTTTCTAATTGTGACACTAGGCTTTCTGAATCTGAATCATAATCAGACATCTCTGTATGAGCAGGAAACAATATATCTTTAATTAACGCTCTGACAGTTTCTGCGGTGTAATTCCTGTTATACGTCACACCGAGATATTTGGCTACTCGCCAACACGTCTGAAGTTTTAATGTACTTAACTCAGACAAAGTCAGAGTATCAATTAACTGTTTCACTTTGGCATACATCAGGAAAATAATTGTACTACAAGAGAGTGATTATGGGAAACTATAATCCTAATAGGAATTTTAATGTTGGTTGTCTTAGAGTTAGAACTCATAAATAGTATTTCCATCTCCCTGGATCAAGAGACTCAGTCAAGTACATACATCCACCTGGTATGTTGTACAAGACTAAACTCAAAGTCTTCAGATTAGGAAAGTACCCAAAGTGTTTGATCATAGAGTTACTAGTATGTCAAACTGCAAAAATTTCTCCAACACCTTGGATCAAGAGCATCCCGGACAGGCCCCCATTTGCTTAGCAGATTACGATGGGCTTAGAGAACACTTATCATCTGTTGACTGGGGTAACGAAGAGAGCTATCAATATGACAGTTTTCTGAACACTATACATGCTGCTCAAAGAGCGTTTATCCCATATAAAGAAATTAGATCAAATAGAAATGACCCAAAATGGATGAATAATAGGCTCAAATATCTACTAGGGCATAAGAAAGGAATTTATAGGCGTATCAAAAGAGGTGAGGGTCATCTAAAAGGGACTATGAAATTAAAGTTGCTAGGGATTCTAAAACTAACCCAAAAAGTTTTTTCCAGGTCTATAGAACAAAAGTTAGAGATAAGATAGGTCCCCTTAAAAATAACTATGGGCATCTTACTGACAAAGAGAATGAAATGTGCTTGATTTTAAATAATTATTTTCTCTCAGTTTTTACACAGGAAGACACTAACAATATTCCAGTAATAAATTTTTACAGTGGGCTAGAAGAAGATAAATTATGTAACATCACAGTCACTAATGAGATGGTTGTGAAGCAGATAGACAGACTGAAGCAAAATAAGTCGCCGGGTCCTGATGAGGTTTTTTCAAGGGTTCTTAAGGAATGCAAAATGGAACTCTGTGAACCATTAACTAATATTTTTAATTTATCTCTTCAAACAGGTGTAGTGTCTGATATGTGGAAGATGGCTAATGTAACTGATATTTTTAAAACAGGGGACAAGTCGTTACCGTCAAATTACCGCCCAATAAGCCTGACCTCAATTGTAGGCAAATTACTAGAGTCAATTATAGCTGAGATTATAAGAAGCCATCTCAATAAGCATAGCTTGATTAATGATACTCAGCATGGATTCACAAGAGGCCGGTCTTGTCTAACTAATTTATTAACTTTTTTCAGTAAAGCTTTTGAGGCTGTTGACCACAATAAAGAATTTGATATTATTTACTTAGATTTTAGTAAGGCTTTTGATAGAGTTCCGCACCATAGACTGTTAAAGAAAGTGGCAGCTCATGGCATTGGGGGAAAAGTGCTCTCGTGGATCGAGTCATGGCTCACTGACAGGAAGCAGAGAGTGTCCATAAATGGGGTTAAATCCGAGTGGGGATCTGTAACAAGTGGCGTTCCACAGGGATCGGTCTTGGGCCCGTTGTTGTTTATAATATATATCAATGATCTTGATGAGGGAATTACTAGTGATATGACCAAATTCGCCGATGACACAAAGATAGGTAGGATAATTGATTCAAACGTAGATGTTATGGAACTTCAGGAGGATTTAAACAAACTCTATTCTTGGTCAGAAAAGTGGCAGATGCAGTTCAATGTAGATAAATGCAAGGTTCTGAAGCTTGGGAGTGCCCATAACCCTAGTACTTATAAGTTAAATGATGTAGAACTTAGCCATACAGATTGCGAAAAGGACTTGGGGGTTATGGTGAGCAGCAACCTTAAACCAAGACAGCAATGCCTAAGCGTACGTAATAAGGCAAATAGATTACTGGAATTTATATCAAGAAGTGTAAGCAACAGAAGTCCAGAGGTCATACTGCAGCTTTATACATCATTAGTAAGGCCTCATCTAGATTATGCAGCTCAGTTCTGGTCTCCGTATTACAAAATGGACATAAATTCGTTAGAAAACATTCAGCGTAGGATGACTAAATTAATACATAGCATTTGAAATCTTCCTTATGAAGAAAGATTGAAGACTCTTAAGTTACATTTACTTGTTAGACGAAGAATGAGGGGAGACCTGATCGAAGTGTATAAGTGGAAGATAGGTATTAATAAAGGGGATATTAATAAGGTCTTGAGGATGTCTCTCCAAGAGAGAACCCGCAGTAATGGATTTAAATTAGATAAGTTTAGATTTAGAAAGGACATAGGAAAGTATAGGTTTGGAAATAGGGTAGTTGATGAGTGGAACAGTCTACCTAGTTGGGTTATTGAGGCTGGGACTTTGAGTAGTTTCAAATCTAGGTTGGATAAGTACATGAGTGGGAGGGGTTGGATTTGAGTGGGACTTTCACATCAGAGCTTATTTCTTGGGTGGCATTGAAAATTGGGTTGGGCAAATGTTTTGTTAGTGGGATGAATTGTAAAGGACCTGCCTAGTATGGGCCAGCAGGCCTCCTGCAGTGTTCCTCCTTTCTTATGTTCTTATGTTCTTATGTTCTAAAAAACGCGATTCTAAAAGCTTAGAGATCTCCAGTGAACACTAGAAAGGACTGTCCTTCTAGCATCCAGCCTGTTACTGGGTTTTCGTAACAAGTAGTCAGTATCCTTGTCCAATTATCCATTAAAATTCAGTATTATTCAATAGTGCTTCAGGATTACAACTGGTAGGCTACTAACTAGAGAAATTAAAATTTAATAAATTTATTAATCATTAAGTTGTCTAGAGGTATATTATCAAATTAAATTAAATTAAATTAATCACAGTAATCAAAATAATATTATCTCTCGTTTACAGTATTATTGTGCTGAAAGCACATATCACATTTATAATTCTTAAGTACCGTCTGGTACATTAACATTTAATAAGATATTACAAATATGTACAAGTTTGTGTATGCGTGTAAGTGCTCCAAGTAGTTCGCTATGTCTCACGACTCGACTAGACTTAAACAAGTGACTGACAAAGTCCTCACATAAACTAACTTCTTGACCAACTGGCAATCAGAGAAGTCTGCTTGAACAATAAAAAGAATGCTAAGCCCAATAGCAATATAACAAGCAACTGCGACACTGAATCAGGAACAAGGAGATAATATAACGACACTAAGTAGGGACCATCTGCAGATCCTCCATAAAAGTCACAAAACTCCCATACTACTGAATCTAAGTTCAGCATAAGAAAATCCCCGACTGTGATAATACACAGATACCAGTACAAGTTAAGTGAGAAGTTACAGCTCAGGACCTGAGTTATTCAGAGTGTCTATGAGACACACAACCTCAGTACAACGTCAAAAATCACTAAGTCTATACAATGTTCTGTAAACAGAGTTCTACAGAGGTAACAAGAACAAAGAGACAGACAATCTGTCCGACCACCAAGAGAGTCTAGAGCAGACTGAATACTTTAGGCGAGATGAGGACACCCCCCCCCTCGATCACGTGATAGCTCCGTGGACAGCAGTCGCCCAGCAAGAAGCCGTCAATATAACGAGCAAGGAGCGATAATTACAGTAGTTTGACAATCAAGACTTGAACTGAGCACATATTATGTTATATCCTACCTAACAAGTCAAATAACAATATAAAGCAATACATTTACGATTTAGCTATTATCGCAAATACAAGCAATATAAAATTATATGAAAAGATAATAATTATATATATACATAATGATCATTGCAACCCATTCAGGGGTTGCAACATCTCTTTATCTGACCGCACTTATACGAAGGTAGATGCAGTTCTGGAGGCTTATGGAGGAGCCGTCTCTAGAGTCCCCCTCCATAGGATATACCTAGACCTGGGTTGCTATAAAGGATATGCAACTTTCGGTATATCAGACGAAGGATTTCCTATTAAGTCTTCTGACCTACTGATAGGAAATGACCTAAGCTGCGAAGGAATCAAGAAAGAACCTCTGGTGATAGGAAATACCTCGGGAGAGGATTACGTGGTTGAGGCTCATAAGAAGGACCTATCATTATTTCCGCTGGGAGTTGTCACTAGGTCCATGGCAACGACCAGGTTACTTCCTGAATCAACAGAGGAAGAAGAGGACAAAGCTGATCTGGGTTTGAACCTATTGTTTAGTGCGACCCACTGGCCCAAGGAGTTTTTTGGGAATGACTGGGTATTATAGACGATTCTGCCCTAACTTTTCACACATAAACGCCCCCCTTTTCGCGCTAACTAGTTCTAAAATTATATTCGCTTGGTCTGAGGAATGTAATATGGCTTTCAATAGGTTAAAGCGATTATTGAACTCCTCTCCAGTATTGAAAAACCCTGATTTTAACTTTCCCTTCCTGTTACATATAGATGCCAGCAGTTATGCTGTTGGGTCAGTACTACTGCAGTCCTCCCACTCCTCTGATATTCTACATCCGATATGTTATTATTCCTCCACCTTAAAGCCACACCAAAAGAATTATGCAACTGTAGAAAAGGAAGCTCTAGCCCTGGTTATCTCCCTCGAGCATTTTGAAGTTTACTTGGGAACATCACCTCATCAGATTACAGTATACTCAGATCACAACCCTTTGACATTCATTAATACCATGAAGGCTAAGAATGCCAGAATACAGAGATGGGCCCTTAGTATTCAACCTTTTTCTATTAAAATCTTACATATAAAGGGCAAACATAATGTAATTGCGGATGCTTTGTCCCGCCCTTAAAACCAGTTGCACCAGTATGCCCCTGTTCTAACTTACGCCTAATATTTCCTTTTTTGCCTACAGTTATGTGAATGGGTGGTACCGTTTACAGTTTAGTTATGGAGAATGAAGCTTGGGGACCAGTTGCTGTGTCCTTACATCTTGCTTGAGAGACAGCATTCGTGTCACCCAAGACCAAGAGAAAAACCCAATTCTGTTCAGGCGGATGTCTGCCGTCTAAACAATGTCCTCCTTGAATACCCTCAGAACATATGAAGAAGATTGTCTGGGACGAATTGGCGGTGAAATGTATACCGGTCTTGCTATATTGGTATTTCAGTTCTTCTACTGTATCTAAAAGATTCAGGGTTATTTTTGTCCTATTGTCAGTGCGATATTTGGTCGTGTGGAGGGGATGTTACACCATTTTGTTCATTTTAAGTAGACTGTTTCTACTTGTTATTATCACAATAGTATACTTTTACATGTTATTTTCACTCTTTCACTTAATATTATATTCAGGAGTAATTCCATTAGTAGCTAAAATGGAATTACTCGACTTTTTAATATTATCTGGTCGTATTACTTTGCTTTGTATATAGGTAGGTCGTTTAATTAGTGTCAACTGCTGGTGCGACCTGGCCAAGCACCAGTAGGTGTTTTGAGCTGCTCAACCCCTGCTCCGACCGAGACAAAGTGGGCTCGTAAAGCCTCACTGAGTTCAGTTCATACCTTCCTCTGGACCAGAAAGGGTCTAGAGAAGTATCCACCTCTAAAACCACCATTCGCCTCACTAGAAAATCCCAGGAATTTTCAGGAACTCATTGCTAAGACTTATCTTGGTTGGAGAGGGTGGTTAAGAAGCTCTTAGAGAAAGTGAAGCCAAGTGAGCAAGCCTCTGTAGTGTAAGAGGACTTATTGTAAAGTGAACCCTATCATAAGAAATCTATTGTGTTCGAGCTTATAGGCAACGCCTGTGCATGTACATATACTAATATTTCGTGGCTCACTCAGAGCCATTTGTAAATACATGACCTAGTACTGTGATCTTTTAATGAGAAATGGTAAAAGTATTCTACTCATAGTGCAAAATATGAGAAGGTGGATTTAAGTGATTATTATGATTATTAATAAATTAAATAGAAATTAAGAAAATTCCTTTTCCTCTCCGAGTGAAGACCTAGACGTACTAAGTTTATTTCGTTACGAAAAGCACTATAACCCAGGGACCAACTGACTATGTTCATAACAAAGTGGGGGCCTGTCAGGGATTTGCTCTCTGATCCAAGGTGCTGGAGGAAATATCAGCCCTAGGAAGTAAGTGCCAGTCCCATGAAAGTGAGCTGCTGTTCTTGTACCCATAAAATTAACTATGGAGGCTCAAATACAACAGTTAATATGTGAGTTAGCCTTGGAGGATTTGAAGTCTTTAAAACTTCAGAAGTGCTGACAAATTGCCATACGCCTAGGAGTGAAGTATAACAAATATTACACCGCCGAGACCACTCGATCTATTTTGAGAAACATGCTGTTTCTGGAACAATGGGAGGTGGATGACATTGACGATACTGATGAGGCAAGTCTAATATCTCAGTTTGAAGACTTGGACCGACCTCTTGGAGCAGAAGGACTTGATCTTGGTGGCCTTCCAACTTCCCTACCCTCTGGTGATGTGGCTGAGCCAGAATTAAAGGGTGCTGGTGAGCTGACATCTCTGGAAGAGGTGCCTGAAATTGGGGCATCTAATCACTCAGTTTCTGACTCTGGTTCACAAGAAGCACCCAGCGCAGGTGCTCGACCCAAGGAAAGACGCGAAAACTTGTATCCTCCAACTCCTCCACTACCGACTGGGCCCATATCACAGAGCCAGTTCGAAAGAATGGAGCGCCTTGTTATTTTACATATGGCCCAAATAGAAGCCCAAAGGAAGCTGAATGCAGAAGAGTTCGCGAGGGTCACCATACTCTACGAACGTCAGCGGCAGAGGGAAGGAGTTGTGAGGCGCGAGGCCCCCAGAAATCTTTTCGACATTCATAAAGCAGCATCGTTGGTGCCCAAGTTTTTCGAGTCTGATCTGGACACGTACTTCGATACGTTCGAAAATCAGGCTCGAGCTATGCAGTGGCCCCGAAAATTCTGGGCTGTCTTGTTGCATACGACGCTGACTGGTAAAGCTCGAGAATGTACCACGGCATTGCCTTACGAAAAGTACATACAATATGACTCTGTCAAGAAGGTCATACTGGAGACCTATGATCTACTCCCTTTGAGCTTCAGCAAGCCTTCCGTACCCTGCAAAGGTTACCAGTGCAAACTTGGGTCGACTTTGCCAGGCAGAAGAAGGTAGCTTTCGAGAGGTGGCAAAGAGCCTCACAAAGCAACACTGAAAGCAGCCTAACCCAAGAGGACTTCTATAATTCTATATCTGAGGATTTGCGGAAGTTCCTGATCGACCATCCAACACCTGATGTGATGGAGACCGCTGCACTGGCCGATCGCTACGAGATCTCAAGCCACCTGACCCGTGATAGAACATCCAGAGAGGAAGCAGTAAAACTGGGCCAGAAGGTTCGACCAGTTAAGTGAAGAACAGAACCTCGCCATGCAATGGTGACCGGTTTCAACCACAACAGAACCGGGAGGTGTATAAACCAGGAAGAACTTGTCCTGTTCATATTGCCAAAAGGGAGGTCATGTGAGAAACCAATGTTATCAGCTGGAAAGGGATAGGAAATATAAGTATCGAGAAGGTGCTCCTATGCAGATGGTGTCTTCAGTAGCCCACACGCAGGGATATCTACAGACGGATCTACGGCTGGCAGGACCGAAGACCACTTCATCGAGATGACCAGAGACGAGGGCCATCTCAAGGCAAGAAATTGAAAACTCAATGAGCCCACATTTTTCAAAAGGAAAAGCTGGCATTGACGAGTGTCAAGTGGTACCTGTTAAAACCTATAGGGATACGGGGAGTTACTTGACATTGTTAAAAAAGGGAATCCTCTCTTTATCTGACCGCACTTATACGAAGGTAGATGCACTTCTGGAGGCTTATGGAGGAGCCGTCTCTAGAGTCCCCCTCCATAGGATATACCTAGACCTGGGTTGCTATAAAGGATATGCGACTGTCGGTATATCAGACGAAGGATTTCCTGTTAAGTCTGCTGACCTACTGATAGGAAATGACTTAAGCTGCGAAGGAATCAAGAAAGAACTTCTGGTGAGAGGAAATACCTCGTGAGAGGATTACGTGGTTGAGGCTCATAGGAAGGACCTATCATTATTTCCGCTGGGAGTTGTCACTAGGTCCATGGCAACGGCCAGGTTACTTCCTGAATCAACAGAGGAAGAAGAGGACAAAGCTGATCTGGGTTTGAACCTATTGCTTAGTGCGACCCACTGGCCCAAGGATGCGACGTCTGTGTCTGCAGGGCTAGACTCAACTTTAGATTCTTTAGGTGCTAAAAAGTTTAGACCTGAAGATCTAATACAAGCGCAGACGGAAGACCCCTCCTTGGAGAAAGTAAGAAAGCTGGTGATAACGGAAAAAGAGGCCGAGAAACTAGAGGACTGTGTTTATTTTAGTATCGGTATACTTATGAAGAAATCCACCAGAAGACATTCTCTATGGACATCTTTTGCCAAGGCCAAGTATGTATTAATCCTACCTAGGATTTATCGTGAGCTTGCATTGGAGGTCGCCCATAATAGTTTAATGGAAGGACATCTGGGAGTAAGGAAAACAATGGTAAAGTTGTCAAAATAGATTTTTTGGCCTAGAATGCGGGAAACCATCGTGGAACATCTTTGCAGTTGCTGGGTCTGTCAGACCGTTGGCAAACCTGCTCATACACCGACTCCAGTTCCTCTCTGTCCTATCACCTCAGATGGCGAGCCTTTTCCCGTTTAATCATCGATTGCGTAGGTCCACTCCCCAGGACCAAGGCGGGAAATCAGTACCTATTCACTATAATGGATTCTGCCACCCGTTACCCCGAGGCCATCCCCATGAGGAAAATAAATGCTTGCGTAATAGTACGTGCTTTAATGAAGTTTTTCTCACAGATAGGGCTGTCTCGTGAGATCCAATCCTATCAAGGATCAAACTTCACTTCAAAAATCTTCAGGGAGGCCATGTCGCGCCTAGGTATAAGATCTATCCTTGCTACGAGCTATAGGCCCCAGTCCCAAGGAGCATTGGAACGGTTTCATCAAACATTGAAGGTGATGATGCGTTCCTACTGTGAACAATTCAGTAAAGACTGGGACGAGGGCATTCCTTTCCTTCTCCTGGCTGTAAGGGAAAGCGAGCAGGAAAGTCTAGGGTATAGCCCTTCAGAGTTGATATATAGTTATACGGTATTTGGACCCCTCGCAGTATTGAAAGATGTATGGACCGGAAGACGTACTCCGTCAGTTCAGGTATGCCCGGCTTTGATGCAAGAACACCTCACTTTCACGAGGAACCTAGCCACAGAGAACTTGAAGAAAGCCAAGGCTAAAATGAAATTACGATATGATGAACATGCGGCCTTTCGCTCTTTCAACATCGGAGATAAAGTATTGGCTCAAAATTTCATGCCTGGACATGCACTGAAACCAAGATACGAGGGACCTTTGGAAGTCATTAAAAAACTAAGTGAAGTGAATTACCTGGTTCGTACCAAAGGGAAAAAGAAATCAGACCATACATACCATGTTAGCCAATTAAAGAGATATTATGGAGGGTTAGCCCCGACCACTGCCATTCTTCTAGAATCCCAGCAAGAATCAGAGGATTTGGAGGACTGCTCCAAAGGAATAGAAGTCCGTCTTAGAAACACTCAAGTTCTACGATCCCTGGACGATTTTTTACAAGATCTGGCCTGTGACCGAGCCAAAGAAGTGAAAAATGTGATTTTGAAGTACCCATCATTGTTTGGCGATATACCTAAGCATTGCACGTTGGGGACACACGACGTGGATGTTCAAGGAGCTGCGCCCATCAAGCAGTCCCCTTATCACTTAAGCCCTATTAAACACCAAGCTCTAAAGGAGGAAATCGACTTTTTGCTGACCCATGGACTAATTGAACGAAGCAAAAGCCCATGGGCCTCGCCTTGTGTTAGTCCCAAAGTCAGATGGAACCAATCGTATGTGTACGGATTATAGAAAGGTGAACTGCGTCACAGTTCCTGATGGTTACCCTTTGCCTAGGGTTGATGATTTAATCGATATGGTTGCCGGAGCCAAGTATGTGAGCCGGCTGGACTTACTGCGAGGCTACTATCAAGTGCCCCTGACTGACCGAGCTCAATACATATCAGCGTTTACAGTGCACGAAGGCTTGTTCAACTACTTGGTTACCCCATTCGGGTTGTGCAACGCAGCATCCATGTTCCAGCGACTCATGAATGACCTTACTTATAACCTTGAGGGGGTTGAAGCCTGCCTCGACGACCTAGTAGTCTTTCGTGACGAGTGGAGTTCACATTTAGTCCGTCTGGAGGCTCTTTTTAAGAAATTAGATGCTTATAATTTTACCATCAATTTAGCCAAATGCAAATTTGGACAAGCAAGGGTTAAGTATTTGGGCTTCAATATAGGTCAGGGGAGGGTGGCACCCATCAGTGCGAAAGTGAGAGCCATTGCAGACTTTACTATACCCGAAATGCCTAGCCATGCTAAGCGTTCTAGTGGTACACTCTGTAATCACAATTTTACTACATGTAAACCAAACAATAACCAAATTTCTGTAAACTCAGCATTGTAATCCTTATAGAGAATAAACTTTGAATTGAATTGAATTGAATACCAAGAGACAGAAAAGGGGTGCAGAGATTTTTGGGAATGGCTGGGTATTATAGATGATTCTGCCCTAACTTTTCACACATAGCCGCCCCCCTTTTTGCGCTAACTAGTTCTAAAATTATATTCGCTTAGTCTGAGGAATGTAATATGGATTTCAATAGGTTAAAGCGATTATTGAACTCCTCTCCATAATTGAAAAGCCCTGATTTTATTTCTCCCTTCCTGTTACATGTAGATGCCAGCAGTGATGCTGTTGGGTCAGTACTACTGCAGTCCTCCCACTCCTCTGATATTCTACATCCGATATGTTATTATTCCTCCACCTTAAAGCCACACCAAAAGAATTATGCAACTGTCGAAAAGGAAGCTCTAGTCCTGGTTATCTCCCTGGAACATTTTGAAGTTTACTTGGGAACATCACCTCATCAGATTACAGTATACTCAGATCACAACCCTTTGATATTCATTAATACCATGAAGGCTAAGAATGCCAGAATACAGAGGTGGGCCCTTAGAATTCAACCTTTTTCTATTAAAATCCTACATGTAAAGGGCAAACATAATGTAATTGCGGATGCTTTGTCCCGCCCTTAAAACCAGTTGCACCAGTATGCCCCTGTTCTAACTCACGCCTAATATTTCCTTTTTTGCCTACAGTTATATGAATGAGTGGTACCGTTTACAGTTTAGTTATAGAGAATGAAGGTTGGGGACCAGTTGCTGTGTCCTTACATCTTCCTTGAGAGACAGCATTCGTGTCACCCAACGCCAAGAGAAAAACCCAATTCTGTTGAGGCGGATGTCTCGTCTAAACAATATCCTCCTTGAATACCCTCAGAACATATGAAGAAGATTGTCTGGGACGAATTGGCGGTGAAATGTATACCGGTCTTGCTATATTGGTATTTCAGTTCTTCTACTGTATCTAAAAGATTCAGGGTTATTTTTGTCCTATTGTCAGTGCGACATTTGGTCGTGTGGAGGGGATGTTACACCATTTTGTTCATTTTAAGTAGACTGTTTCTACTTGTTATTATCACAATGGCATACTTTTACATGTTATTTTTGCTATTTCACTTAATATTATATTAAGGAGTAATTCCATTAGTAGCTAAAATGGATTTACTCGACTTTATAATATTATCTGGTCGTATTACTTAGCTTTTGTATAAAGGTAGGTCGTTTAATTAGTGTCAATTGCTGGTGCGACCTGGCCAAGCACCAGCAGGTGTTTTGAGCTGCTCAACCCCTGCTTCGACCGAGACAAAGTGGGCTGGTAAAGCCTCACTGAGTTCAGTTCATACCTTCCTCTGGACCCGAAAGGGTCTAGGGGAGTATCCACCTCTAAAACCACCATTTGCCTCCCTAGAAAATCCCAGGAATTTTCGGGAACTCATTGCTAAGACTTATCTCGGTGGGAGAAGGCGGTTAAGAAGCTCTTAGAGAATATGAAGCCAAGTGAGCAAGCCTCTGTAGTGTAAGAGGACTTATTGTAAAATGAACCCTATCATAGGAAATCTATTATAAATTAATAAATTATTAATAAATTAAAAAGAAACTAAGAAAATTCCTTTTCCTCTCCAAGTGAACACCTAGACGTACTAAGTTTATTTTGTTACGAAAAGCACTATAACCCAGGGATCAACTGACTTTGTTCGTAACATCCACCACTGTATGACCAGTCAACACCTCCACCACTGTATGACCAATTAACAGCTCCACCACTGTATGACCAGTCAACACCTCCACCACTGTATGACCAATTAACAGCTCCACCACTGTATGACCAGTCAACACCTCCACCACTGTATGACCAGTCAACAGCTACACCACTGTATGACTAGTCAACACCTCCACCACTGTATGACCAGTCAACACCTCCACCACTGTATGACCAATTAACAGCTCCACCACTGTATGACCAGTCAACACCTCCACCACTGTATGACCAGTCAACAGCTACACCACTGTATGACCAGTCAACACCTCCACCACTGTATGACCAGTCAACAGCTACACCACTGTATGACTAGTCAACACCTCCACCACAGTATGACCAATTAACAGCTCCACAACTGAATGACTAGTCAACACCACCACTGTATGACCAGTCAACACCACCACTACATGACCAGTCAATACCACCACTGTATGACCAGTCAACACCACCTGTTGAGAAATGGTTTTACCAACTAAGACATAATTTATAAATTTAAATATAGGGAACACTTAGCTGATAAAAGACAGCAAATCGTCTACACAGCCGCCCCTGCAGACGAGATCTTGAATTGTTGTCATGATCATCTTTCAATGGGCTGGAATGAGTTATATTATGTAAACAACAAATTACCCCTAGAGGGTATTAAGTCAGCATATTTCATTCACTGATGGCTGACAAACTTACTTGTTTGGACTCAAAAT
Organism: Cherax quadricarinatus; assembly: GCF_038502225.1. NCBI lineage: Eukaryota > Metazoa > Arthropoda > Malacostraca > Decapoda > Parastacidae > Cherax > Cherax quadricarinatus. Next base: position 42,039,121 of record NC_091298.1, read on the forward strand.
TCCGCACCTTACTGCCGACTATAGATTGATTACAAACTCCTTGCGACTCAAGAACTGCGCAGTCCCCCATACTACAAGAAATTCGTAACCTACCTTGCTCTTGTAGCGTGAGCTATAGTGTTCTTCACACCTTCGACAGATATCGGTGACTTGATAGAAGCTGAAATGTCCTTGGATGTCCACGTCTTCCATAGTCTAGGAATATGCACACAGGTACACTATGTTCCACAAGATTTGTCTTTATTGTTCACAATCTTATCACTAAAGAAGCTGATCACACTTCTCTGTAACTGTTTATTGTGTTTTGTGAGGCACTTTGTTCACACTAACGCACAGATCGTTTTTTGTTGGTTATCCTGGCATCAGTGTCACTCTCAGTAGAGTCAAAAGTAATCAGAAGACGCCACAGCGCCCCACGCTGTTACTGCCCCCAGCACAAAGGAAAAGCTAACTTAGTACCTTTGCTTCCTTGCCACTTCCTCCATGAGGCAAAGCAGAATGTTTAAATCTTGCTGTTTTAAGCATAGACAACAATGTCCACCATCTTTACTATGGTAATAAAGTGGGAGCAGGAGTTTCCTTAATTGTCCTGCTAAGGTAAGAGATGTATTGTCTCTTATTAAAATACACTCTGCAACACTGGACTGCAAGGAGCGGCGGTCGCTTGACCACACGTTGCATACTGGTACTGTATCTGGGATCAATTACTCACTGTAGCAGTAAACAAGATATTTGCCCCTTCTGAGAGGGCTGGGCCCCTCAGGGCTGAAAGGGGCTGAAAGGGGCTGATACCCCCCTCCTGGAGAAAATTTCTCCACACCACCACTGTATGACCAGTCAACACCACCACTGTATGACCAGTCAACATCACTGTATGAGCAGTCAACACCACCACTGTATGACCAGTCAACACCACCACTGTATGACCAGTCAACATCACTGTATGACCAGTCAACACCACCACTGTATGACCAATCAACACCACTGTATGACCAGTCAACACCACCACTGTATGACATGTCAACACCACCACTGTATGACCAGTCAACACCACCTCTTTATGACCAGTTAACACCCCCACTGTATGACCAGTCAACACCACCACTGTGTGATCAGTCAACACCGCTACCACTGTATAACCACTCAACACCTCCACCACTGTATGACCAGTCAACACCACAACAGTATGACCAGCCAACACCACCACTGTATGACCAGTCAACACCACCACTGTATGACCAGTCAACACCACCACTGTATGACCAGTCAACGCCACCACTGCAAAACCAGTCAACACCACCACTGTTTGACCAGTCATCATCACTACTGTATGACCAGTCAACACCACCACTGTATGACAAGTCAACACCTCCACCACTGTATGACAGGTCAACACCTCCACCAGTGGATGACCAGTTAACACCTCCACCACTGTTTGACCAGTCAACACCACCACCACTGTATGACCAGTCAACACTTCCACCACTGTATGACCAGTCAACACCACCACTGTATGACCAGTCAACACAACCACTCATTGACCAGTCAACACCTCCACCACTGAATGACCAGTCAACACCACAATTGTTTGACCAGTCAACATTACCACTGTATGAGCAGTCAGCACCACCACTGTATGACCAGTCAACACCTCCACCCCTGTATTACCAGTAAGTACCACCACTGCATGACCAGTCGACACCTCCACCACTGTATGACCAATTAATAGCTCCACCACCGCATGACCAGTCAACACCACTAAATGACCAGTCAACACCTCCACCACTGTATGACCAGTCAACATCACCACTGTATGACCAGTCAACACCTCCACCACTGTATGACCAATTAACAGCTCCACCACTGTATGACCAGTCAACACCACCACTGTATGACCAGTTAACACCACCACTGTATGACCAGTTAACACCACCACTGTATGACCAGTCAACACCACCACTGTATGACCAGTCAACACCACCACTGTATGACCAGTCAACACCACCACTGTATGACCAGTCAACACCACCATTGTATGACCAGCTAACACCACCACTGTATGACCAGCTAACACCACCACTGTATGACCAGTCAACACCACCACTGTATGACCAGCTAACACCACCACTGTATGACCAGTCAACACCACCACTGTATGACCAGCTAACACCACCACTGTATGACCAGCTAACACCACCATTGTATGACCAGTCAACACCACCACTGTATGACCAGTCAACACCACCACTGTATGACCAGTCAACACCACCACTGTATGACCAGTCAAAACTACCACAGTATGACCAGTCAACATCACCACTGTATGACCAGTCAACACCTCCTCTGCATGACCAGTCAACTCCACCACTGTATGACAAGTCAACACCACCACTGTATTACCAGTCAACACCACCACTGTATGACCAGTCAACACCACCACTGTATGACCAGTCAACACCACCACTGTATGACCAGTCAACACCACCACTGTATGACCAGTCAACACCACCACTGTATGACCAGCTAACACCACCACTGTATGACCAGCTAACACCACCACTGTATGACCAGTCAACACCACCACTGTATGACCAGTCAAAACTACCACAGTATGACCAGTCAACATCACCACTGTATGACCAGTCAACACCTCCTCTGCATGACCAGTCAACTCCACCACTGTATGACAAGTCAACACCACCACTGTATTACCAGTCAACAACACAACTGTATGACCAGTCAACACCTCAACTGTATGACCAGTTAACACCACCAGAGTATGACCAGTCAACACCACCACTGTATGACCAGTCAACACAACAACTGTATGACCAGTCAACACCACTACTGTATGACCAGTCAACACCACCACTGTATGACCAGTCAACACCACCACTGTATTACCAGTCAACACCACAACTGTATGACCAGTTAACACTTCCACTGTATGACCAGTCAACACTACCACTGTAGGACCAGAAATCACCTCCACCACTGTTTGACCAGTCAACACGACCACTGTATGACCAGTAAACACTACCACTGTATGACCAGTCAACATCACCACTGTATGACCAGTCAACACCACCCGAGTATGACCAGTCAACACCACCAATGTATGACCAGTCAACACCACCAATGTATGACCCGTCAACACCTACCCTGTATGACCAGTCAACACCACCACTGTATGACCAGTCAACACCATCACTGTATGACCAGTCAACACCTCCACTGCATGACCAGGACACACCTCCACTGTATGACCAGTCAACACCATCACTGTATGACCAGCCAACACCACCAATGTATGACCAGTCAACACCTACCCTGTATGACCAGTCAACACCACCACCACTGTATGACCAGTCAACACCACCACTGTATGACCAGTCAACACCTCCACTGCATGACCAGGACACACCTCCACCGTATGACCAGTCAACGCCATCACTTTGTGACCAGTCAGCACCTCGACCATTGTGTGACCAATCAACAATTATTCCCTGTATGACCAGTCAACACATCCATCACTGTATAACCAGTCAACATCACCACCAGTGGATGACCAGTTATCATCTCCACCACTGCATGACCAGTTAACACCACCACCACTGTATGACCAGTGAACACTTCCACCACTGTATGACCAGTCAACACCACCACTGTATGACCAGTCAACACCACCACTGAATGACCAGTCAACACCACCACCACTGTATGACCAATCAACACCACCACCACTGTATGACCAGTCAGCACTTCCACTACTGTATGACCAGTCAACACCACCACTGTATGACCAGTCAACACCACCACTGAATGACCAGTCAACACCACCGCCCCTGTATGACCAGTCAACACCACCACTGTATGACTAGTCAACACCTCCACCACCGTATTACCAGTAAATACCACCACTGTATAACCAGCCAATACCTCCACCACTGAATGACCAATTAACAGTTCCACCACTGTATGACCAGTTCTGGCATGCAAAGAGTACGTAACCATTATTCGGCGCATGTACACAGTCTCATTTACAGGTTATCTCCCCCAACCAGCGAACCAGGTGACTGAGAGTTGACGATGGGGCGCCGTCGTTCAACTAGTAACCAGGTTCTAGCCAATAAGAAGATAGTTTTGGCAATCGCAGAGGTTATATGGGTACCACTCTCCTGTCTGCCCTTGTCATTCCCATTCTAGAGCTGGTTGAAGTACGGTCTGCTCTCTTGTGGCTTCTATTCTGCCTTGTTCACCGTGGAGTGCACTAATACCTATCACTGTACATAGTGTATATAGTGTACATACTGCTATTCTAAATTGGTGAAGGATAATATAAGTAAAAACTTTTCTGCTGTGTTTATTTTGCTCCCTTTACACCCAGGATAACAGGCCATTTGGAGTCCTGGGTTGTAATATGGGTAGCCTGTCCGGGAACTGGAACTGGACTTAGAGAAAGGGTTGAGCCTATGGTGAAGCTGGTAGCAGGAACATAGTGCAGCTTGCTGTCTGGCATTGCATTAGCTTTGCCAACGTTTTACAAATTTTGCGTATCAGTTGCTTTGTTATGGTCAGCCCTGCTATTGTGTGATCGTTCAACAGGTCGCTACTAGCTTGTTCGGTGTGTTCGCTTCGCTACGGTCAATCTTGTAGAACAGTGTGTAGCTGGCTGTCGGGCATTGCTTTACAAATTTTGCGTGTCAGTTGCTACTAGCCTGTTCGGTGTGAAGAATTTAGCAGTCAGCTTTGCTATTGCGTATCCACCTTGTATGCGTATTCTGCAATCGTACTGTGCATAGCTAAGCATGTTCTGCAAATTAACGTGTTACGTTGTGGTATTCTGCAATCGTACAGTGCATAGCGAAGAACTTGTATATTGCGGTATGCCACCTGGAAGAGTCAGACGTCTGGTGTCGGCATATACTTTGTACTTACCTAAATTGTCCGTACAACTTTGTTGGCAAATTGCTCGTTCCATTAGCATTAATTACGAATGCACTCTCACAGCTGCGCAACTGCGTTCACTGATTGCTGACAAACTTCGAGAAGAAGAGATGGCACATCAGACTCCTCCCTTTATGGGAGCTAGGGCAAAAACTACTATGTTCTCACAAAAGGAAGATGATATATCAACGGAGTAAAATAGTCAGTCTAGTGCAGCAGGGTTGTCTCAAGGTGAATCAGTGGCATTGGCACTTGAGCTGGCAAAAATCAATCTTGAGCAGACTAGGGAACAGAGAGCATTTGCAAAAGAAGAATTTGATAGGGAAAGAGAAAGGAGGCAGTTTTCGCATTCTGTAAATGATTTTAGTTTACAGAAAGCAGTACAGCTTGTTACCCGCTTCAAATAGGCCGAACCAGAACAATTTTTCGAAAGCTTCGAAAATCAGGCTCGAGCCTTGAGGTGGCCGGAACAGCATTGGGCATCGTTGGTTCACACAGCATTGTTTGGTAAGGCACATGAATTTACATCGGTGTTAAATGATGCTGAATTTTCTGATTATCAAGTAGTAAAAACCAGTTTTGGGAGCATATACATGTATCCCAGCTAAGTACAAGAAATTATTTAAATTAGGCAGGCGACAGCTTGGTCAATCCCTGGTTGATTTTGTGCGACAGCAGACCAAAGCTTTTACCAGCTGGTATAAAGCAAGTGGTGTCGCCACTTTTGAGGATCTGGTGCAGCTTATTCTAATTGACAACCTGCTGGAATCTGTGGGACCAGAGGTTCGAGTCTTTCTGCAGGATCGTGACTTAACCACTGCATTGGAGGCAGCCAGGTTGGCTGATACCTTCGAAACTAACCGCTCCTTGTCCGAGCTGTCCCGTCTCTCTTTTCAACAGCCTGGCATGAGCAGAGATCGTCAACCTTGGAGAATGAAGTGCCAGCCGGAGGGAGAACGTCTACGTCAGCCAACTAAGTCACCTGGTGAACCACGCTTCTCAACTTATGGTCCACCTGCTGAGAGACAAACTACTCAACATGGTGCATCTCGACAACAGTATTCAGAGAGACGCCAGCCAGAACGACACCAGTTGCAACGTCAGCAGGGAGTAAAGGGCAAGCCTGTCGTCTGCTTCCTCTGTAACAAAGTAGGTCACATCTGTCCCAACTTCCCCCACAAACCCCAACCCATTGGGAAAATCTCTAATATCCCTAGTAATATGTCCCCGAGAGAAGTAGAAAAAGGGATGGCCCCTTATTATTGTAAGAGTTTTATTTCCCTTCAGGAAAACTCAGAAACAACTGAAGTCAAAATCTTTAGAGATACTGGAGCATATTGCTCACTTTTAAGAGAGGGAATATTACCCCTTTCAAAAAACACTTCTTTGAATTCCTCTGTTTTATTGGAAGCATTTGGAGGAGCTATATATTCTGTCCCTTTGCATAAAATTTATGTACAGTGCAAATATTACACTGGGTACTTGGCTGTGGGTGTATCCGAAGGATTCCCCATGAAAGATGCCATGTTATTACTGGGTAAAAACATTACTACTGCTAGTGTGTGTCCTGAACCTATAATGAGTAATTCTTCTCCGGTGTTGGCCATAACTCGGGCAACATCCCAAGGGTTGTCTGATGAGAATGTTGACCTATCCTTGGACGACTCCGGTCTCGGAATAGCCACGTTGTTTTACGAGGAAAACTGGCCAGAGCCTCGTAGATCAAGTTAACAGACCCCGATCAAGCCTTCCTTTTCCAAGGTTGCAGGATTGCCAGATATCTCTGTTTCCATGCCCGAGGGACTGTCCTGGGAGGAACAACGAAAGGACCCTTCTTTAAATTTAGCTTTTCAGGCAGCCATGGGTAAATCATCTTTGGATCATCCGGTCAAGTATGAACTTAAAAACGATTATTTGATCTGCACTGAGACTGGTAAGGAGATAGAGGGCCGGCAATTGTCTGACAGGTTAGTGGTTCCAACAAAGTTTAGACCTCAAATATTAAATATAGCTCCTAATGCTTCATTAGGAGGTCACTTAGGAATTACAAAAACTTTATATAGAATCACAAAAGAATTTTATTGGCCAAAATTAAAGCAGGATGTGAAGAATCATATCAGGTGTTGCCGAGAATGTCAGCAAGTTGGGAAACCTGCACATTCCATTAAACCTGCATCTCTCCAACCTATACCTGCTGATGGAGAACCTTTTGCAGATTTAATTATCGATTGTGTAGGTCCACTACCTAGGTCAAAGGCCGGAAACCAGTATTTATTTACCATTATGGATAGAGTAACTAGATATCCTGAAGCAATTCCCATGCACAGTATTAATACTAAAGCTATTCTCAAAGCTTTAACCAAATTTATTTCTTGTTTTGGCATTCCTAAAACTATTCAAAGTGCTCAAGGTACTAACTTTACTGCCAAAGCATTTAGGGAGGCATTAACTAGGTTAAGGATAATCCACAACTTATCCACTGCCTATCATCCTCAGTCCCAAGGCGCCTTGGAAAGATTCCATCAGACTTTAAAAACCATAATGAGAACTTTTTGCATGCATTTTCCTACAGACTGGGATGAATCACTACCTTTGTTGCTATTCTCAGTGCGAGAAACGATGCAAGAATCTACCGGGTATAGTCCGTTTGAGCTGATCTTTGGGCACAATGTATGAGGTCCTCTTCGGGTGCTCAAAAAAGGATGGATGGGAGAAGACGTTAGCTCAACACTCTACAACCCGTCTTCCAGGTTGCAGGTGGCACGTCAGTTAGCCAAGGCTAACCTAAAGACAGCTCAAAATAAGATGAAACAGAGGTATGACAGAAGTGCACAATTCCGCTCCTTCCATCCAGGAGACAAGGTGTTGGTGCAGGAACCAATACCTGGCCACACCTTGAAAGCAAGATTTACGGGACCTATGCAAATTGTAAGTAAATTATCTGATGTAAATTATGTGGTAGCTCCCATTGATAAGACCTCAAAAACTAAAACTTACCACGTTAATCAATAAAAATCTTTTCATACACGAGATGAAGTTCCAGTCATGACTCTGTCCCCTTCCTCTGAGGACGACTCTGATTATTTGCACTCTATTTCCGAAATTAATTTAAACTTTCAAATTCTGTCTTCCTCAAGGACCCTAGCCCTTTGATGGAGGGACTATCTGAAATGAAAGCAACAAGTTTAACTGAGCTTCTACAGTCATACCCTAATATTTTTTTCGGATGTGCCGAAAAAATGTACGTTAGGTTATCATGATGTAGATGTGGGAAACTCTGAACCTATTAAACTCTCCCCCTACAGAGCTAATCCTGAAAAGCAGAGGCTACTTCAGCAGGAAGTAGAATTTCTGTTAAAGCATGGTTTAGTGGAGGAGTCATCTAGTCCATGGGCTTCACCGTGCATCTTTGTTAAAAAAGCTGATGGAGGGTTTCGTATGTATGCAGACTACCGTAAGGTGAATGAGGTCACAATCACAGATGCTTACCCTCTTCCTCGTCTGGATGACCTAATTGACCTAATTTAACTTTGTCAAAGTTAGATCTCCTTAAAGGTTATTATCAGGTACCTTTGACGGATAAGGCGAAGGAAATCTCTGCCTTCGTAATTCCAGGTCATTATCAATACACAGTTACCCCCGTCGGAATGAAAAACTCCCCATCTTCATTCCAGAAACTTATCCATCAGGCTATGAAAGGACTTGAAGGCACGGCAGCTTACCTGGATGATATTGTTGTGGTGTCTGATACTTGGGGTCAACACCTACTTAAACTTAAGGCTCTTTTTGAGACCTTTCAGAGTTCCCATTTAACTGTTAACTTATCTAAATCTTCCTTTGGCCAGGCCACTGTCACTTTTGTAGGCCATGAAGTAGGTAGTGGTAAAGTTGCTGCTAAACTTGCTAAAGTTCTTACTATTAAAGATTATCCAGTTCCTCATGATAGGAAATCTCTTCACCATTTCCTAGGCATGATAGGATTTTACAGAAGATTCTGTAAGAATTTCTCAGATATTGTAGCCCCTCTTACCTCTCTTACCAGTCACAAAGTTCCCTTTAATTGGACCCCAGAATGTCAAAATGCTTTTGATAAAGCAAAAAGATTATTGTGTACTGCACCCATTCTTTTGTCTCCAGACTTCTCCAAACCTTTTTCATTACAGGTTGATGCTTGTGAGTCTGGGGTTGGAGCAGTACTATTGCAAAACGGGAACGAGGAGTTGAAGCCTGTAGCCTACTTCTCTGCCAAATTCCAGCCGCATCAGAGGGCTTACTCTACCATTGAAAAAGAAGCCCTCGCGCTGGTACTGGCTTTGTAGCATTTCGATGTTTATGTGGGCCAGACTTCGCAGGTGGCCACCGTCTACAGTGATAACAATCCTCTAGTATATCTCCAAGCAATGAAGAACCACAACACAAGGCTCATGGGTTGGGCTTTACGACTGCAATCTTACTCTCTCAGAATTAAATATATTGCCGGCAAAGAAACTATTGTGGAAAATACTGTATATATTTTCCAGAAATTCAGTATTTATATGTAAATAGATGGCCATACTGTATTTAATAATATTTATGTTATAGAAAACGGAAAGCCTGCGTCTGCGCAGACGAGACTCGCCATCATGGTTTTGAATTGGATACAATGTTAGTGTAATGGGAAGGAATTTTCTTGCTCTAGAGGTTAAAATTGGGCTGACACCTCTCAAATAGGAGGCGAAATTGTTGGACATGCATTCCTGCATAACTTGAGATATCAGACGACTGGACAAGACAGCTCCAGGAACCTCAGATAAGCTCTCTAGATTTGTGTATAAATCTGGCCAGTATTTTCATAAATTTAGTTAGTGAGGTTTTTCTGAGTATGATACAACTTAATATCCAGTCAAATTGGTGAGTGATATTAAGATATATTTTCCTTCTGTTATGTAATTGTGTATATATATAACCATTTATTATTTTTAATATACAGTCCACAAATTTATATATTTACCAGTATTCCTGGTGTATGTATATTTCATTTAATTAATAGGTCCAGAGCAACTTGTGGACATGATAGTTGTAGGTATCGAAGGGGGACATTTTTTGCGACCTAGGTGTCCCAAATTCCTACTTGTCTAACTGATAAATAATAATTATCAATGTTCATTTACTGTTATGTATACAATTATGCATACAATTCATGGAATGATAAAGTTGAAAGATTGGAGGAACTTGACAGATGTATCAGGTGTTTGGGTAATCACAATGTAAAGGATTGTTATGCCAAATTAAACTTCTGTTATCAATGTCACAAAGGAAGACACCATATAGTCATGTGTAAAGGTCTATATGATAATGTTGATAATATTGATAATGTTGACAATCTTGACACAACAGTAGCTAATGTAAAAATTGCTGCTAATGTTAATAATGATGGTTTTACTGAAGTAGCCTTACCTGTGTTACAGGGAAAAATTGATGATAGGCATAAATCAAAAAATGTAACTGCATTATTGGACCAGGGATCCCAGCGTATTTTCATAAAACGTAAATGTCTTGATGGTATGAAAGTACAGATGGGAGATCCCACAACTTTAAAATTATCTGGTTTTCTCTCGGATAAAAGAGCTCAATTGTATGACACTGTTTATGTAACTGTCAGGTTGGGCAATGAGAAAAAACGTGTTAATGTAGTAATTGTAGATAGACTTCCAGAGAAAATATCTACAGTAGGGCTTAGTAAAGCTACAGAAAGACTTTCACATAATGTAAATTTAGCATCTTCTGGGGTAAGTGATGATTCTGTAGGCCCAATAAATATTTTGATAGGTAGTGACTATTATGCCTCCTTTGTAAAGGGTATGGTAAAGAAATGTGGTGCCACCCTTTTGAAGACTGCAGGAGGACATGTAATGTATGGTAGGATTCCTCGTAATAATAATTCATGTGTCTTACTCATGAAATCGTACCCCAGTATAATTCTTCCATAGAGGATGGTGTTGAGCCAGTGCATAAATTGTGGGAATTAGACAGCACTGGAATAAATGTAAATGAAGAAAGTCCAGACGATTCTTTTACTCAGGAGCAATACCTGAGAGATGTAAAATTTGAATCTGGACAATACTGGGTGCGACTAATCAGGTCCCTGCACAATCGAATAATTGAAGCTACCAATGCAACTTGCCAATTAGCTTCCACAAAGATATACCAACAATATAAACCTACTAGAGAAATTAGAGACACTTTAAGAAATTATCAAGCAGAATGTCGAAGGCATCTTCAAACGCGACAACCACCAGCAGCTACACTGCACCGATTAAGGCACGAATTAATTAACATGATTAGTCAACACAAACGAGACATATGGAAATTTCTAGTTCTTCAAGCTAATCAATATAAACGTGAACCAGCAAAATTTTGGAGTAAGATCCGACAACTTTTAGGGGCAAAGCACAAGGCTCCTAACTACCTAGTTCATACCTTCACTGATGAGGATGATGAAGATGTTGAAATTAAACTTGACGATCCACAGGACCAGGCTAATTTGATGGGTGATGTATGGGAGAAAATTCTCTCTCACAATAACAGTCGTCAATTTAATAATAATCATTATCAGTTAGTAAATGAATGGAGAGATGAAAACTTGGATGATCTACAACCACTACCTACCATCGATACTTCAACTCTTGAAGATACCCACCCGCTTACTAGACCTATTACATTACTAGAGATAAGTCAGGTTATTGGAAGAATGAGAAATAGAGCCCCTGGCCTCTCTGGAATAACAATGAAACAAATAAAGTACCTACCTAGAAATTGCAAACAGTCCTTGGTAAATATCTTTAATGCCATCTTGGCCTCAGGACATTTTCCAGTTGTTTTTAAGACTGCTAGAATGATCTTTCTTGCGAACCCCAATAAAGACATCCACCAACCTGGGAACTATAGACCTATATCTTTACTTGTAGTCACTGGAAAAGTTCTTGAGAAAGTCATTTCCAACAGATTGAATTACTATATGGTCCGTGGAGACTGAACCATCCAGAACTGCCCATCAATTACAGAATGGCATATGGAAAATTAAAGGCTCAGCTCCGCGAACTGAGTAAGACACCAGAATTGTTAACTGCCTATAATGATATAATTGCTGAACAATTAATTAATAAATTTATAGAAGAGGTACCTCCTGAGCAAGCCAAAATTTATGGTCACTATTTGCCACATCACGGAGTGAAGAAGGATTCTAAGACCACTCCTCTGAGAATTGTGTTTAATTGTAGTGCCAGGAATAACAAAAATGTACCTTAGTTTAAATGACTGCTTGATGACAGGTCCGTCGTTGACGGAAAAATTAGGAGATATCTTATTAAATTTCAGAGTGAAGCATTATGCCTTTACGGCTGACATAAGTAAAGCTTTCCTAAGAGTGGGTTTACAAGAGGCTGACTGGGATTGTACCCGCTTCTTATGGCCTGAGAATCCTAGTGACCCACTTAGCCCTCTGAAAACCTATCGCTTTAGGAGCGTATTGTTTGGTGCTACATCCAGTCCGTTCCTACTTCAAGCGACGATAAATGCACACCTTAAACGTACGGGAAGTCCATTGAGTAAAGTAATGAGCAAACAATTTTATGTGGACAATTTCCTGGGTGTGACGTCAACTGAAGAGGAACTGTTAATGACTTATGGAGAGGCTAATAAAATAATGCAAAGTGCAAATATGCCTTTGAGAGAATGGAATAGTAATTCATCCAAATTAAAGGACAAAATAAGTAAAGATTACCCTGGAGATGAAGTGCCAAAATGTAGTAATGTATTGGGTTTAAATTGGGATACTGAGAGAGATTTGCTAATGTTAAAAACTAATAATTACAGTATGCCCAATAAATTAACTAAGAGAGTTTTGCTTGCTGAAGTTTCCAAATGTTTTGATCCACTAGGTTTAGTGTCACCTCTTACTATCAGAGGGAAATTATTAATTCAGGAAGCATGGAAACTTAAATGTGCTTGGGATGAAATTCTACCTGAGGAATTCATTGACAGGTGGGATGAATTAATTGGTGATTATGAAAAAATTCCAATGTTGGAGTTCTCACCCCAAGTGGCCAATCCAAATGGGAAAAATGTACTCCACATTTTTTGTGATGCTTCAAAATTGGCATATGGAGCAGTTGCTTACTTTCAATGTAATAGTGTTATTTCTCTTGTTGTGTCTAAGGCTAAAGTGTCTCCAATTAAATCACGTACCTTGCCTCAGTTGGAATTAACAGCCATTTATGTAGGTGTCAAATTAGCTAATTATATAAGAAATAAGTTGCAGGAGGTAAATATTAGCGACACTGTAATTTGGTCTGATAATGAGGTATCCTTACAATGGATTCGCAATGGAAACAATAAAATTGTGTATGTACAAAACAGAGTCGCTGAAATTTATCAGATGCAAGAGAAGTATAATAGTTTGGGTCAGCATATGTTAACATTTAATCATATACCTGGTGAGGAGAATCCAGCTGATTTTTTGTCTCGAGGTTTACCTTATGCTAATTTTGTAAATGCTGTATCATGGTTTAAAGGACCGAGCTGGTTTGTAAATAAAGCTAATTGGCCTGTACAAAAGGCGTATATTGCTCCTGTTGAAATTACTGTGACCACCGCTCCAATAGTTTGTCCTTCTTTATCCATTGATATAAATAGGCATTCTTCTTTATCCAAACTAATCAATGTAACTAAGTTGGTGTTTAAATTTCTAAACAAGATGAATATTTCATATAAGTTTTCACATCCTCTTGAATATTGGATAAAGAGGGTACAGGAGGAAATCTATGGAAATGAGATTAAATTGATGATGGAAAGAAAAATTGTGAAAGGTTCCATAATAGAGAAATTGGGGCTGTATTTAGAGAACAGTGTAATTAGGTGCAGAGGTAGGTTACAAAATGCTGAATTGGGTGATTATGCTAAACACCCTATCTTACTGCCCAAAACTCATCATCTAACAAATTTGATTGTTCTAAATGCCCATAAAAATGTAATGCATGGAGGGGTACAAGATACCCTAAATTGTATTAGGGAAACTATCTGGATTCCACAAGGACGGCAAAGTGTAAAAAGGGTGATTAAATCTTGTGTAATATGTCGCCGTGTGGATGCCAGATCCTATATGTACCCAGGTCCTCCACCATTGCCAAAGGAGCGTGTACAATTAGTGAAACCATTTGATGTAACAGGTGTAGACTATAGTGGTCCAATAATTTTAACAGGTACTTCAGATGGTGTTCCACTGAAAGTGTATGTTTGTTTGTTCACCTGTACTGCTACTAGGGCACTTCATTTAGAAGTGGCACAGGACTTGTCTGCAGAACAGTTTATACAGCTGTTTCGAAAATTTGCAGCTAGGAGATCCTGTCCGAGATTGATGATTTCAGATAATGCCACAAATTTTGTAGCAGGTGCTCAACACTTGATAGAATTAAATAATAGTAACGATGTTCAATCTCTGTTAACCCAGCGAGTGTGTACCTGGAAATTTATTACTCCTAGAGCCCCTTGGCAGGGGGGGCTGTACGAAAGACTGATAGGCACAGTGAAGAGGTGTCTCCGCAAAGTACTACACCGGAAGAGAATTAATTTGGAAGAATTCCGTGCAATGTTAGTGGAGGCAGAAAATCGTATAAATAATAGGTAGTAGGTTGGTAGACAGCAACCACCCAGGGAAGTACTACCGTCCTGCCAGATGACTGTGAAACAGAAACCTGTAACTGTTTTGCATGATGGTAGGATTGCTGTTTTCTTTTTCTGTCTCATAAACACGCTAGATAACAGGGATATCTTGCTACTCCTACTTACACTTTGGTCACACTTCACAGACACGCACATGCATATATATATATACATACATCTAGGTTTTTCTCCTTTTTCTAAATAGCTCTTGTTCTTCTTTATTTCTTCTATTGTCCATGGGGAAGTGGAAAAGAATCTTTCCTCCGTAAGCCATGCGTGTCGTATGAGGCGACTAAAATGCCGGGAGCAATGGGCTAGTAACCCCTTCTCCTGTAGACATTTACTAAAAAAGAGAAGAAGAAAAACTTTATAAAACTGGGATGCTTAAATGTGCGTGGATGTAGTGCGGATGACAAGAAACAGATGATTGCTGATGTTATGAATGAAAAGAAGTTGGATGTCCTGGCCCTAAGCGAAACAAAGCTGAAGGGGGTAGGGGAGTTTCAGTGGGGGGAAATAAATGGGATTAAATCTGGAGTATCTGAGAGAGTTAGAGCAAAGGAAGGGGTAGCAGTAATGTTGAATGATCAGTTATGGAAGGAGAAAAGAGAATATGAATGTGTAAATTCAAGAATTATGTGGATTAAAGTAAAGGTTAGATGCGAGAAGTGGGTCATAATAAGCGTGTATGCACCTGGAGAAGAGAGGAATGCAGAGGAGAGAGAGAGATTTTGGGAGATGTTAAGTGAATGTATAGGAGCCTTTGAACCAAGTGAGAGAGTAATTGTGGTAGGGGACCTGAATGCTAAAGTAGGAGAAACTTTTAGAGAGGGTGTGGTAGGTAAGTTTGGGGTGCCAGGTGTAAATGATAATGGGAGCCCTTTGCTTGAACTTTGTATAGAAAGGGGTTTAGTTATAGGTAATACATATTTTAAGAAAAAGAGGATAAATAAGTATACAAGATACGATGTAGGGCGAAATGACAGTAGTTTGTTGGATTATGTGTTGGTAGATAAAAGACTGTTGAGTAGACTTCAGGATGTACATGTTTATAGAGGGGCCACAGTTATATCAGATCACTTTCTAGTTGTAGCTACACTGAGAGTAAAAGGTAGATGGGATACAAGGAGAATAGAAGTATCAGGGAAGAGAGAGGTGAAGGTTTATAAACTAAAAGAGGAGGCAGTTAGGGTAAGATATAAACAGCTATTGGAGGATAGATGGGCTAATGAGAGCATAGGCAATGGGGTCGAAGAGGTATGGGGTAGGTTTAAAAATGTAGTGTTAGAATGTTCAGTTTGTGGTTACAGGAAAGTGGGTGCGGGAGGGAAGAGGAGCGATTGGTGGAATGATGATGTAAAGAGAGTAGTAAGGGAGAAAAAGTTAGCATATGAGAAGTTTTTACAAAGTAGAAGTGATGCAAGGAGGGAAGAGTATATGGAGAAAAAAAGAGAGGTTAAGAGAGTGGTGAAGCAATGTAAAAAGAGAGCAAATGAGAGAGTGGGCGAGATGTTATCAACAAATTTTGTTGAAAATAAGAAAAAGTTTTGGAGTGAGATTAACAAGTTAAGAAAGCCTAGAGAACAAATGGATTTGTCAGTTAAAAATAGGAGAGGAGAGTTATTAAATGGAGAGTTAGAGGTATTGGGAAGATGGAGGGAATATTTTGAGGAATTGTTAAATGTTGATGAAGATAGGGAAGCTGTGATTTCGTGTATAGGACAAGGAGGAATAACATCTTGTAGGAGTGAGGAAGAGCCAGTTGTCAGTGTGGGGGAAGTTCGTGAGGCAGTAGGTAAAATGAAAGGGGGTAAGGCAGCCGGGATTGATGGGATAAAGATAGAAATGTTAAAAGCAGGTGGGGATATAGTTTTGGAGTGGTTGGTGCAATTATTTAATAAATGTATGGAAGAGGGTAAGGTACCTAGGGATTGGCAGAGAGCATGCATAGTTCCTTTGTATAAAGGCAAAGGGGATAAAAGAGAGTGCAAAAATTGTAGGGGGATAACTCTGCTGAGTATACCTGGTAAAGTGTATGGTAGAGTTATTATTGAAAGAATTAAAAGTAAGACGGAGAATAGGATAGCAGATGAACCAGGAGGCTTTAGGAAAGGTAGGGGGTGTGTGGACCAGGTGTTTACAGTGAAACATATAAGTGAACAGTATTTAGATAAGGCTAAAGAGGTCTTTGTGGCATTTATGGATTTGGAAAAGGCATATGACAGGGTGGATAGGGGGGCAATGTGGCAGATGTTGCAAGTGTATGGTGTAGGAGGTAGGTTACTGAAAGCAGTGAAGAGTTTTTACGAGGATAGTGAGGCTCAAGTTAGAGTATGTAGGAAAGAGGGAAATTTTTTCCCAGTAAAAGTAGGCCTTAGACAAGGATGTGTGATGTCACCGTGGTTGTTTAATATATTTATAGATGGGGTTGTAAGAGAAGTAAATGCGAGGGTCTTGGCAAGAGGCGTGGAGTTAAAAGATAAAGAATCACACACAAAGTGGGAGTTGTCACAGCTGCTCTTTGCTGATGACACTGTGCTCTTGGGAGATTCTGAAGAGAAGTTGCAGAGATTGGTGGATGAATTTGGTAGGGTGTGCAAAAGAAGAAAATTAAAGGTGAATACAGGAAAGAGTAAGGTTATGAGGATAACAAAAAGATTAGGTGATGAAAGATTGAATATCAGATTGGAGGGAGAGAGTATGGAGGAGGTGAATGTATTCAGATATTTGGGAGTGGACGTGTCAGCGGATGGGTCTATGAAAGATGAGGTGAATCATAGAATTGATGAGGGGAAAAGAGTGAGTGGTGCACTTAGGAGTCTGTGGAGACAAAAACCTTTGTCCTTGGAGGCAAAGAGGGGAATGTATGAGAGTATAGTTTTACCAACGCTCTTATATGGGTGTGAAGCATGGGTGATGAATGTTGCAGCGAGGAGAAGGCTGGAGGCAGTGGAGATGTCATGTCTGAGGGCAATGTGTGGTGTGAATATAATGCAGAGAATTCGTAGTTTGGAAGTTAGGAGGAGGTGCGGGATTACCAAAATTGTTGTCCAGAGGGCTGAGGAAGGGTTGTTGAGGTGGTTCGGACATGTAGAGAGAATGGAGCGAAACAGAATGACTTCAAGAGTGTATCAGTCTGTAGTGGAAGGAAGGCGGGGTAGGGGTCGGCCTAGGAAAGGTTGGAGGGAGGGGGTAAAGGAGGTTTTGTGTGCGAGGGGCTTGGACTTCCAGCAGGCATGCGTGAGCGTGTTTGATAGGAGTGAATGGAGACAAATGGTTTTTAATACTTGACGTGCTGTTGGAGTGTGAGCAAAGTAACATTTATGAAGGGGTTCAGGGAAACCGGCAGGCCGGACTTGAGTCCTGGAGATGGGAAGTACAGTGCCTGCACTCTGAAGGAGGGGTGTTAATGTTGCAGTTTAAAAACTGTAGTGTAAAGCACCCTTCTGGCAAGACAGTGATAGAGTGAATGATGGTGAAAGTTTTTCTTTTTCGGGCCACCCTGCCTTGGTGGGAATCGGCCAGTGTGATAATAAAAAATAATAATAATAGGCCTCACTCGTACATGAGTGATACACCTGATGCAGATGTATTAACACCTTCTCACCTAATATGTGGAAGGAAATTGGAAGCTGCCCCTGTCTATAGAGATAATCCAGAAGAAAGTGATGAAGATTACAATGATGCGGCAGTGTTGTGTAATAAATTTAAAATGTTAAATAAAGTAATTGATCATTGGTCTAATGTGTGGCGTAAGGAATATCTTCTTACACTATGTGAACACTTTTATGGTGCGACAGAGGCAATAAATCGACAGACCATTCAACCAGGTGACATTGTGTTAATTGACAATGAACATCATCGAACATTGTGGCCTCTGGGCAAAGTATTGACATTGTACTCAGATACACAAGGTGTTGTCAGGAATGTCAAAGTGATGTGTCGTGGCAGGAAAGTTTACACACAATTAATAAATTGATTCCCTTGGAATTAGGTGTTCAATCAAACGTAAATGAAAATCTGAGGGAAAGTGACACGAGTGATATGGAAGATAACGCAGACCAAGTGATGCCGGAAGATGAAATCGTAGTAAGACCTACTAGGAGAACAGCCACTCAAGCCAGAACTGGCTGGAATCGTCTCCTAAAGGAAGGAGTAATTTGAATCGTTTAGCAACGAACTCCGGCCGGCGGCAGTGTGGAAAATACTGTATATATTTTCCAGAAATTCAGTATTTATATGTAAATAGATGGCCATACTGTGTTTAATAATATTTATATCATAGAAAACGGAAAGCCTACGTCTGCGCAGACGCGACTCGCCATCTTGGTTTTGAATTGGATACAACGTTAGTGTAATGGGAAGGAATTTTCGTGCTCTAGAGGTTAAAATTGGGCTGACACCTATCAAATAGGAGGCGAAATTGTTGGACATGCATTCCTGCATAACTTGAGATATCAGACGACTGGACAAGACAGCTCCAGGAACCTCAGATAAGCTCTCTAGATTTGTGTATAATTCTGGCCAGTGTTTTCATAAATTTAGTTAGTGAGGTTTTTCTGAGTATGATACAATTTAATATCCAGTCAAATTGGTGAGTGATATTAAGATATATTTTCCTTCTGTTATGTAATTGTGTATATATATAACCATTTATTTTTAATATACAGTCCACAAATTTATATATTTACGAGTATTCCTGGTGTATGTATATTTCATTTAATTAATAGGTCCAGAGCAACTTGTGGATATGACAGTTGTAGGTATCGAAGGGGGACATTTTTTGCGACCTAGGTGTCCCAAATTCCTACTTGTCTAACTGATAAATAATAATTATCAATGTTCATTTACTGTTACGTATATAATAATACATTCAGATAAATGCAATTTTCCACAACTATGTTGGCAGACTCTTTATCTAGAGTCTAACTATATTATTTAATTATATATATTAGGTTAGGATGTTAGGTTACTTGTGGTAACCCCTTCGATGCTCTTTTTTTTTATCCCCTTGTGTGGGTTTTTTTTTTTAGTGAAGGGATACGGGCTACCGTCCGCCTGTGTCTTGGACCTAAGCTAGTCCGACTGTTTGCTGTCTCGCTTTGAGTTTAAGGTTTGTTTTTTAGTCACTAGAAAAGCTGAGCTCTAAGAGTTGGATGGTTGAGAGGAAAGGCGGTCCTATTATTTTGTGCCATGGCGGCACGGTTACCACTGGGAGGTGGCAGCCTAATTCTGAGCCTTCTCGGGGTGGGGGTGTGGTATGCAAAGAGTATGTAACCTTTATTCGGCACATGTACACACCCTCATTTACAGGCTACCTCCCCCAACCAGCGAACCAGGTGATTGAGAGTTGACGATGGGGCCCCGTCGTTCAACTAGTAACCAGGTTCAAGCCAATAAGAAGATGGTTTTGGCAATCGCAGAGGATATGTGGGTACCAATCTCCTGTCTGCCCTTGTCATTCCCATTCTAGAGCTGGTTGAAGCAAGGTCTGCTCTCTTGTGGCTTCTATTCTGCCTTGCTTACCGAGGAGTGCACTAATACCTATCACTGTACATAGTGTATATAGTGTACATATAGCTGTTCTAAATTGGTGAGGGATAACATAAGTCAAAACTTTTCTGCTGTGTTTGTTTTGCTCCCTTTACACCCAGGATAACAGGCCATTTGGAATCCTGGGTTGTAATACCAGTCAACACCACCACTGTATGACCAGTCAACACCTCCACCATTGTATGACCAGTCAACACCACCACTGTATGACCAGTCAACACCTCCACCACTGTATGACCAATTAACAGCTCCACCACTGTATGACCAATTAACAGCTCCACCACTGTATGACCAGTCAACACCACCACTGTATGACCAGTCAACACCTACACCACTGTATGACCAGTCAACACCACCACTGTATGACCAGTCAACACCACCAATGTATGAGGAGTCAACACTACCACTGTATGACCAGTCAACATCACCACTGAATGATCAGTCAACACCACCACAATATGACCAGTCAACACCACCACGGTATGACCAGTCACCACCACCACTGTATGAACAGTCAACACCGCCCCTGTATGACCAGCCAACACCACCACTGCATGACCAGGCAACACCACCGCTGTATGACCAGTCAACACCTCCACTGCATGGCCAATCATCACCTCCACTGTATGAAAGGTCAACACCACCGCTGTTTGACCACTCAACATCACCACTGCATGACCAGTCAACACCACAATTGTTTGACCAGTCAACATCACCAGTGTATGACCAGTCAAAACTTCCACCACTGCATAACCAATCAATACCACCACTGTATGACCAGTCAACTCCACCACTGTATGACGAGTCAACACCATCACTGTATGACCAGTCAATACCTCCACTATTTGACTAATCAACACCATCACTGCATAACCAGTCAACACCACCATTGTTTGACCAGTCAACATCACCACTGTTGGCATACCACATTGGCATACCACAATGTATAAGTTATTCGCTATGCACAGTACGATTTCAGAATACCCCAACGTAACACGTTATTTGCAGAACACGCTTAGCTATGCACAGTACGATTGCAGAATACGCATACAAGGTGGATACCCAATAGCAAAGCTGACTGCAAAATCTTCACAACGAAGAGGCTAGTAGCGAGCTGTTAAACGATCACGCAATAGCAAGGCTGACCATAAAGCAACTAACACGCAAAGTTTGTAAAGCGTTGGCAAAGCTAATGCAATGCCAGACAGCAAGCTACACAATGTTCCTGCTTCCAACTTCACCCTAGGCTCAACCCTTTCTCAAAGTCCAGCTGCAGCTCTCAGACAGGCTACCCATATTACAACCCAGGATTCCAAATGGCCTGTTATCCTGGGTGTAAAGGGAGCAAAATAAACACAGCAGAAAAGTTTTGATTTATATTATCCTTCACCAATTTAGAACAGAAGTGTGTACACTATATACACTATGTACAGTGATAGGTATTAGTGCACTCCACGGTGAACAAGGCAGAATAGAAGCCACTAGAGAGCAGACCGTGCTTCAACCAGCTCTAGAATGGGAATGACAAGGGCAGACAGGAGAGTGGTACCCACATAACCTCTGCTATTGCCAAAACCATCTTTTTATTAGCTGGAACCTGGTTACTGGTTGAACGACGAGGCCCCATCGTCAACCCTCAGTCACCTGGTTCGCTGGTTGGGTGAGATAACCTGTAAATGAGGGTGTGTACATGCGCCAAATAAAGGTTACGTACTCTTTGCATGCCACAACCAGTCAACACAACCACTGTATAACCAGACAACACCACCACTGTATGACCAGTCAACACCACCACTGTATGACCAGTCAACACCACCACTGTATGACCAGTCAACAGCACCACTGTATGACCAGACAACACCTCCACCCCTGTATTACCAGTAAATACCACCACTGTATGACCAGACAACTCCACCACCGTATGACCAGTCAACACCACCACTGTATGGCCAGTCAACACCACGCCTGTATGACCAGTAAACAGCACCACTGTATTATCAGTCAACATCACCACTGTATGACCAGTCAACACCACCACTGTATGACCAGTCAACACCTACACCACTGTATGACTAGTCATCACCACCACTGTATGACCAGTCAACACCTCCACCACTGTTTGACCAATTAACAGCTCCACCACTGTATGACCAATTAACAGCTCCACCACTGTATGACCAGTCAACACCACCGCTGTATGACCAGTCAACACCTCCACTGCATGGCCAATCATCACCTCCACTGTTTGACCAGTCAACATCACCACTGCATGACCAGTCAACACCACAATTGTTTGACCAGTCAACATCACCAGTGTATGACCAGTCAAAACCTCCACCACTGTATAACCAGTCAATACCACCACTGTATGACCAGTCAACACCTACACCACTGTATGACTAGTCATCACCACCACTGTATGACCAGTCAACACCTCCACCACTGTTTGACCAATTAACAGCTCCACCACTGTATGACCAATTAACAGCTCCACCACTGTATGACCAGTCAACACCACCACTGTATGACCAATCAACACCTCCACTGCATGGCCAATCATCACCTCCACTGTTTGACCAGTCAACATCACCACTGCATGACCAGTCAACACCACAATTGTTTGACCAGTCAACATCACCAGTGTATAACCAGTCATCACCTCCACCACTGTATGACCAGTCAACACCTCCACCACTGTATGACAAATTTTTTTTATATTTTTATTTAAAACATAGAACAAATACAATAATGTATAAGAGTATAAAATTAAAAAAACATTCTAGATATTACAAAACCTCTAGTACACAATCCCAGTACAGAAAATAAACACCATAGGTAATGGCCATATTACAACCATATACATAACCTACAACACATCCTACAAAACTCTCCTTTTACAATAATCATTATTGCCAGTGTAGAAACACAGCTGACACTTCTCCCCCCTTAACGTATGTACAGTCCCCGTTCTAAATAACATACATTAATTATCCTAATTAATGGTCATACCCTGACCTCATCAAAACCTTAATGAGTATTCACCAAGAGATGGTAGTGCATCAACAACAAGACACAAAAACATAAATTTACAACTAAAACAGATATGAAACATTATATTCCTATACACATACACCGTAAAAAGTAGAAGAATATACACCACCAATATAATATCAATTATTAATGTTGACAATCATGAAATATAAACTTTCATAACAACATTATATAAAGTGAAGTTCACGCACAAAATGCAAGATAATACATCACATGCTACATTAACGGTACAATACTAGGCTATGTACATATTTTAAAGAACCCGAGACTAGGACATGAATAAGTATTATCCAAAAGGTTTCATCATGATTTTAGTAAGTATAACAACACTAAACTCCTTATAACAACTAACACGCCACATACAAACTTGCCAAAACGAAACACACATTCCACAAGACTATACTTTCGCAAAAAATAACTCAGTGTTTCAAGGAACATAGTGAAAGGAATACCCTCAAGCGGAACATAATACGCTACCAAAGAAAATATACATGTTATATAATTTATAGGTTATATATTAATAAATGTTATATATTTAACTGCTCTTTACACCTTCCCCATCAAGGGAACTAAGCAAAACTAATCTTTCACAACCTCTCATCTAGTCACACACGAGTACCTCCAATCACACCCAACCACCCATCACTGCACACCCAAGGAGGTGAGCCCGTTGAATACCCCTAACCCCCCCCCCATTTACTAACCTACTCACCCCGGCAGTTAAAGCCCCTATAACGCCAATAAATTCCCTATTGTTAGTCCTCTATAACCCTCAGAAAAAACCTCATCCCACCTTTTCCCAAAAATGTCTCTATTGCGACACAAAGTTCGATAAAATGTCGCCGCCAAAGTCCTTCTCAGCACATCCCCACCCTCCTTCCCCCTCATACCCCACAAAACATATATGTAGTCCAGGATTACATATGCTAAACCCCTTACCACACTCTCATCCACACCACTCATATCAAGACTCAACGCTCGCAATACCGACACACCTTGACCCCCCAACCCCCCCCAACCCGGCCCGGTGGCCCGGTGGCCTGGTGGCTAAAGCTCCCGCTTCACACACGGAGGGCCCTTTCGACACGTTTCCTTACACCTGTTGTCCTGTTCACCTGGGTGTTAGTCGACTGGTGTGGGTCGCATCCTGGGGGACAAGATTGAGGACCCCAATGGAAATAAGTTAGACAGTCCTCGATGACGCACTGACTTTCTTGGGTTATCCTGGGTGGCTAACCCTCCGGGGTTAAAAATCCGAACGAAATCTTATCTTATCTTATCTTACCCTCACCACTACCTTACTCATCCATACCCTGATGCACTCCAAACCTTCACAAAAATAGACAACATGATACGCAGTTAAATGTTAAATGTTGATGAAGATAGGGAAGCTGTGATTTCGTGTATAGGACAAGGAGGAATAACATCTTGTAGGAGTGAGGAAGAGCCAGTTGTCAGTGTGGGGGAAGTTCGTGAGGCAGTAGGTAAAATGAAAGGGGGTAAGGCAGCCGGGATTGATGGGATAAAGATAGAAATGTTAAAAGCAGGTGGGGATATAGTTTTGGAGTGGTTGGTGCAATTATTTAATAAATGTATGGAAGAGGGTAAGGTACCTAGGGATTGGCAGAGAGCATGCATAGTTCCTTTGTATAAAGGCAAAGGGGATAAAAGAGAGTGCAAAAATTGTAGGGGGATAACTCTGCTGAGTATACCTGGTAAAGTGTATGATAGAGTTATTATTGAAAGAATTAAAAGTAAGACGGAGAATAGGATAGCAGATGAACAAGGAGGCTTTAGGAAAGGTAGGGGGTGTGTGGACCAGGTGTTTACAGTGAAATATATAAGTGAACAGTATTTAGATAAGGCTAAAGAGGTCTTTGTGGCATTTATGGATTTGGAAAAGGCGTATGACAGGGTGGATAGGGGGGCAATGTGGCAGATGTTGCAAGTGTATGGTGTAGGAGGTAGGTTACTGAAAGCAGTGAAGAGTTTTTACGAGGATAGTGAGGCTCAAGTTAGAGTATGTAGGAAAGAGGGAAATTTTTTCCCAGTAAAAGTAGGCCTTAGACAAGGATGTGTGATGTCACCGTGGTTGTTTAATATATTTATAGATGGGGTTGTAAGAGAAGTAAATGCGAGGGTCTTGGCAAGAGGCGTGGAGTTAAAAGATAAAGAATCACACACAAAGTGGGAGTTGTCACAGCTGCTCTTTGCTGATGACACTGTGCTCTTGGGAGATTCTGAAGAGAAGTTGCAGAGATTGGTGGATGAACTTGGTAGGGTGTGCAAAAGAAGAAAATTAAAGGTGAATACAGGAAAGAGTAAGGTTATGAGGATAACAAAAAGATTAGGTGATGAAAGATTGAATATCAGATTGGAGGGAGAGAGTATGGAGGAGGTGAATGTATTCAGATATTTGGGAGTGGACGTGTCAGCGGATGGGTCTATGAAAGATGAGGTGAATCATAGAATTGATGAGGGGAAAAGAGTGACTGGTGCACTTAGGAGTCTGTGGAGACAAAAACCTTTGTCCTTGGAGGCAAAGAGGGGAATGTATGAGAGTATAGTTTTACCAACGCTCTTATATGGGTGTGAAGCATGGGTGATGAATGTTGCAGCGAGGAGAAGGCTGGAGGCAGTGGAGATGTCATGTCTGAGGGCAATGTGTGGTGTGAATATAATGCAGAGAATTCGTAGTTTGGAAGTTAGGAGGAGGTGCGGGATTACCAAAACTGTTGTCCAGAGGGCTGAGGAAGGGTTGTTGAGGTGGTTCGGACATGTAGAGAGAATGGAGCGAAACAGAATGACTTCAAGAGTGTATCAGTCTGTAGTGGAAGGAAGGCGGGGTAGGGGTCGGCCTAGGAAAGGTTGGAGAGAGGGGGTAAAGGAGGTTTTGTGTGCGAGGGGCTTGGGCTTCCAGCAGGCATGCATGAGCGTGTTTGATAGGAGTGAATGGAGACAAATGGTTTTTAATACTTGACGTGCTGTTGGAGTGTGAGCAAAGTAACATTTATGAAGGGGTTCAGGGAAACCGGCAGGCCGGACTTGAGTCCTGGAGATGGGAAGTACAGTGCCTGCACTCTGAAGGACGGGTGTTAATGTTGCAGTTTAAAAACTGTAGTGTAAAGCACCCTTCTGGCAAGACAGTGATGGAGTGAATGATGGTGAAAGTTTTTCTTTTTCGGGCCACCCTGCCTTGGTGGGAATCGGTCAGTGTGATAATAATAAAAAAAAAAAATAATGATACGCAGTCTCTCCCCACTGCATCTGCCACACCTCCAACCCTCGATAACCCTCCTAGCTCGGAGCATCGCTCCCGTTAGCAAAATCCCATGCAGGAAACGATACATAACCTCACGCGTCCTAGGTCGTATCCTTAATTTACTAAATCTTCGCCATATTACATCCCATGCATACATGGGGTAGATCCCTTCAACCGGCGCTACTACATGTCCCTCTAACAATTTACACAAAGTTCCCACCTTTACTTTCCCCGGTTCCCTGGCTAACATTAAGGCACGTAACACTGTTTCACATTCCTTCATTTCCGCCCCTCAATACCATTTCCTCAAGTGAGCATGTACCTTATCTAGCTGACCTCCCCTCCATCCATCTGCACTCATCACTTTCCTCTTAATAAACACACATTTCACGCGCTTTCTTAAGTCCAACAAACCCAACCTTCCCCTACATACCGGCAATGTCACTACGTCTCTTCGCAACCAGTTGCACCCTGAACCCCACAAAAATTTTAACACCATTCTAAGAATACTCGTGATCGCCGTTCCTGTTAACGGCATCACAGCCGAAACAAACCAGACTTTACTATATAGTAATACATTGATGACAACTGCACGTTGCCTAAGGGTTAAATGGTGAGGTCGCAGCATTCCCAAACGTCACTGCACCTGTTCCACCATCCTATTCGAATTGTTAACCCTGGCAGCACTCAGGTCAGCCTCATACAAGACAAGACACCGCAGATTTTCAGACTCCCGGTCCGCCGCTGCACAACATCACATCTCCATTCTAATCTCCCTGCCCACTCTTGCACACGAAAATCACTCACTACGAAAGCAAAAGACTTGGCAGACGATGCACCATCCCCCCAATGAAAAGCAGGGGTGTCACTAGCACGTTAAGACACCATACAGTGTCAGGGGCCCGAGACTGTTCAACTGCCTCCCAGCACACATAAGGGGGATTACCAACAGACCCCTGGCAGTCTTCAAGCTGGCACTGGACAAGCACCTAAAGTCAGTTCCTGATCAGCCGGGCTGTGGCTCGTACGTTGGTTTGCGTGCAGCCAGCAGCAACAGCCTGGTTGATCAGGCTCTGATCCACCAGGAGGCCTGGTCACAGACCGGGGCCGCAGGGGCGTTGACCCCCGGAACTCTCTCCAGGTAAACTCCAGGTAAACTCTCCCAGCCACATTATCATTGATTTTTCCAGATTTACCTTCATCCCAGTAGCTCTCCCAAAATTGTGTACAACTTCCCCCAAAAGTCCTAACCGTGTCTCCTCACTCACCAAAATAGTTGTATCATCAACATAGCCCACCAAACCAGGCCAAGGCTTCTGCTCACCATCCCCCCCCCTGTCCATAGACGATCCTCCACCATCCTATAAAAGGGATCCTGAACATATGCAAACAATAGTTGTGATAATGGACATCCCTGCCGAAGACCTCGCTCCATGTTGACTCCCTCCCCACACACCCATTTATTTGCACCATTACCTTCGCGTTTGAGTACAACGTATCCACCCACCCCACTATTTCTTCGCCAAACCCCTGTCGTAGGAGAATGTCCCTCAATGCCTTTCTTTCCAACCTGTCATAAGCCCCTTGCCAATCCAAAGCCACCAACGCCCCTCTTCCCCTTTCCATGTCCTCCAGGAACCCCTTTATGATCCGGTGGCCCTCGCCCATTGATCTACCAGGTAACCCAAACTGAGACTCAAACACGACCCTCCCCACAACACATTTAAGCCGATTCCCAAGAATTTTCGCGAACAATTAATAATCAGCACAAAGCAACGAAATGGCTCGGTAATCCCGAAGGGTACTCTGCTGTTTACCCTTCGGGACTAACACCACCACCTCCGTTGCCTGCGATTCTCCCATCTACCTCCTTCTTTCATGGCATTCATTAACCCTACTAGGAAACCCCTAAGCAGACCCCAGTGCTGTACATAAAATTCGCTTGGTAAACCATCGATCCCGGGTGCCTTTACCTTCCTCATGTCCATAAGGGCTCTCCATATTTCCTCCTCCTCAAGGACCCCACCCAGTGCCTCCCGATCACTCCTCCCCAGTTTGCACGGCACATACTCACATACCTGCCCAAGAACCTCGCCATCCACCCCACTACTTTTCCCGTATTCCTCAAACCATCTATCTGCATATGCACTCATCCCCGTGGTTTCACGTAATACCTGACCCTCTCTAAAACCCCCCACCGAAGAAATGACTTACAATCCCGGTATTGTAGTCGTTCTTTTTCTGAACAGCTTTAGTCTGTGTGGTTTCTGGAGAATCACTAATTTTGTTTTCAACACTGTGTAATTCTAACGGTACTAGTTTATTTATTGTCTGCTTATTCACTACACCTTTGCTTAAAACATCAACTGTCCTGATGATTCCATTTGCATCAGGATATATGGTCAAAAATTTTTCCAAGTGGCCATTGGGACCTCGGACCATCATTGTCAATAATCACTATGTCACCAGTTCTTAAGGACTTACGATTTTCAGGAACACCAGCTCCATAGAAGTGTTCTCTCAATGAGGTGAGATAGTCTTCTCGCCAAATTTTCTCCCAACGTTCAATCACTTTATTAAGGCGTTTGAATTTACGTCTGAGTTGCTCAGGTTCGAAATAAGTAGGATCCTCTATGATTTCTTTATCATTCATGGGAGGAACAGGTTCGAGCCTTCTGCCATGTAGTAAATGAGATGGACTTAACACTTCTAAATTGTCCAGATCATCAGTAACATAAGTTAGAGGTCTGTTGTTGACTCTATTTTCTATTTCAGTCACAACTGTACGGAATTCTTCTAAGTCGATTCTTTGACGATGAAGAGTCTTCCTTAAACAACGTTTTACAATGCCAATCATTCTTTCAGAAAATCCGCCGTGCCATGGAGATTTAGGAGGAATGTATCTCCTACTACAACTGCGTTGATTCAGCATCTGTTGTACTTCTGGTTGATCAAAGATCTTGCTTATATAAGCAGCACCAGCAACAAAGTTCGTTGCATTGTCTGAAATCATCAGTCTGGGACATGCCCTTCTGGCTGCAAACCTTCTGAATAATTTGATAAAGGTTTCAGCAGACATGTCAGTGGCTACTTCTAGATGTACTGCTCTAGTTGTAGCACAAGTGAACAAACAGATGTACACCTTGATGGGAACTTTGTCAACTGTTTTGGTTAAAATTATTGGTCCAGTGTAATCTACACCTGTCACCTCAAAAGGAGTGATATGACAAACTCTTTCAGTGGGATATGGAGGTGGATCTGGATACTGACATACTCACATCTCGTAGTGACGACAAGTAATACAGTCCTTTATTTGTTTTTTCACACTTTGTCGACCTTGAGGTATCCAGTAGGACTGTCGTATATGACAAAGTGTGTCAGCTACCCCACCATGTAACACGTTACTGTGGGCGTTTTGAACAATCAGTTTTGTTAGCCAATGATTCTTGGGGATCAATATTGGATGTATGGCTTCTTTAGGTAGTGAAGAATTATGAATTCTTCCTCGACATCTTATAATCTTTTCTGAGTCGAGATAAAGTCCTAAAGAATTAATCATAACAGGTTTCTTTGGGGATTTATTTTGTTTCTAGAAATTTATATTCTGTAGAGAAAACATCTTTCTGTATTAGTTTCACCCAGTATTTAATGGGTTCAAGATATTCATAATCAGGTTTTATTCCTTTAATGAATTTTTGGACATGAGCTGTAACTCTTAAGAGTTTACCCAAAGATGAGTATTTAGATCCATCAATGGCTATTTCTGTTGTGTCTGCAGTATTTACACAACTTATTTCTGCTGTGTTCAAGCAGACTGTTTCTTCTGTCATAATATGAGCCTTTTGCTGAGGCCAGTTATTTTCATTAGAGAGCCAGTTCGGTCCGTAGAGCCATAATTTATCCACAGATTTCTTGAGTGGGACACCACGTGACAACATGTCAGCTGGATTCTCTTGGGTAGAGACGTGGAGAAAGAGATAATCTCTGCATCTTTTTTATTTCTGCTACTCTGTTCTGTACATAGACCAACTTACTCTTATTATTTCTTAACCACTGGAGAACTGCTTCATTATCACTCCAGATCACGGTTTTTTCAATAGTGAGATGATCAAGTACTTTGTTGAGATAGACAGCTAATTTTGTACCTACATAGAGTGCTGTCAGTTCCAATTGTGGTACTGTTCTGACCTTCAAGGGTGCTACCCTGGCCTTTGAAGTAATTAGTGTACTTCCTTCAGCATTACTCATGTAAGCTACAGCGCCATAACCTCTGGTTGACGCATCACAGAACACATATAATGTGAACTTGTTTCCCTCGTGACCTATTTGTCTGGGAAATTTAATTTGATGAAGTTGTTTAAACTCCCTGGATATTTCATCCCATGCTTGACTCGTTTCAAGAGGCAAGTTCTCATCCCATCCAATTTTGAGCTTCCATGCATCTTGCATAAGCATTTTACCCTTTATGGTAATTGGTGAGACGAGTCTTAGAGGATCAAAACAATGTGATACCTCTGACAGTAAACTACGTTTAGTGAGTATACTGCATGATTTATTGTTTATCCTTTTGAGACTCAAAGTATCTTCCTGTGTGTTCCAATTAAGTCCCAGCATATTGTTGCAATCAGGAATTTCAGCTTCAGGGAAATCTTCCTTGATAAGTTCCCTTAATTGCATTGAATTAGTATTCCACATCCTTAGAGGCATATTTGCTTCTTTCATCTCCTTGTTAGCTTCTCTGTATAAGGATTTCAAATCCTCCTCTTTATTCACAGTACCTTGAAGATTGTCCACATAGAAACTTTTATTTAAGATTTCTTTGAAGAGACTTTCAGATTTCTTCAAATGTGTATTTAGAGTAGCTTCTAGTAAGAATGGAGAGGATGTTGCACCAAATAATACTGATTTGAAACGATAAGTTTTCACAGGACTTTGAGGATCATGTGGATTTTCAGGCCACAAGAATCGAGTATAATCTCTATCTATTTCTTGTAGTCCTACTCTTAAGAAAGCCTTGGAAATATCACCGTGTAGGCATATGGGTTTGTGCGAAATTTCATAAGCACGTCTCCAAGCTTCTCAGTTAGTGAGGGTCCGGTCATCAGACAGTCATTAAGACTTGCTACATCTTTATTTGCACGTGCGCTGCAATTGTATTCAACACGTAGTTGAGTGGTTTCAGAATCCTTTCTGACTCCATGGTGCGGGAGATAATGAGCTTCTGTCTTCAACTTGTCTTCGACTATTTCCTCAATGAATTTATTGTCCAACTGTTCTTGTATGATATTATCATAAACAGTCAGTAGCTCTGGATTCTTCCTGAGCTCATGTATTTGTGCTTTCATTTGTCCGAAAGCCATGCGATAATTGCTAGGCAGATGTGGTGGATTTAATTTCCATGGTAACCTAACCCAATACTGTCCATCTTCATATTTGAGTGCCCAAATATTGGTTATAAGTCTGAGACTCTTGTGGGCTTGGTTTATTTAAACCATACCCCCGGCCGGGATTGAACCCGCGGTCATAGAGTCTCAAAACTCCAGCCCGTCGCGTTAGCCACTAGACCAGCTAGCCACAATAAGATTCATCCAACTAGGTATATTTCTACACCATAGGAAAGTTAGCACAGGCACCTCTGTGACCACAAATGCAAGTTTTTACAGACGAATCTCCAGCTAGCGTGGCCGTGACGAACTCTAGCTCAAGTCCCTTCACTGCCGTCAACATGACTCAAGAAATCGTAATGACACGATTGCAAATAAACCATACCCCCGGCCGGGATTGAACCCGCGGTCATAGAGTCTCAAAACTCCAGCCCGTCGCGTTAGCCACTAGACCAGCTAGCCACAATAAGATTCATCCAACTAGGTATATTTCTACACCATAGGAAAGTTAGCACAGGCACCTCTGTGACCACAAATGCAAGTTTTTACAGACGAATCTCCAGCTAGCGTGGCCGTGACGAACTCTAGCTCAAGTCCCTTCACTGCCGTCAACATGACTCAAGAAATCGTAATGACACGATTGCAAATAAACCATACCCCCGGCCGGGATTGAACCCGCGGTCATAGAGTCTCAAAACTCCAGCTAAGCGGCTAACGCGACGGGCTGGAGTTTTGAGACTCTATGACCGCGGGTTCAATCCCGGCCGGGGGTATGGTTTATTTGCAATCGTGTCATTACGATTTCTTGAGTCATGTTGACGGCAGTGAAGGGACTTGAGCTAGAGTTCGTCACGGCCACGCTAGCTGGAGATTCGTCTGTAAAAACTTGCATTTGTGGTCACAGAGGTGCCTGTGCTAACTTTCCTATGGTGTAGAAATATACCTAGTTGGATGAATCTTATTGTGGCTAGCTGGTCTAGTGGCTAACGCGACGGGCTGGAGTTTTGAGACTCTATGACCGCGGGTTCAATCCCGGCCGGGGGTATGGTTTATTTGCAATCGTGTCATTACGATTTCTTGAGTCATGTTGGTTTATTTACATCAATACCTATCGCATCTAAATCCCACAACTTATCAACTGGTTCATTCATTTCTTCCAGTAATGATAATTTTTGCTGTGGTACATGATCAGCGGTTATTCTTGTAACCAGTACATTATCCACTGCATCAATATCAGCTTCTTTCCCACTTTGAGAGGGAATGGGACCACATATCATGTGGCCTCCTGCTGTTTTCAGCAAGTGAACGTCATGTTTACTTACTATATTTTGCACAAAACAGTGATAATAATCACTTCCAATGATTAAATCAATTGGACTAATTGTGTCCGTCTGTATGTCAGGACAGGCTAACTTGACCTTAGCTGCTTTCAGTGCTGCAACTGTTTCTTTTAATCCCTGGATCTGCACAGACTTAGGCAAATCATCTACTACCACAGCTTCCACTGTCTTTTTCCTGTTTCCTAGACCAACAGTGATTCTGGCTAGGTCATATGTCTGTTTACCAGAATTGTGGGAAAAACCAGCTATGCCAAAATACCAGCTATGCCAAAAACCAACTATGCCAAAATAATTATTTTGGCATAGGGTTGTTTATTCAGTTTCTGCAACACTGTTCTTCTTATGGAGGACCTTTGTGAGCCTTGATCAAATAATGTTAGCACATTGGTTTTGTGTAATTTATTAGATAACTCAATTCGAGCTATTGGGAGACCAGTTGCCTTAAACTTATCTCTCACATTTAATGCTGTTGCTTGTTGACTTCCTGATTCTGTGGAAGTCTTCTGCTGTTCGGCAAAAGTATTTGGGCATAATGCTGTATGATGCATACCCTTGCATTTAAAACACTTCTTCAGTGAGCATTTACCTCCCTTGTGTTCACCTAAACACTTGATGCACCTTTTCAGCTGATGAACACGTTGTTTACGTGCCTCCATTGATGTGTATTGAATACAATACTGTGCCCAATGTGTTCCATCACAAAGTACACATTTTGCAGTACGTTTATGTATGACAGTCTGTTTACTGTCTGTTGTATTCACAGCTTGATAAATGCCTATATGGGATTTCCCATTCTGTGGTTTAGTGGGAGTAGGTATACTCTTTTTATACTGACTTGAAGGTTTGTTATCCACGGGATTTGTGGATTTTTCATCTTGTCTCGTTGCTTGCATGCATGAAACTATTGTTTGTAAACCATTGCTAATTTCTTCACAAGTGAAATAGCGTTTATTGAACATAATATTTAATCGTTCAATAGTTTGTTGTGACAACTTATCCTGTACAATACCACTGATAAACCAATCACATTGTCTTAGGTCATATTTAGCATCTAGAGATCTGAGACTATTGTCTAATGTGATTCTAAATGCCTGTAAGTCTGAAAAACAATGTTTGGGTGCCTTCAAGCTTGATATTAAGACTGCATATCTAACTCTAGCCTTGTCAGCATCAAAGTAATTGTCTGCTAAGACACGTAAGGCTATTTGATAATTGCCTTTGACCACCGGAAATGACTTAATCAGTTCATAGGGTTCTCCCTTCACAAGACATTTAAGATAATTGAACTTAGCAATCTCATCTATGTCAGTTCGTGAATTTACTATGGATTGAAAACCACTAATGAATTCTTCGTAATTATGGCCTTGGAAAATAGGTAATGACAATGTAGGTAAGCTTGGTAATGGGACACTTGTTGTTGTTACAGGTGTAACAGGTGTTTGACCACTAGTTACAGTAGGTCTCTGTGACAGAGTTTTACGGCAGATAGCCTGTTCTCCTGTCCACCTTAATTGTTGATTACTAAAAGTATCCAAAACATCTTTAATTTCATCCTCAGATGGGTCTGCTTCAAGAAATTTATTTTCATAATGTGTATAGTCTGAATTAATTATTTCCAGACGTTGTGTAAGTAATTCAAATTTGACCTCAAGATCATCAAAATCTATGTTTCTATCTTGAGTTAATCCTATACAGACTGAAATTAGATTTTCTAATTGTGTAATCTTAGTCTGTAAAGACTGAAACTGAGTTTTCAAACAAGCCATTTTAATGGTATACTGAAAATTCTAGTACCACACTTAGAGTGTTTAAAAAAACACTGTACTGCTATAAACAGCTGAGTTTTGTTATGCTTAAATCAGCAATAATCGAGTCAGACACTACTGATCTACTAAGCTTAACCTCAGGGTCAATGACCACGAAGGGTACAGAGTACATATGGCTGGTGTTTATGGCTTGAGTTTGCTGTGTCAGCCTGACAACGATGATTAATCGTAAATAACGTTATACACTTCATTCACTATACACTATAAATGTCATTGTATAACTGCAAATCACATGTGAATATTACTTACACATATATAAATGTCAAAGTTAATATGTATTTGAAAGCTTACACTTTATATATATATATATATATATATATATATATATATATATATATATATATATATATATATATATATATATATATATATATATATATATATATATATATATATATATATATATATATATATATATATATATATATATATATATATATATATATATATATATATATATATATATATATATATATATAAAGTTCATTTAATATAACAGGTATATCTATAAGAAACAAACTTTAACACAATCTTGTCTCCTAATTTCTGTCTATAAACATTATAAACACTATGTGTATATACACTCAGGCAAACCAAACATCAGTTGGTTGTCTTAGCGCTTCTTCGAGCTTGGAGCAGTGGATGCAGGGTGCCATCCCCCGTTTTCTTGTTGGGTGAGTCACCCAGCTCCCGTTTTCTTTGGGTGAACGCTGGGTGAGCGCCCGTTTTCTTTTGGCTGCCCATTCTCTGTGATTGAGTCTGGAGGGACTCATTTATACTGATTTATATTGTAAAACACTAGTTTTACAGCTTTTTTCGAAGGACCTTGGCTCATAGGTTATTTGTACACTGTAGTTCAACATATTTGGACCACAGTGTGGCCTTTATCCGGTTCGAGCACGACCAAAATGTTGAGAAATGGCATTACCAGTTAAGCTTTTTTAAATTTAAATATAGGGAACACTTAGCTGATAAAAGACAGCAAATCGTCTACACAGCCGCCCCTGCAGACGAGGTCTTGAATTGTTGTTATGATCATCTCTCAACGGGCTGTAATGAGTTATAATTTGTAAGATTATAAATTACCCCTAGGGGTGTTATGTCAGCATATTTCATTCACTGATGGCTGACAAACTTACTTGTGTGGACTCAAAAGTCCGCACCTAACTGCCAGCTATAGGTTGATTACAAACTCCTTGCGACTCAAGAACTGCGCAGTCCCCCGTACTACAAGAAATTCGTAACCTACCTTGCTCTTGTAGCGTGAGCTATGGTGTTCTTCACACCTTCGACAGGTATCGGTGACTTGATAGAAGCTGAAGTGTCCTTGGATGTCCACGTCTTCCATAGTCTAGGAATGCACACACTGGCACACTATGTTCCACAAGATTTGTCTTTATTGTTCACAATCTTATCACTAAAGAAGCTGATCACACTTCTCTAAAGTGTTTATTGTGTTTTATGAGACACTTTGTTCACACTAACGCACAGATCGTTCTTTGTTGGTTATCCTGGCGTCTGTGTCACTCTCAGTAGAGTCAAAAGTAATCTGAAGATGCCACAGCACCCCACGCCGTTACTCCCCTAGCACAAAGGAAAAGCTGACCTAGTACTTTGACTTCCTTGCCACTTCCTCGATGAAGCAAAGCAGAATGTTTAAATCTTGCTGTCTTAAGCATAGACAACAATGTCCACTATTTTTACTATGGTAATAAAGTGGGAGCAGGATTTTCCTTAATTGTCCTGCTAAGGTAAGAGATGTACTGTCTCTTATTAAAATACACTCTGCAACACTGGACTGCAAGGAGCGGCGGTTGCGGTTGCTTGACCACAGGTCGTATGCTGGTACTGCATCTGGGATCAATTACTCACTGTAGCAGTAAACAAGATATTTGCCCCTTCTGAGAGGGCTGGGCCCCTCAGGGCTGAAAGGGGCTGAAGGGACTGAAGAGGGATAAAGGGGGCTGAAGGGGGCTGATACCCCCCTCCTGGAGAAAATTTCTCCACACACATGCCTGCCCAAGAACCTCGCCATCCACCCCACTACTTTTCCCGTATTCCTCAAACCATCTATCTGCATATGCACTCATCCCCGTGGTTTCCCGTAATACCTGACCCTCTCTAAAACCCCCCACCGAAGAAATGACTTGCAATCCCGGTATTGTAGTCGTTCGCTGTCGTACCTTCTGTCCTCGCAGCGCACAAGCCGATGGCTTGTCACCCCAGAGTACTTCGTCCAACCCGGCCTGTACCCGTACGGCTGCAAAAACGTTCTTCTTGCAAATCCTGTCCTTCAACATGTGTATATCCTCCACTGGGTACACCCCGGCCACCGCCCCCCCCTCGTAACAATCTCGTAACAAACCATACCGCAATTTGAAATTGAGACACATGTGCAACATCTGGGTATCTTTATTGTAGACGTTTCGCCATCCAGTGGCTTTATCAATACAAATTCAAGGACATAACTTGAAGATAGACTGTCTTCAAGTTATGTCCTGGAATTTGTATTGATAAAGCCACTGGATGGCGAAACGTCTACAATAAAGATACCCAGATGTTTCACATGTGTCTCAATTTCATCTTGTCGGTATTGTATACCATTCTTGTACATACCACAATTGATAAATGCGTTTGCCCTCCCTCACATAAAATTGACGTATTCTTACCTTAGCCACACTATCCCACCATCCTACCACATCCTCCT
Organism: Cherax quadricarinatus; assembly: GCF_038502225.1. NCBI lineage: Eukaryota > Metazoa > Arthropoda > Malacostraca > Decapoda > Parastacidae > Cherax > Cherax quadricarinatus. The sequence continues at coordinate 42,076,890 of NC_091298.1, forward strand.
CAGTCCTTCTGTCTGCACAGAGCTGTTCCCAAAATACTGCAAAACCTTCCACTCTTTCCCTATCCCCCAAAACCATCGTGTTCAGCTTCCAATAACTTCCCTGCCTATGAACCAAAGCATCCCACCCCACCTCCACTAATACCGCCCTATGATCGGAAGACACCATCTTAATAGTTTTAAAAGACTCTACCAAAACCCTCTGAGATAAATATAACCTGTCCAAACGAGTCGCATATCCCAGTCTTATAAACGTATGTTCCACCTCCCACAGACCTCCCCCGAAAGCATCACGTAACTGAAGATCTCTAAGCAGGCCCCCAAGACTGAGGAAAAATATCCCGCTCCTCTGGGTTCCACGTTTGCCCTCTTAACTACACAATTCCAATCCCCACCCACAATCGCCACAGACGGTAACGTGCGTAGGTAGTACACAAGCTCCTCTCGCACAAAATCCATCTTTACTTTCACGTCACTTTCTGCTGGGGCATACACACACACAAACGCCACTCTCTCTCCCATCCACCATCCTTCCACACATAATACTCTCCCCCTCCCCCCCCTCTTTCCTATGCAATACAAACGGGCCCGCCTCCCTGATCAACACACGCACCCCTCCTTCTAAACGCTCAGACGGCAAGACATAAGCCTGATACCCAGGCACCACTAATTCACGACCAAGCTTAAAATTGTGCTCCTGCACAAAAGCTACATCAACCTTGTACCTATTCAAAAATATCCTGAAGCACTCACGTTTAACACCATCACACAGACCATTAATATTTATTGTTACACACCTGAGGCCGGTTTAAGGTTTCCCTCCCCGCCTCATGTCAAGACTCTTCCCTTTCAGACCATTCCCCTGGGCTTTGCCTTTGCCACATACTCCACCCTTCTTCCCAACCATCCCCCCCTCTTTTGTTGTGGCCCTCTCATAGAGTCACTCTGGGTACCATAACCCCATGTCTTTTTCCCTGGCCTTTGCGCCGGCGTCAGAACATCGTCCGAATCTGACACTGCTGCCCTTTTCCTTGTAGCTCCCTCAGTTTCCATATCTGATCGAACATTGTGTCGCAATAGAGACATATATGGGAGAGGGAGGGGTGAGGCTTTTTTCTGAGGGTTATAGAGGGCTAACAATAGGGGATTTATTGGCGTTATAAAAGGTGTTTAAACTGTAGGGGTGAGTATGTTGATGCATAAGGGGTATGAGACGTGTTGGCCTCCTAGGGTGTGAGGTGATGTGTGGATGGGCGTCAGTGGAGGTATACGTGTGTATATGGTTGTGGTTGATGTGAAAGGAATACTTATTGTGGAGAAGGTATAAATGACAGGTATTAATATATCACCTGTACCATTGTTAAACTATATAGTGTTCTTGTAATATTGTAAATGTTGCGAATTGTGAGAGTTTGGTAGTAGGTTCTTTGATGGAAGAACATTAGTGCTGCAGGCTACATGCTCATGTTGTTGACTACATGCATAATCGTATTTTGTTATCCGACCAAGCCTGGAGTAATTTAATTGGAGGCGAATGTGTCCTACTTGAAAAGGTCTTGCATGTGTAATTCTTAACTTTTCTTGTCTTTTGTAACATTGTGTTATTATTTGTATGTTATTGTAATGTGGTTCCTGCATCACCATTGAAATGTAAATACCTATCATTAAGTCATGTGAGAAACAGAACCAGTTACCTACATTAATTTCTAATGTACAGTTGTGTATCATCTAAATCTCTGTAAAACTTTTTATTTGAATATAATGTTCTAGTTAGGCACGTGCTCGCAGACAGAGCTAATGCCTAGTTTTTTGGTGTACATGATTGCTATATTAGCATTATGTGGAATGCGTGATAATAGTTGGTATGTTTGTACGTTGTGTGTTAGTTGTTACAATGGCTTTTGGTATGGTGCTTCTAATTAACTGTAATCACGTTGAGACATTTGGAGAATCTTTGTTTATGTCCGAGTATTGCATTCTTTTACTATATTTATACATCCTTGTACTTTTCTAATGTTTTATATAAAATACATAAAAAATAATACCTTGGCAGCACTACCAGAGTGACTCACACTTCCCTACACCAATAATACCTGGGCAGCACTACCAGAGCGACACACTTCCCTACACCAACAATACCTGGGCAGCACTACCAGAGCGACACACTTCCCTAAACCAATAATACCTGGGCAGCACTACCAGAACGACACACTTCCCTACACCAACAATACCTGGGCAGCACTACCAGAGTGAGACACTTCCCTACACCAACAATACCTGGGCAGCACTACCAGAACGACACACTTCCCTACACCAACAATACCTGGGCAGCACTACCAGAACGACACACTTCCCTACACCAATAATACCTGGGCAGCACTACCAGAGTGACACACTTCCCTACACCAACAATACCTGGGCAGCACTACCAGAACGACACACTTCCCTACACCAATAATACCTGGGCAGCACTACCAGAGTGACTCACACTTCCCTACACCAATAATACCTGGGCAGCACTACCAGAGTGGCACACTTCCCTACACCAATAATACCTGGGCAGCAATACCAGAGTGGCACACTTCCCTACACCAATAATACCTGGGCAGCACTACCAGAACGACACACTTCCCTACACCAACAATACCTGGGCAGCACTACCAGAGTGACTCACACTTCCCTACACCAATAATACCTGGGCAGCACTACCAGAGCGACACACTTCCCTACACCAGTAATACCTGGGCAGCACTACCAGAGCGACACACTTCCCTACACCAATAATACCTGGGCAGCACTACCAGAGCGACACACTTCCCTACGCCAATAATACCTGGGCAGCACTACCAGAGCGACACACTTCCCTACACCAGTAATACCTGGGCAGCACTACCAGAGTGACACACTTCCCTACACAAATAATACTTGGGCAGCACTACCAGAGCGACACACTTCCCTACACCAGTAATACCTGGGCAGCACTACCAGAGTGACACACTTCCCTACACCAATAATACTTGGGCAGCACTACCAGAGTGACACACTTCCCTACACCAGTAATACCTGGGCAGCACTACCAGAGCGACACACTTCCCTACACCAATAATACCTGGGCAGCACTACCAGAGCGACACACTTCCCTACGCCAATAATACCTGGGCAGCACTACCAGAGCGACACACTTCCCTACACCAGTAATACCTGGGCAGCACTACCAGAGTGACACACTTCCCTACACCAATAATACTTGGGCAGCACTACCAGAGTGACACACTTCCCTACACCAGTAATACCTGGGCAGCACTACCAGAGTGACACACTTCCCTACACCAATAATACTTGGGCAGCACTACCAGAGTGACACACTTCCCTACACCAATAATACCTGGGCAGCACTACCAGAGCGACACACTTCCCTACGCCAATAATGCCTGGGCAGCACTACCAGAGTGACACACTTCCCTACACCAATAATACTTGGGCAGCACTACCAGAGTGACACACTTCCCTACACCAATAATATCTGGGCAGCACTACCAGAGCGACACACTTCCCTACACCAGTAATACCTGGGCAGCACTACCAGAGTGACACACCTCCCTACACCAATAATACTTGGGCAGCACTACCAGAGTGACACACTTCCCTACACCAATAATATCTGGGCAGCACTACAAGAGCGACACACTTCCCTACACCAATAATACCTGGGCAGCACTACCAGAGTGACACACTTCCCTACACCAATAATACCTGGGCAGCACTACCAGAGCGACACACTTCCCTACACCAATAATACCTGGGCAGCACTACCAGAGTGACACACTTCCCTACACCAATAATACCTGGGCAGCACTACCAGAGTGACACACTTCCCTACACCAATAATACCTGGGCAGCACTACCAGAGCGACACACTTCCCTACACCAATAATACCTGGGCAGCACTACCAGAGTGACACACTTCCCTACACCAATAATACTTGGGCAGCACTACCAGAGTGACACACTTCCCTACACCAATAATACCTGGGCAGCACTACCAGAGCGACACACTTCCCTACACCAATAATACCTGGGCAGCACTACCAGAGTGACACACTTCCCTACACCAATAATATCTGGGCAGCACTACAAGAGCGACACACTTCCCTACACCAATAATACCTGGGCAGCACTACCAGAGTGACACACTTCCCTACACCAATAATACCTGGGCAGCACTACCAGAGCGACACACTTCCCTACACCAATAATACCTGGGCAGCACTACCAGAGTGACACACTTCCCTACACCAATAATACCTGGGCAGCACTACCAGAGTGACACACTTCCCTACACCAATAATACCTGGGCAGCACTACCAGAGCGACACACTTCCCTACACCAATAATACCTGGGCAGCACTACCAGAGTGACACACTTCCCTACACCAATAATACTTGGGCAGCACTACCAGAGTGACACACTTCCCTACACCAATAATACCTGGGCAGCACTACCAGAGCGACACACTTCCCTACACCAATAATACCTGGGCAGCACTACCAGAGTGACACACTTCCCTACATCAATAATACCTAAGCAGCACTACCGGTTGTATTACACATAATAATTAACAACCTGGCCTCTACACTGCAAACTGAATTCTTTGCAATCCTAATGACGCTGAAGCTAACCTATGACACTGATTCTGTCTTCATTGAAGGCTCTTGACATCTATAATGACTCCAAAAACATGCTCATTGGAAAAGCCAGGTATAAATACTCAAAAATCAGGGACAAAGGAATTAATGTACAATTGCTATAGATCCCATCACACATTGGATTACTCCATGATAAAGTTGATATGTTAGCCAAGAAGAGAACCCAGAAGGAGAATGTAAAATATAACTCTGGTATATCTGTGTCTAGCATTAGGAATAATGTTAGGAGAGAAGTAAATAATGAAAATGATTGTTATAGGAATGTAGTTAGAAGCTTTAGTAGATCTATAACCCACTATGATAACATGAACGTAGATAAGTATGTTTATGGAGCAACTTATAGTGTGAGCAGACTGACTGATGTAGTGGCCAGGTTTAAGCTTGGTTACAAGTACTTCTGACAGTCTGGGAGTCACAGATGATCAAACTAAATGCAAATTATGTGATCAGGCATATTGTCATTGTCCACTTATTGAGGAATACAGAGATAGAGAGTAGAATAACCTATGTGACACATCAAGTTATCTTATTAATGAAAATAAGATATCAGATATACTAAGCAAATTTCCTAAATTTGCTTGTAACAGATAAGTGAACTGTAGATATGTAGATAAAAGAATTCATATGTACACCTGTTAACCCTTTTTGGGCTGCCATGGCAGTCTCTCATCTACACCTCCAAGGGAGACTCTCCTGTTTTTCTTATTCTCGAGTTACTAAGAGACCCCCAACCTCTGGGGTCCCAATTCCCGCAGTCCCCCCTGCAATTACACCTTCCACAGACACCTCTGTATCTATCTCTTTTTGCAGTTCTGGATTCCAAGGTCCTTACCTCGTCACCTCCTACAGTTCTGCAATTTTTATCTCACATGCAAGCTTCTCTGTCTACAAGACCTTGCACAACTCCTCCCCTTTGCCTCTCTACTTCAAAGTCTAACAAATCCCCTAAGGGTAAATCTCTTTAATTTCCAGTTTCTGAATCTTTACCTCTTACTCATTCTGCTGTGAGTGTGGAGGTCCATCCTCCCCCTCGTACAATACTTTCCTCTCCTGTCCCCTCCCAACCTTCCTCTCAAGCTACCTCTAACCTCTCATCCCCGTTCCATGGTAAATTCCGTCGTCGCCTCGATCTTTACTCACCCTCCTATCTCCAATATTGTCCCACATACAACGTCTTTGTCCTCTGAAACAATTGAAGCTATCTATGACTACATTGTGGAGACTAAACCATTGATGGACACTGATCCACCTCCTGTCACTACTCTTCACTCTTCTCCATCCACACAACGCCTTTCTTAGCAGCGTTCCAACCCTTCGCTGCTTGTTCGTTTTCTGCTGCCTCACATGTGGATTTTTCTAACCCTTCATGTCCGCAGATACCTCTACCTTCCAATTTCTTGTAACCTTGTCTTTGCAAATCATGGTTTTCAGGTGTTATTCTCCCAGTTTTTCCCTGTTTGGGTTTGTTTACAAGAACCCACATTGCACTCTGCTGTTATCCGTCCCATCTCAGGCTATGTTTTATTATATTCATTGTATCCTTTTCCCGATGGAACCTTTAATGAAAGTGCATTTACTATAATTTGTTCTTCGTATCTCTCTCCTTCTTGGGCATTATCTATCCCAGAGGTAGCAATTCTGATTTTTTCTCACTGCCACCCCTTCTGTTACTTGGCGATTTTAATGCTCACCATTTCCTCTGGGGGAGGGGGTCTCGCTGTGACCCCTCCTGGAATTCATTTGGAGGCTTTTCTCACTTCTCTCTCCCTCCACATTTTAAATATGGGTACTCCCACCCATTTTGATCCTCGTACTAAATTTCTCTCTTGCATCGATCTCTCGGTTTTCTCTTCCTCAACTGGTCTGTTCTCCCTGACTTGCATGACAGTAATTATTTTTCAGTCATCCTTCTCATTTGTACTTGCCACCCCTCGCAGCCCACGCTAGCAATTTGACCGAGCGAACTGGGACCTTTACTCACGTCAGATTGCTTTTAGTGAGGATCCTTTTTCGTCCTCCATTGGTGAACTGTTCCAACTCTTCTCGACCTCAGTTTTATCCGTAGCTTCACATTCTATATCCCAAACCTCGGGCAGGCATTCTCAGAGGAGCGTGTCTTGGTGGTCTCCTGCCTGTGCTCGTTTGGTACATTTGAAACGTGCTGCATGGGGCAGATATCGGTACAATAGGACCACAGAGTGCCTCCTTGAATTTAAGCGGACGAGAGGAGCTGCCCGCTGTGTCATCCGTGAAGCTAAATGCACTTGTTGGCAGGATTACGTCTCTACCATCACTTCGGTTTCCTCTAAGAGTGCAGTCTGGAAAAAAGTATGGAAAATGAGTAGCAAATACACTCCCGACCCAGCTGCCATCCTTCGGGTTGCCAGTGTCACTGTAGCTAACCCTCTTGACATTGCCACTGAACTTGGTCATCATCTTGTCCATATCTCCCACAGTCTCCAGCTCTTCCCCCTCCTTTCCTCCAAATCTGCCAGAGTTTGAGCCCTTAGAGTTTTTTTTTAGCAGAGAAGAGACATACAACTTGCCTTTTACGTTTCTAGAATTAAAGTCAACACTCTCCACTTGCCGATCATCAGCAGCTGGGCTGGACGGCATTCATATCTGTATGCTCCAGCATTTACATTCGTCAGCCCTTGCGGTCCTCTTATGTCTCTTTAATCATGAAGGGAGACACTGGTCAGAGAAGTAGCAAACATCAAACTTAAGCTAAAGGAATCTTACAGGAGTCATGAAACTCGGGAGGAACTAAAAGCAATATATGAAATTGAAAGGAAAGCAAAGTATTTCTTTTCTTAAGCCAGATCAAAGTCGAGAGCAACATTCAGTATTGGGCCCTTACTTAGACGAGATGGGTCCTACACAGATGACAGTAAGGAAATGAGTGAGCTACTTAAGTCCCAATATGACTGAGCGTCGAAGAATGGTGAGACAAGAGGCTGCCACAATGTTGAAACCAACTCAGCTCGGTTTTGGTGTTCAACAAGGCCGCGAAGCAGCTGTCCATGCAGCACGGGTATACACCAACATGTCAGTTGAGAAAGCCTTGATCAAATTGCATTTTGCCAATGCTTTCAATTTAGAAGGGATGATGCTTTCCAAGCAGTTTTTAGACACTTCCCTTCCCTCTATCCCTTCATACAATCGTATTATAGTGTGACTTCTAAACTATTGTTTGAGGACCAAGGTCATCAAGGAGGTCACAGAAGCGCTCTCCAGTGAGCCCAATATCTGGTTCTTGGATGATGGTACCCTAGTTGGCACTAAAGAATCTCTCCTAGAGGATATCAGAAAGATTAAAGACATGGGAGAGAGCCTTGGCCTATCCATAAAACCCTACCAAATGTGAAATAGTTTCTACCAATAGGCAGATGATCCGGAATATTAGTGTTGTTTTACCAGGAGCACGAGCCATTGATTCAGCCAACAATACTCTCCTTGGTGCTCCTCTTGGGCCCGGTGCCATTGATCTGATCCTAGAAAAGAAAATCTCAGACCTCAGGGCGATGGGAGACAGGATGAAAAACATGATGCCTTCTACTTACTCACCAGGTGCCTGTCCATCCCAAAACTCAAGGACCATGCTAGAGAGTGTATTGAATCTTTCCCTTGAAGATGGACAGTGGTTGCAAGCCTCACTTCCAGTCAGGCTTGGGGGGCTGGGAGTATGCAAATTCTCCCAGATTGCTTTCCTATCCTCTTCCATAGCATCCAACGAGTTAATAAAACAAATTCTTCCAGACAACCTCAGTGACTCAGCAAGAATACAGGACCCTAGCTATGCCAGTGCCATCACTGAATGGGAGACTCTTGCTGCACCAGCACCAAAACCTAGTGCAGCACTGGTCAACAGTCAAGTTGGGAAGTCCCCAACGCTGAAAAAGTGCTTGCCAACATGCTTAGGAATGTAACATCAGACAGGGAGACTGCCTGCTCCAAGCTGTGAGTGCACCTCACTCCAGTGGCGTCGTAAGGGGGCGAGGGGCGGGCTGCCGTGGGCGACACCATTTAGGGGGTGACACCATAGAGCCTCTAAAGAAGGTAACACTAATGCACAAAACAGTGCTGCACCAACATAAGAGAAAAATCCTTCGTTTATATACAGCCTATTATATGTTTATATAGTACAAATAGGCCTATATAGGGAAAATCATTGATTTTGATGATGTGATAGACGATTTTGCAGGATTGAAAGCAAGGAGATGTAAGATCAGATTCACTGAGATGTTACCTGTACTCAAGGTCAAATCGGAACTAGTGTTTCTCTGATATTGCAATGTTTTTCTTTATTTTTCTTTTTTTTTCATTGTTGAAGATGAATAAATGTAGGATCTGTTGCCTGTGTTCAAAGTGGTATTTGAGTTTATGTTTTCTCAATATTACTATGATTATTTATTTTATCCTTAATAAAGTTAAGAAGTATTCTCCAGTCCGGTTTATGGTTCTTAAATGATCTCATTGCTAAACATTAGTCACTGGTCATGCAGTAGTGACGTATTTATATATATATATATATATATATATATATATATATATATATATATATATATATATATATATATATATATATATATATATATATATATATATAAATTATTTATTATAACACTGGCCGATTCCCACCAAGGCAGGGTAGCCCAAAAAAGAAAAACTTTCACCATCATTCACTCCATCACTGTCTTGCCAGAAGGGTGCTTTACACTACAGTTTTTAAACTGCAACATTAACACCCCTCCATATGTATATATATATATATATATATATATATATATATATATATATGTATATATATATATATTTATATATATATATATATGTATATATATATATATATTTATATATATATATACATATACATATATATATATATATATATATATCTCTATATATATATATATATATATATATATATATATATATTTATATATATATATATATATATATATATATATATATACATATATATATATATATATATATATATATATATATATATATATATATATATATATATATATATATATATATATGTCGTGCCGAATATGTAAAACTGGTCAATTAGCAAGAACTCATTTAAAATTAAGTCCTTTCTAAAATTTCTCTTATACGAATAAAGATATATTTTTTTTTATTAATGTTAATGTAAAAAAATTTTATTTTGCTCCAAAAGAATCTTAGAAAACTTACCTAACCTTATTATAACAAGAACAATTTATTTTAGCCTAACCTAACTAAATATATTTTAGATTTGTTTACAATAATTTAATACTAAATAAACACAGTGAAATATATTTTTTTCGTTAGGTTCAGAATGATTTTGGCGAAATTATTGCATACATAAATTTTCACTTATCCTATATGGCAAGATGAACGTTGCAATTTAAGCCAAGATCGCAAGTTCTGCCTATTCGGCACGACATATATACATATATATATATATATATATATATATATATATATATATATATATATATATATATATATATATATATATATATATATATATATATATATATATATATATATATATACATATATATATATGTTGTGCCGAATATGTAAAACTGGTCAATTAGCAAGAACTCATTTAAAATTAAGTCCTTTCTAAAAAAAATTCTTGTACGTTTAAAGATATATTTTTTTCATTATTGTTAATGTAAAAATTTATAATTTTGCATCAAAAGAATCTTAGAAAACTTACCTAACCTTATTATAACAAGAACAATTTATTTTAGCCTAACCCAACTAAGTATATTTTAGATTTGTATACAATTTAAGACTGGAGTTTACCTGGAGTTTACCTGGAGAGAGTTCCGGAGGTCAACGCCCCCGCGGCCCGGTCTGTAACCAGGCCTCCTGGTGGATCAGAGCCTGATCAACCAGGCTGTTAGTGCTGGCTGCACGCAAACCAACGTATGAGCCACAGCCCGGCTGGTCAGGAACCGACTTTAGGTGCTTGTCCAGTGCCAGCTTGAAGACTGCCAGGGGTCTGTTGGTAATCCTCCTTATGTATGCTTGGAGGCAGTTGAACAGTCTCGGACCTCTGACACTTATTGTATGGTCTCTTAACGTGCTAGTGACACCCCTCCTTTTCATTGGGGGGATGTTGCATCGTCTGCCAAGTCTTTTGCTTTCGTAGTGAATGATTTTCGTGTGCAAGTTCGGTACTAGTCCCTCTAGGATTTTCCACGTGTATATAATCATGTATCTCTCCCGCCTGCGTTCCATGGAATACAGGTTTAGGAACCTCAAGCGCTCCCAGTAGTTGAGGTGTTTTATCTACGTTATGCGCGCCGTGAAAGTTCTCTGTACATTTTCTAGGTCAGCAATTTCACCTGCCTTGAAAGGTGCTGTTAGTGTGCAGCAATATTCCAGCCTAGATGGAACAAGTGACCTGAAGAGTGTCATCATGGGCTTGGCCTCCCTAGTTTTGAAGGTTCTCATTATCCATCCTGTCATTTTTCTAGCAGATGCGATTGATACCATGTTATGGTCCTTGAAGGTGAGATCCTCCGACATGATCACTCCCAGGTCTTTGACGTTGGTGTTTCGCTCTATTGTGTGGCCAGAATTTGTTTTGTACTCTGATGAAGATTTAATTTCCTCGTGTTTACCATACCTGAGTAATTGAAATTTCTCATCGTTGAACTTCATATTGTTTTCTGCAGCCCACTGAAAGATTTGGTTGATGTCCGCCTGGAACCTTGCAGTGTCTGCAATGGACGACACTGTCATGCAGATTCGGGTGTCATCTGCAAAGGAAGACACGGTGCTGTGGCTGAAATACTTGTCTATGTCAGATATGAGGATGAGGAACAAGATGGGAGCGAGTACTGTGCCTTGTGGAACAGAGCTTTTCACCGTAGCTGCCTCGGACTTTACTCTGTTGACTACTACTCTCTGTGTTCTGTTAGTGAAGAAATTATAGATCCATCGACCGACTTTTCCTGTTATTCCTTTAGCACGCATTTTGTGTGCTATTACGCCATGGTCACACTTGTCGAAGGCTTTTGCAAAGTCTGTATATATTACATCTGCATTCTTTTCGTCTTCTAGTGCATCTAGGACCTTGTCGTAGTGATCCAATAGTTGAGACAGACAGGAGCGACCTGTTCTAAACCCATGTTGCCCTGGGTTGTGTAACTGATGGGTTTCTAGATGGGTGGTGATCTTGCTTCTTAGGACCCTTTCAAAGATTTTTATGATATGGGATGTTAGTGCTATCGGTCTGTAGTTCTTTGCTGTTGCTTTACTGCCCCCTTTGTGGAGTGGGGCTATGTCTGTTGTTTTTAGTAACTGTGGGACGACCCCCGTGTCCATGCTCCCTCTCAATAGGATGGTAAAGACTCGTGATAGAGGCTTCTTGCAGTTCTTGATGAACACGTAGTTCCATGAGTCTGGCCCTGGGGCAGAGTGCATGGGCGTGTCATTTATCGCCTGTTCAAAGTCATTTGGCGTCAGGATAACATCGGATAGGCTTGTGTTAACCAAATTCTGTGGCTCTCCCATAAAAAATTAATTTTGATCTTCGACTCTCAGTCTGGTTAGCGGCTTGCTAAAAACTGAGTCATATTGGGACTTGAGCAGCTCACTCATTTCCTTGCTGTCATCTGTATAGGACCCATTTTGTTTAAGTAGGGGCCCAATACTGGACGTTGTTCTCGACTTTGATTTCGCATAGGAAAAGAAATACTTTGGGTTTCTTTCGATTTCATTTATGGCTTTTAGTTCTTCCCGCGAATCCTGACTCCTATAAGATTCCTTTAGCTTATGTTCGATGCTTGCTATTTCTCTGACCAGTGTCTCCCTACGCATTTCAGATATATTGACCTCTTTTAGCCGCTCTGTTATTCTTTTCCGTCGCCTGTAAAGGGAGCGCCTGTCTCTTTCTATTTTACATCTACTCCTCCTTTTTCTTAGAGGAATAGGCCTTGTGCATACATCGAGTGCCACCAAGTTAATCTGTTCTATTCATAAGTTGGGGTCTGTGTTGCTTAGTATATCTTCCCAGCTTATATCGGTTAGGACTTGGTTTACTTGGTCCCACTTTATGTTTTTGTTATTGAAGCTGAATTTGGTGAATGCTCTCTCATGACTAATCTCATTATGTCGGTCTGGGGCTCCGCGCATACATGTCTGAACCTCAATTATGTTGTGATCTGAGTATATTGTTTTTGATATGGTGACATTTCTTATCAGAACATCATTGTTAGTGAAGATGAGGTCTAGTGTATTCTCCAGTCTAGTAGGCTCTATTATTTGCTGGTTTAAATTGAATTTTGTGCAGAGATTTAAAAGCTCGTGTGAGTGTGAGTTTTCATCAGAGCTGCCTCCTGGTGTTATTGCTGCAACAATATTATTTGCTATATTCCTCCATTTTAGGTGCCTTAAGTTGAAATCCCCCAGGAGCAAGATGTTGGGTGCAGGAGCTGGAAGATTTTCCAGACAGTGGTCAATTTTTAACAGCTGTTCCTGGAATTGCTGGGATGTTGCATCCGGAGGCTTGCAGACTACCACAATGACTAGGTTTTGGTTCTCGATCTTTACTGCTAAAACTTCCACTACATCATTTGAGGCATTAAGCAGTTCTGTGCAAACAAGTGACTCTGCAGTGTACAGGCCAACCCCCCCTTTTTGCCTGTTCACTCTGTCACATCTGTATAGGTTGTAACCTGGGATCCATATTTCGTTGTCAAGGTGATCCTTTATGTGGGTCTCAGTGAAAGGCGCGAACATTGCCTTTGCCTCTGCAAGCAGTCCACGGATGAAAGGTATTTTGTTGTTTGTTGTTGGCTTTAGACCCTGTATACTTGCAAAGAAGAATGTCATCGGACTGGTGGTATTGTTGGTACTGGGGGGGGGAATTTTTTTTCCGGCATTAGTATCTGTATCTGTTGGTTTGGAGTGGAGGCCATCGACTGTGGTTCCACTCCAGGAATGACTGGATTTGGTGTACGATTTCTGCCATTTCCTGCCAGTTTTTTTTCCTTCCTGGTATTAAAAAACCTCTCCCTCTTGAGTGGCTGTGGCTACCCAGGTTTTCCCATGGCCTGGATGTTTTGTATCTTTTTGTCCCCTTTAGATGGTATGCCTGGCAATTTAAGTTATAACACAGTCTTTCCTTTTTTTTTGTACTGAAGAGGTACACATTTCAGGGTGAAAAAGCTTACAGGAAGGGAGTTTGCATTTTCCTGTTGTCATATGGGCACGGCATTTTCTAGGGTGGTCATAGTTGCACATCCCGTCTGTTTTTCCAGATTTCCCATGTCTGCAGATACCAAGTGCATAGTATGTGCACAGGCTTGGTTTCCGTTTGCCTTGGGTTTCTGTGACTGTATTCTCTGTTGGTGCATGTTTACCTGTCTTATTCCTATCCTCCCTAGCACCAACAATGGAGCTCCCGCCAGTTGTTTTTGGTAATATATCCTCACTATTGCTAGTGGAGTCCTCTTGTTTGCTATTTCCTGTGGTATTTCTAGTTTGCAATATTGGTTTTATCTTATCTTTGACTACACTTGTTTCCCCCTACGGCTCCTGTCTCCTATGAGGTCATTTATATGTATTCCTTCCTGCGTATAATTCCCGACTACCTGGACAAAATCTCCAGCTTCACCATTACTGTCTCCCAGGACAGCACCTCCAGCTTCACCTTTACTGTCTCCCAGGACAGCACCTGCAGGTTTACCATTACTGTCTCCCAGGACAGCACCTCCAGCTTCACCATTACTGTCTCCCAGTACAGCACCTCCAGCTTCACCATTACTGTCTCCCAGGACAGCACTATCAGCCCCACATTTACTGACTACCAGGAAATCACCTCCAGCCTTACAGTTTCTGAATACATGGCCAATATCAAGGGCAGTACAATTCAGCCCAGACTTTTTATGTTCCCATCTGTTGTAGAAAGCTTCCAGGTTTTGTATGAAAGCAGCTTTGATGTTATCCTCCTTTAATACCCTTGTGATTTTAGTCCACACATTTATCTTATTTGGGCATACCCAAAAACACTTCCCTGTTTTAATACTGCTTGTAGCTAGTTCTGGGATATCTGCACAAGGGGCGTGACACCAATTTCCACAAAAATGACAATTTATCCATGTGGAAGCCCGTTTGTTTGATTGAGTGCAGACTACAGAGAGCTTCATAATGATTTGAATGGTTGATTTACTGTAATTCTACTAGCAACCTCTTGAATACTCTATTAATAACCTCATTAAATGAAGCTCTAGCTATTTGTATTTCTATTTCTAACTGTACTTGTATATTGGACAGCTTACCGTGTACGTTCCTGATTTATATTTATTGTTTGTGAAAAATATTTTTTTCGTTAGGTTCAGAATGATTTTGGCGAAATTATTGCATACACAAATTTTTACTTGTTCTATATGGCAAGATGAGCGTTGCTATTTAAGCCAAGATCGCAAGTTCTGCCTATTCGGCACGACATATATATATATATATATATATATATATATATATATATATATATATATATATATATATATATATATATATATATATATATATATATATATATATATATATATATATATATATATATATATATATATATATATATATATATATATATATATATATATATATATATATATATATATATATATATTATATATATATATATATACCACCTCTGGTGTAAATTGTGGGACCCACAGCCTCGGTGAACTGGATAAAAAGGCTTCAAGGAAGAATATTTGGATTTCTTCCTGAAGCCGTTTGAATATTCCACTTCCCCTACCACCCCATCTTTTAAACTATTTTTTTTTACCAATAGGAATATTTTATTACATAATATGGCACAGAAGATTTAAGAGATACATTGTTGATATAAAGGTGGCATATACGGTACATGTTGTTACGTGTGTATCACCGATTATAAGGCGAAAATCTCATCCAGCTCCTCAGAGCTGGGGCGTGTGCCCAAAATACAGCAGGCATTACCCCATTGAACAGCTGCACTGAGCCGCTGGAACAGAAAACTAGCTGCCCTGGGATCCCTAATTGCCCTGATGTACCTTATATGCCACCTTTATATCAACAATGTATCTCTTAAATCTTCTGTACCATATTATGTAATAAAATATTCCTATTTGTAAAAAAAATATATATTAAAAGATGGGGTGGTAGGGGAAGTGGAATATTCAAACGGCTTCAGGAAGAAATCCAAAAATTCTTCCTTGAAGCCTTTTTATCCACTTCTCCGAGGCTGTGGGTCCCACAATTTACACCAGAGGTGGACCCCATCCTATATATATATATATATATATATATATATATATATATATATATATATATATATATATATATATATATATATATATATATATATATATATATATATATATATATATATATATATATATATATATATATATATATATATATATATATATATATATATATATATATATATATATATATATATATATATATATATATATATATATATATATATATATATATATATATATATATATATATATATATATATGGGGTCCACCTCTGGTGTATATTGTGGTACCCACAGCCTCGGAGAAGTGGATAAAAAGGCTTCAAGGAAGAATATTTGGATTTCTTCCTGAAGCCGTTTGGATATTCCACTTCCCCTACCACCCCATCTTTTAGGAATATTTTATTACATAATATGGTACAGAAGATTTAAGAGATACATTGTTGATATATAGGTGGCATATAAGATACATGTTGTTACGTGTGTATCACCGATTATAAGGCGAAAATCTCATCCAGCTCCTCAGAGCTGGGGCGTGTGCCCAAAATACAACAGGCATTACCCCTTTGAACAGCTGCACTGAGCCGCTGGAACAGAAAACTAGCTGCCCTGGGATCCCTAATTACCCTGATGAGTCTTTTTCCCAGCTCCTTAAGGAATTTAGATGCACTCTTTCCCCATGAGCCAAGGGTCTCTGAGCCTATGGGAACAAACATATAATGATGGGCAAGTTCTCCATATTTTCTAGACTTTTGGGACTCCCTGAAGCTGGCAGCTGCCCCTCCTTCCTCCCTGGTGTATTGGAGATAGGTATCAGCCAAGGTAGATGCACATGTATAGTCCCACACCACCTGCTTCCCAACTGTCCAGGCTTGAAGGGTGATACCATCTGGACGCTTCTGGCTGCCCTCAGATCTGCATAGTTGGGGTGGCACCCTTACTGCTGGGCATCCAGCTGTTGTGAGGCTCCTCTTGATAATGTTATTAACCTCCTCATGTCTTGCAAACTTTCCCTCGGATTTACGACACACAAGACCATGGTACCCGAATCGGTCTGCTGCTTCACTGCCACAAATACACCTGTGTTCGGCGAGAATAGGGGCAGCAAGTCGAAGGGCAACACCGATGCGGATGGTCTGTGGGTCGAGGCGTGTGCCAAGGCTGGAGTTGGGAACAGCCAACAGAAAGTCCCCAGCATGAGGGGCTCTCACTGCCAGGAGGCGGGCTCTATCCTTCCCTGACACACTCTGAAGCATTGTTGAGGCAATATTTTCCACTATTGGACCATCCCAGAGTGATTGTTTGTAGTTGTTGGGGGAAGCAGGTCTGGTTTCATAGCCCGTTAGATTATCCCAGATCATTGCTCCGTCAATGAATTTTTGGTCCTTGACTAAAATCTTGTCCCTAAGATGTTCAGGGAGAATCGCTGCTACAAGCTCTCTGGATGCAATACACGAGGACAGAAAAGCAGGGAACGCAATCTGTGATGTCTTGCGGACACCAATGCATCCTAGTCTGACAGGATGTGTAACTTGGTTCCAATGCCCGTCTTCTAGAGAAAGGTTAAGTACTTGCTCCTAGCAAGACACTATTTGTGGGGACAATGACTGCTGCTCCTGGTAGCTTTGATCTCACTGCATTTATCACTTGTTGACTGACTGAGATGATTTCACATTTGGATGGATTCAGGATGAGACCCATTTCCTGTCCCCGTGTCATTACCTGTGTAAGGTCATGTAGGAGGGACTCCTTTGTACCTGCTAGTGTGCCATCATCTTGGAACCAGATGTTTAGCTCGCTGGTCAGTCTGACTGATTTCTTGAAATCTAATTTTACCACTGCATTGTCCTCAGGCAGGTTGTTGATATACGCCCTTGTTGCATGAACCGCTGCTTCACTTTCTTGAGAGACCCCAAAGCCAAGCTGGTTTGGTTGAAGCATCATGGTTGCCTGTGCACGAATACTTCAGACAGCAGTTTTGGATACGAGGCGGCGTAACGTGTTGCCTACTGCAATTGGCCGAATTCCTCCATCCTTCTTTTTAAGTGACAAAGTGTTGCACCAAAAAAGAAAGGTCTAATTTCATCAGGAATCAGACCAGCCAAGGAACTGTTGACGAACCTTGTGATCTCTGAAAGCAGTGTCTCTGCAATTGCCCCAATAACTGGATTAACCATTTCCTTTAAATGCTGTGGCCTTATTCCAGTGTAACCCCCAGCATAGCTAGATGGGAACGACATTATTGCTTTGTAAATGTCTGAGTCTTCCACAATCAATGGTTCCATAGTGGGGACAGAGGTGTTGGAACTGTTGGAGCCACTGGTTTCCCTGGCAGGGTGCTTTCCTCTAAGTGCTTCAGCCGTGTCAGCATCCCTGAGAGCAACTGTATCTTCACTGGTAATAATTCTGATTGCCCCCACTGTGTTGCCCTCTTCAATTTTCTTGTTCACCTGGACTCTGACTTTTTCACTGTCAGTAGAGTGAGTGGGGGTTCTGCCTCTCCCTTTTTTGTGTTGACGGGGAAGGCGAATGAGGTTATCAACTCTAGGAAAATCTCTTAAGGATTTAATTATCATTGAGGCTAGCCTCTTTCCCCTGCTTTCCTGCACAGCTAAGCAGACATTGCCAAAAAGTAGCAAGTTGTGTCATGCCTTGATGGTTGGTGGAGCATTTAAGATAGTGGAACCATCGTTTACTTTTTTCAGGAGGTCTGTAAGTTTCCCAGCTGCATGTGGACGGGCTGCTTTGGGAATATGTGTGAGTGTCCTCGTACCTGTTGCTTTAATTGCTTCCAAGAGATTGTCTGATGAGATGAAATCTGTTGGAGTGGGTTCAGGTGCCTGAGGTGGCTCTGGATCATTACTTTCCACAGGAGGACATCCTGAACCAGGGCAACTACAGTGTTTGCAGAGGAAACCATTAGAGTTGAGACAACGAAGCTGTAAGCATGACCGACACTTGCCTCTCCTAGTATTGCCAGCCGTGCCATTTCCCTGGCTGCTTGCTTCCTCCTGGTTGGCATCCATCTGCTTGACTAGGCAATAGGAGTGGAATATGACATGCTGGGTGGGTATGGTGTGTGGAAGGCAGTGAACCACCTCTAGAACTGTTATAGGGACCCTCATCCTCAGAGAAAAGAATAAACTTGCTTTAGGGAAAACTCAAGGTTCTCCCTGAAGCTGTTTGAGAATTTTCTCCTACTACCCCCTATATTTTATATATATATTTTATTTAAAGACAAAATACATTGACAAAACATTCACAAAAATACGATAGAAAGTAAAACAACATAGGTAACTCAGAGCTACATCTCGAATACTTCGTCCAGCTCCCCGGCGGTGGGCCGCGTGCCCAGAATGCTGCAGGCATTTCCTCTCTGGATCGCAACACTGAGTCTCTGAAAGAGGAAGCTGGTCGCCCTGTGGTCCTTGGTTTCTATGATGAGCCTTTCACCCAGCTCTATTAGGAACTTTAGAGCACACTTGCCCCATGCTCCAAGGGTCTCCTACCCTATTGGGATGAAGTTATAGCAAGGGGGAAGGTCTTCATATTTTCGGATCTTCTGGGTCTCCCTTTGGCTGGCAGCTCCACCCCCTTCCACTACAGAGTATGGCAAGTAGGTGTCTGCCAATGTGGCAGCACATGTGTAGTCCCAGGCAATCTGCTTTCCATCCTTCCAAGGTAGCATAGTGGCTCCATCAGGACGCTTTTGACTTCCGTCAGACCTCTTCACTTGGGGTTCCCGTTGAGCTGGGCAACGGGCTGTGGCGAGGCTTCTCTTTATGATGTCACTGACCTCCTCATGCCTAGCATACTTCCCTTCTGCTGTGTGACACACGAGACCATGAAGTCCGAATTGATCAGCTGTCGCCCTGCCGCAAATACACCTATGTTAGGTGAGGATGGGGGCGGCTAGGTGAAGAGCAACACCAATCCGAATGGCCTGTGGGTCTAACCGAGTGCCCAAGGAGGAACTGAGAACAGCTAACAGGAAATCTCCTGAGTGTGGTGCCTTCACCGTCAGGAGACGAGCTTTGTCCTTTCCTGAGGCGTCGGAGAGCATTGTGTTGGCGATTTTTTCCATGATCGGTTTGCCCCAGTGGGACTGTTTGTGTTCTTTGGGAGGAGCTGGTCTACTGGGGGAATCTGTAAAGGTGTCCCACCGAATCGCTGCTTCAGTAAACCTGGGGTCTTGAGCTCCTACCACGGCTCTCTAGCGTTCGGGAACTATCTTCTTGACTAATGCACTGGAAGCCAAACACGAAGACAGAAAAGCAGGTAAAGCAACATGCGTTGCTTTGCGCACCCCTATACCTCCCAGTCGCACTGGGAGGGTTGCCTGATCCCATTGCTCATCCTCTAGTGACAGGTTCAGTGCCTTCTTAAGGGTTGACCTCAGGTGTGCGTCATATTCGTCGAGTGTTGGGTTGTCAAAAGAGGGTGCACACCTCAGGAAGTAAGTGAGTCTTGGAATAGTAAGGCACCTTGTGAGGAGATACAGAGCATCATGGGCATCAAGATTGCTTATTCTCTCCTCCATTCTCATCAGGTCATTCAGTTTGTCCTTGAGGACAGTGTCGATGGCCTGGTGACCCAGCGGTGCTCCCAAGAGGGTACTGTTGGACGGAGTGGTAGTTCGAGACTTCTGGGAGGATTCTTCGCACAGCATTGATTATTTCCTGGTTCGCTGTGATGATTTCACACTTGGAGGGATTGAGGATGAGTCCCAAGTCTTCTCACTGTGTTTTCACCAGTTGTAGGTTCCCCACGAGGGACTCTTCAGTACCTGCCAGAGTGCCATCATCCAGGTACCAGATGTTGAGCTCGCTGCATAGGCTGGTAGTTAGTTCTCTTACTGCCAAGCAGAAGAGAAGTGGAGCTAGTGGGTCACCCTGCTGAACACCTTCTGATAGAATTTCATGTTCTCCAAACAAAAGAATTGAGGGTTTGCTGTAGCCGGCTGAAATGAAGGGAAAAAGACTGGGGAAGCGATCCCGAACAGCTGGCAAAACAGCATCTCTCTTTGCCATATTAAAGACATTTCTAAAATCAAGTTTGACTATGGCCTTGTCTTCTGGTAGGTCCCTGATGTAGGCCCTTGCCGCATGAGCTGCAGCTTCACTGCCTTGAGGGACCCCAAAGCCCAGTTGGTGTGGCTGGAGTAAACTGGCAGCTTCTAGGCGAATGTTTCTTACTGCTGCTTTGGCAACGAGACGGCGAAGGGTGTTTCCAACCGCAATGGGTCTGATTCCCCCATCCTTCTTCTTCAACGCACACAGTGAATCTCCAAAAAAGAAAGGTTTAATTTCTTCTGGGATTCGCCCAGCCAGGCAGTTGTTGACGAAAGTTGTTAACTCGGTGAGAAGAAGTGATGCAGATGCACCGAGTACTGGATTTACCATCTCCTTGAGGTGCTGATGTCGAATTCCAGTGTAACCTCCTGCAGGATCTGCAGGAAATGACACAATCGCCTTATAGACTTCCAATTCAGGCAAAAGTAATTGTCCAGTAATGGGGTCTTCCTCAGGGTTGTTGTTGATGGCTATGGTGTCCCTGGTTGGATGCTTGTCTCTTAGTGCTTGGGCTGTGGTCTCATCTTTGGGGACTACAGTGTCGTCACTTGTAATTATTCGGATTGCTCCCACTGTGTTACCTTCTTCAATTTTTTTGCTAACCTGTGCGCAAATTTTCTCGTTTTCAGTGGGACTTTTCTTGGGTCTACCTTTGTGATTCCTGCGATGATGGGGCAGAGGGACACAATTATCCGTTCTTGGGTAGTTGCGCACTGCCTTGATAACTGACGTGGTTAGCAGTTTGCCTCGTCTTTCAGGAACTGCAAGACAGGCATTGCCGAACAGGAGTAGGTTGCGCCATGCTCGGATGGTGCCTCGGGCTTCTAAGTTGGTGAAACCTCCATTCGCCTGCTTAAGAAGGTCTGTGAATTTCCCTGCTGCATATGGGCGAGCCGCTTTAGGGATGTGGGATAGTGTACTGCTAGAAGGATTTGAATGCCAACGGAAGGTTATCGCCAGTGAGGAGGTCGCCGTTGGAACTGTCATCTGCCTGTGGAGGCTGTGGGCTGCTCTCTGCTGGGGGCATATGTGATCCTGCACACCCATTGTGTGCACGAATGCGACCATCCCTGTTGCGTGCTCGAAACTCTCCACACACCTGACATGTGCCTCTTCTTTCATTGTTGGGTGCACTGTTTTCCCGGCTTTGTGGCTGGCTGGCTTCATCATCTGCCATACCTCAAACTGTGTGGTAAGCCCAGGCTGAAGGGAAAATGGCGCATGGCACATACTGTGATACTCCAATACTGAAACTATGTACTGTGCCAAAACAAAAGCATTTACATTGCTAAACTCACAAACTAGTATTTAGTCACTTAGCCATAATACCAACTTACCTCATAATTTGTAATATTTTACAATTAAGAATAAAACTAAGTCTGCCCGAAATGCCTAGCCATGCTAAGCGTTCTAGTGGTACACTCTGTAATCACTATTTTACTACATGTAAACCACACAATAACCAAATTTCTGTAAACTCAGCATCGTAATCCTTATAGAGAATAAACTTTGAATTTGAATTTGAATTTGAATACCGCATGTAGTTCATAGTGGTGCTAGGGGGAGGAGAGGGGTCTCCCCTCCTTGTGGTGGGCGGTGGAGGAAAGGGAGGAGTGGAAGATGTCGTGCCGAATATGTAAAACTGGTCAATTAGCAAGAACTCATTTAAAATTACGTTTAAAGATATATTTTTTCATTAATGTTAATGTAATTTTTTTTAATTTTGCAACAAAAGAATCTTAGAAAACTTAACTAACCTTATTATAACAAGAGCAATTTATTTTAGCCTAACCTAACTAAATATATTTTAGATTTGTTTACAGTAATTTAATACTAAACCAACCCAGTGAAATATATTTTTTTCATTAGGTTCAGAATGATTTTGGCGAAATTATTGCATATATAAATATATATATATATATATATATATATATATATATATATATATATATATATATATATATATATATATATATATATATATATATATATATATATATATTTTCAACAAGTCGGCCGTCTCCCACCGAGGCAGGGTGACCCAAAAAAAAAAGAAAGAAAATCCCCAAAAAGAAAATACTTTCATCATCATTCAACACTTTCACCACACTCACACATTATCACTGCTTTTGCAGAGGTGCTCAGAATACAACAGTTTAGAAGCATATACGTATAGAGATACACAACATATCCCTCCAAACTGCCAATATCCCAAACCCCTCCTTTAAAGTGCAGGCATTGTACTTCCCATTTCCAGGACTCAAGTCCGACTATATGAAAATAACCGGTTTCCCTGAATCCCTTCACTAAATATTACCCTGCTCACACTCCAACAGATCGTCAGGTCCCAAGTATCATTCGTCTCCATTCACTCCTATCTAACACGCTCATGCACGCTTGCTGGAAGTCCAAGCCCCTCACCCACAAAACCTCCTTTACCCCCTCTTTCCAACCCTTTCGAGGACGACCCCTACCCCTCTTTCCTTCCCCTATAGATTTATATGCTTTCCATGTCATTCTACTTTGATCCATTCTCTCTAAATGACCAAACCACCTCAACAACCCCTCTTCTGCCCTCTGACTAATGCTTTTATTAACTCCACACCTTCTCCTAATTTCCACACTCCGAATTTTCTGCATAATATTTACACCACACATTGCCCTTAGACAGGACATCTCCACTGCCTCCAACCGTCTCCTCGCTGCTGCATTTACCACCCAAGCTTCACATCCATATAAGAGTGTTGGTACTACTATACTTTCATACATTCCCTTCTTTGCCTCCATTGATAACGTTTTTTGACTCCACATATACCTCAACGCACCACTCACCTTTTTTCCCTCATCAATTCTATGATTAACCTCATCCTTCATAAATCCATCCGCCGACACGTCAACTCCCAAGTATCTGAAAACATTCACTTCTTCTATACTCCTCTTCCCCAATTTGATATCCAATTTTTCTTTATCTAAATCATTTGATACCCTCATCACCTTACTCTTTTCTATGTTCACTTTCAACTTTCTACCTTTACACACATTCCCAAACTCATCCACTAACCTTTGTAATTTTTCTTTAGAATCTCCCATAAGCACAGTATCATCAGCAAAAAGTAACTGTGTCAATTCCCATTTTGAATTTGATTCCCCATAATTTAATCCCACCCCTCTCCCGAACACCCTAGCATTTACTTCTTTTACAACCCCATCTATAAATATATTAAACAACCATGGTGACATTACACATCCCTGTCTAAGACCTACTTTTACCGGGAAGTATTCTCCCTCTCTTCTACACACCCTAACCTGAGCCTCACTATCCTCATAAAAGCTCTTTACAGCATTTAGTAACTTACCACCTATTCCATATACTTGCAACATCTGCCACATTGCTCCTCTATCCACTCTATCATATGCCTTTTCTAAATCCATAAATGCAATAAAAACTTCCCTACCTTTATCTAAATACTGTTCACATATATGCTTCAATGTAAACACTTGATCTACACATCCCCTACCCACTCTGAAGCCTCCTTGCTCGTCCGCAATTCTACATTCTGTCTTACCTCTAATTCTTTCAATTATAACCCTACCGTATACTTTTCCTGGTATACTCAGTAAACTTATTCCTCTATAATTTTTACAATCTCTTTTGTCCCCTTTCCCTTTATATAAAGGGACTATACATGCTCTCCGCCAATCCCTAGGTACCTTCCCCTCTTTCATACATTTATTAAACAAAAGTACCAACCACTCCAACACTATATCCCCCCCTGCTTTTAACATTTCTGTCATGATCCCATCAGTTCCAGCTGCTTTACCCCCTTTCATTCTATGTAATGCCTCACGTACCTCCACCACACTTACATTCTGCTCTTCTTCACTCCTAAAAGATGGTATACCTCCCTGGCCAGTGCATGAAATTACCGCCTCCCTTTCTTCCTTAACATTTAAAAGTTCCTCAAAATATTCTCGCCATCTACCTAATACCTCCCTCTCCCCATCTACTAACTCCCCTACTCTGTTTTTAACTGACAAATCCATACTTTCCCTAGGCTTTCTTAACTTGTTTAACTCACTCCAAAATTTTTTCTTATTTTCATTAAAATTTCTTGACAGTGCCTCTCCCACTCTTTCATCTGCTCTCCTTTTGCACTCTCTCACCACTCTCTTCACCTTTCTTTTACTCTCCATATACTCTGCTCTTCTTATAACACTTCTGCTTTGTAAAAACCTCTCGTAAGCTACCTTTTTCTCTTTTATCACACCCTTTACTTCATCATTCCACCAATCACTCCTCTTTCCTCCTGCCCCCACCCTCCTATAACCACAAACTTCTGCCCCACATTCTAATACTGCATTTTTAAAACTATTCCAACCCTCTTCAACCCCCCCACTACTCATCTTTGCACTAGCCCACCTTTCTGCCAATAGTCGCTTATATCTCGCCCGAACTTCCTCCTCCCTTAGTTTATACACTTTCACCTCCCTCTTACTTGTTGTTGCCACCTTCCTCTTTTCCCATCTACCTCTTACTCTAACTGTAGCTACAACTAAATAATGATCCGATATATCAGTTGCCCCTCTATAAACATGTACATCCTGGAGCCTACCCATCAACCTTTTATCCACCAATACATAATCTAATAAACTACTTTCATTACGTGCTACATCATACCTTGTATATTTATTTATCCTCTTTTTCATAAAATATGTATTACTTATTACCAAATTTCTTTCTACACATAGCTCAATTAAAGGCTCCCTATTTACATTTACCCCTGGCACCCCAAAATTACCTACTACTCCCTCCATAACATTTTTACCCACTTTAGCATTGAAATCCCCAACCACCATTACTCTCACACTTGATTCAAAACTCCCCACGCATTCACTCAACATTTCCCAGAATCTCTCTCTCTCCTCTACACTTCTCTCTTCTCCAGGTGCATACACGCTTACTATAACCCACTTTTCACATCCAATCTTTATTTTACTCCACATAATCCTTGAATTTATACATTTGTAGTCCCTCTTTTCCTGCCATAGCTTATCCTTCAACATTATTGCTACTCCTTCTTTAGCTCTAACTCTATTTGAAACCCCTGACCTAATCCCATTTATTCCTCTCCATTGAAACTCTCCCACCCCCTTCAGCTTTGTTTCACTTAAAGCCAGGACATCCAGTTTCTTCTCATTCATAACATCCACAATCATCTCTTTCTTATCATTTGCACAACATCCACGCACATTCAGACTTCCCACTTTGACAATTTTCTTCTTCTTATTCTTTTTAGTAATCTTTACAGGAAAAGGGGTTACTAGCCCATTGTTCCCGGCATTTTAGTTGACTTTTACAACACGCATGGCTTACGGAGGAAAGATTCTTATTCCACTTCCCCATGGATATAAAAGGAAAAGTAATAAGACCAAGAACTATTAAGATAAAATCAAAGAAAACTCAGATGAGTGTGTATAAATAAACGTGTACATGTATGTGTAGTGTGACCTAATTGTAAGTAGAAGTAGCAAGACGTACCTGTAATCTTGCATATTTATGAGACAGACAAAAGACACCAGCAATCCTACCATCATGTAAAACAATTACAGGCTTTCGTTTTACACTCACTTGGCAGGACGGTAGTACCTCCCTGGGTGGTTGCTGTCTACCAACCTATATATATATATATATATATATATATATATATATTTACATATATATATATATATATATATATATATATATATATATATATATATATATATATATATATATATATATATATATATATATATATATATATATATATATATCTATATATATTTATATTTTATATATTTTATAAACTATATATATATATATATATATATATATATATATATATATATATATATATATATATATATATATATATATATATATATATATTCTCTTGTACGTTTATAGATATATTTTTTTCATTAAAGTTAATGTAAAAAATTTTAATTTTGCACCAAAAGAATCTTAGAAAACTTACCTAACCTTATTATAACAAGAGCAGTTTATTTTAGCCCAACCCAACTAAATATATTTTAGATTTGTTTACAGCAATTTAATACTACACAAACACAGTGAAATATATTTTTTTCGTTAGGTTCAGAATGATTTTGGCGAAATTATTGCATACACAAATTTTCACTTGTCCTATATGGCAAGATGAGCGTTGCTATTTAAGCCAAGATCGCAAGTTCTGCCTATTCGGCACGACATACATATGTATATATATATATATATATATATATATATATATATATATATATATATATATATATATATATATATATATATATATATATATATATATATATATATATATATATATATATATATATATATATATGTCGTGCCGAATACGTAAAACTGGTCATTAGCAAGAACTCATTTAAAATTAAGTCTTTTCTAAAATTTTCTCTTATACGTTTGAAGATATATTTTTTTATTAATGTTAATGTAAAAGATTTTAATTTTGCTCCAAAAGAATCTTAGAAAACTTACCTAACCTTATTATAACAAGAACAATTTATTTTAGCCTAACCCAACTAAATATATTTTAGATTTGTTTACAGTAATTTAATACTAAACAAACACAGTGAAATATATTTTTTTCGTTAGGTTCAGAATGATTTTGGCGAATTTATTGCATACACAAATTTTCGCTTGTCCTATATGGCAAGATGAGCGTTGCTATTTAAGCCAAGATGGCAAGTTCTGCCTATTCGGCACGACATATATATATATATATATATATATATATATATATATATATATATATATATATATATACATATTGGGGTCCACCTCTGGTGTAAATTGTAGGACCCATAGCCTCGGAGAAGTGGATAAAAAGGCTTCAAGGAGAAATATTTGGATTTCTTCCTGAAGGCGTTTGAATATTCCACTTCCCCTACCACCCCATCTTTTAATATATATATTTTTTTTTACAAATAGGAATATTTTATTACATAATATGGTACAGAAGATTTAAGAGATACATTGTTAATATAAAGGTGGCATATACGGTACATGTTGTTACGTGTGTATCACCGATTGTAAGGCGAAAATCTCATCCAGCTCCTCAGAGCTGGGGCGTGTGCCCAAAATGCAGCAGGCATTACCCCTTTGAACAGCCGCACTGAGCCGCTGGAACAGAAACTAGCTGCCCTGGGATCCCTAGTTACCCTGATGAGTCTTTTTCCCAGCTCCTTAAGGAAATTAGATGCACTCTTTCCCCATGAGCCAAGGGTCTCTGAGCCTATGGGAACAAACATATAATGATGGGCAAATTCTCCATATTTTCTAGACTTTTGGGACTCCCTGAAGCTGGCAGCTGCCCCTCCTTCCTCCCTGGTGTATTGGAGATAGGTATCAGCCAAGGTAGATGCACATGTATAGTCCCACACCATCTGCTTCCCATCTGTCCAGGCTTGAAGGGTGATACCATCTGGACGCTTCTGGCTGCCATCAGATCTGCATAGTTGGGGTGGCTCCCTTACTGCTGGGCATCCAGCTGTTGTGAGGCTCCTCTTGATAATGTTATTAACCTCCTCATGTCTTGCAATCTTTCCCTCGGATTTACGACACACAAGACCATGGTACCCGAATCGGTCTGCTGCTTCACTGCCACAAATACACCTGTGTTCGGCGAGAATAGGGGCAGCAAGTCGAAGGGCAACACCGATGAGGATGGTCTGTGTGTCGAGGCGTGTGCCAAGGCTGGAGTTGGGAACAGCCAACAGAAAGTCCCCAGCATGAGGGGCTCTCACTGCCAGGAGGCGGGCTCTATCCTTCCCTGACACACTCTGAAGCATTGTTGAGGCAATATTTTCCACTATTGGACCATCCCAGTGCGATGATTTGTAGTTGTTGGGGGGGAGCAGGTCTGGTTTCAGAGCCCATTAGATTATCCCAGATCATTGCTCCGTCAATGAATTTTTGGTCCTGGACTCCAATCTTGTCCCTAAGATGTTCAGGGAGAATCGCTGCTACAAGCTCTCTGGATGCAATACACGAGGACAGAAAAGCAGGTAACGCAATCTGTGATGACTTGCGGACACCAATGCCTCCTAGTCTGACTGGAAGTGTAGCTTGGTTCCACTGTCCGTCTTCTAGAGTAAGGTTAAGTACTTTCGTAAAAATCTGCCTCAGAATACTGTCATATTCGTGCAGTATAGGGTTATCATATGAAGGTGAACATCTTAGGAAATATGTCAACCTGGGCAGACTCAAGCACTTTGTGAGAAGGTACAAGGCATCGTGGGTGTCCAGATTGCCTATTCGTTGTTCCATTCTCCTTAACTCTTCCAATTTCTTCCTGAGAATTGTGTCAATGGCACTGCTTCCCAGAGGTGCTCCTAGCAAGACGCTATTTGTGGGGGCAATGACTACTGCTCCTGGTAGTTTTGATCTCACTGCATTTATCACTTGTTGACTGACTGAGATGATTTCACATTTGGATGGATTCAGGATGAGACCCATTTCCTGTCCCCGTGTCATTACCTGTGTAAGGTCATGTAGGAGGGACTCCTTTGTACCTGCTAGTGTGCCATCATCTAGGAACCAGATGTTTAGCTCGCTGGTCAGTCTGACTGTGATTTCCCTAACTGCTATACAGAAGAGAAATGGTGCAAGAGGATCTCCTTGTTGGACACCCTCCGATGATGTGATTTCATGCTCTCCAAAGAGAAGCATTGATTCCTTGCTATACCCAGCTGAAACAAAAGGGAAGAGACCAAGGAAATGTTCTAGTACTGCTGCTAATACCACGTCTCTTTTCAGGAGATTGAACGCATTCTTGAAATCTAATTTTACCACTGCATTGTCCTCAGGCAGGTTGTTGATATACGCCCTTGTGCACGAACACTTCGGACAGCAGCTTTTGACACGAGGCGGCGTAACGTGTTGCCTACTGCAATTGGCCGAATTCCTCCATTATTCTTTTTAAGTGCACAAAGTGTTGCACCAAAAAAGAAAGGTCTAATTTCATCAGGAATCAGACCAGCCAAGGAATTGCTGACGAACCTTGTGATCTCTGAAAGCAGTGTCTCTGCAATTTCCCCAATAACTGGATTAACCATTTCCTTTAAATGCTGTGGCCTTATTCCAGTGTAACCCCCAGCAGAGCCAGATGGGAACGACATTATTGCTTTGTAAATGTCTGAGTCTTCCACAATCAATGGTTCCGTAGTGGGGACAGAGGTGTTGGAACTGTTGGAGCCACTGGTTTCCCTGGCAGGGTGCTTTCCTCTAAGTGCTTCAGCCGTGTCAGCATCCCTGGGAGCAACTGTATCTTCACTGGTAATAATTCTGATTGCCCCCACTGTGTTGCCCTCTTCAATTTTCTTGCTCACCTGGACTCTGACTTTTTCACTGTCAGTAGAGTGAGTGGGGGTTCTGCCTCTCCCTTTTTTGTGTTGACGGGGAAGGCGAATGAGGTTATCAACTCTAGGAAAATCTCTTAAGGATTTAATTATCATTGAGGCTAGCCTCTTTCCCCTTCTTTCCGGCACTGCTAAGCAGACATTGCCAAAAAGTAGCAAGTTGTGCCATGCCTTGATGGTTGGTGGAGCATTTAAGATAGTGGAACCATCGTTTACTTTTTTCAGGAGGTCTGTAAGTTTCCCAGCTGCGTGTGGACGGGCTGCTTTGGGAATATGAGTGTCCTCGTACCTGTTGCTTTAATTGCTTCCAAGAGATTGTCTGATGAGATGAAATCTGTTGGAGTGGGTTCAGGTGCCTGAGGTGGCTCTGGATCATCACTTTCCACAGGAGGACATCCTGAACCAGGGCAACTACCGTGTTTGCGGAGGAAACCATTAGAGTTGAGACAACGAAGCAGTAAGCATGACCGACACTTGCCTCTCCTAGTATTGCCAGCCGTGCCATTTCCCTGGCTGCTTGCTTCCTCCTGGTTGGCATCCATCTGCTAGACTAGACAATAGGAGTGGAATATGACATGCTGGGTGGGTATGGTACGTGGAAGATAGTGAACTTGACCGTGGCTTAGAGGAAAGTTATATATATATATATATATATATATATATATATATATATATATATATATATATATATATATATATATATATATATATATATATATATATATATATATGTCGTGCCGAATAGGCAGAACTTGCGATCTTGGCTTAAATAGCAACGCTCATCTTGCCATATAGGACAAGTGAAAATTTGTGTATGCAATAATTTCACCAAAATCATTCTGAACCTAACGAAAAAAAAATATTTCACTGTGTTTGTTTAGTATTAAATTATTATAAACAAATCTAAAATATATTTAGTTGGGTTAGGCTAAAATAAATTGTTCTTGTTATAATAAGGTTAGGTGAGTTTTCTAAGTTTCTTTTGGTGCAAAATTAAAAATTTTTACATTAACATTAATGAAAAAAATATATCTTTAAACTTATAAGAGAAAATTTTAGAAAGGACTTAATTTTAAATGAGTTCTTGCTAATTGACCAGTTTTACATATTCGGCACGACATATATATATTCATGGAAAAGTGAATACTAAGAGGGATAATTTTAGACACGCAGCTTAGAGGAAAGTTTTTTATTTATTAGTATAATGTATTAGTATAATGTATTAGTATAATTTATTAGTATAATGCCTTATAATAAGCCTACTCGGAAAATTAAATTTGAAGGAAACAAAAGTCAGAAATATCAGTGTCAGTATGACGAGTGTTTCAGTGTGATCCATTTATTGTGGAAGTTAGACATGTTCTCGTGTCTTATCTTGTGGAAACGATCTCAAATATATATTGACAAGATTTACAAAATCTAAATAAACTCAGTTAATCTAAACATCTTCAGATTTGCGTTTTTTCTATATAAACTTTCAAGGTCCTCAGTGGGAGGCTGAGTCAGATCTACTTAGCTAATTCGTTGAGAAACCAATTGTTAGATAAACAGGATCACTATTTGTCAGGCTCAGCATGTTACTAGTTTGAATCAACAGATATTAGAGTTTACCCTTGATAGGTATGGCTAGCACTTACAAAGTAAAATGGATCCTAATTTTACTGACTCAGAATCATAAGGACTGAGTCAATATATGTTTCTATAGAGTCTTACACTGTTTTGCTGACTCCTTGTGCTTAAGTCGACCCTTCCTGGACTTGTTACTGCGCAGGGTCAACCCCTGACATGGCCAGCACCCACACCCACTGACTTGACACCTCAGACATAGGTGGGAAGGTCACAATTATCCCTGACGACTTTGAGGCACCAAACTGAAAAAAAAATCACCAGTTATCAGCAGATTGTCTTAATAGAAACCCAGCGCAAAACATTGTCTTTTTTTTGTGAAGTTATTATAAAAAAGAATGCTGCCAATAAATAAATTTACAAGTAAAATATGAATGGTATTAAATATTACACACAACACCTGTAAATTTACATATATTACAGCTGATAATATTAGTATGAATATTGATTATGACAGATTTCTTATGACTGAAAATGCTGCTATTAGACAGGAACAGGAACTATTATTTAACATGTTGAAAGTATATAGAAAGTCAGTCACAGATCGGGCCGCGGGGGCATTGACCCCCGAAACTCTCTCCAGGTAAACTCCAAGTATGTGATCATGTGGTTATCATCATCTATCTTGAGAGCATCATAATAAATAAATAAACCTTTTAAAAAGTTAATCTAATCATGAGGTTCGTAACAGCAAGTCTGGTGCATGATCCATGGACACGAGTGATGAGTTACACACATGTACAACATCTAGTTATCTTTATTATAGACGTTTCACCATCCAGTGGCTTTATAACTACAAATTCAAGGACATAATTGGAAGACAAAAGATGAGGTAATCAGTCCCTTAGCCTTGGAGGTGGCGTGAAGAACACTGTTGTCGTGAAAGAATCTTACACTACGGTGCTCTTGACCAACTTCAAGGCTGAGGGACTGATTGCCCCAGCTTTAGTATATAGTTCTGTTGTATTCCCATCATGGCCTTGTATTTGTACTGATGAAGCCACTGAATTGTTAAACATCTACAATAAAGATATCCAGATGTTGCACATGTGTTTAATTCTCCATCTTGTTGGTAGTGTATACCATACATATACATGTAGTGTTTACCTGAAGTTTACCTAGAGAGGGTTTCGGGGGTCAACGCCCCCGCGGCCCGGTCTGAGACCAGGCCTCATGGTGGATTAGGGTCTGATCAACCAGGCTGTTATTGCTAGCCACACGCAAGCTGACGTACGAACCACAGCCTGGTTGGTCAGGTACTGACTTTAGGTATTTGTCCAGTACCTTCTTGAAGACAGCCAGGGGTCTATTGGTAATTCCCCTTATGTATGCTGGGAGGCAATTGAACAGTCCTGGGCCGGACACTTATTTTGTTGTCTCTCAGTGTACTCGAGGCACCCCTGCTTTTCATCGGGGGAATGTTGCATCTCCTGCCGAGTCTTTTGCTTTCATATGGAGTGATTTTCGTGTACAGGTTTGGTAGCAATCCCTCCAGAACCTTCCAAGTGAATATTATCATGTATCTCTCTCGCCTGCGTTCGAGGGAATACAGATCAAGGACCCTCAACCGTTCCCAGTAGTTTAGGCGCCTTATCGCACTTATGTGTGCCTTGAAAGTTCTTTGTACACTCTCCAGGTCTTCAATGTCGCCAGCCTTGAAGGGGCCATCAGTGTACAGCAGTATTCCAGCCTAGAGAGCACAAGCAATTTGAAGAGAATCATCATGGGCTTGGCGTCCCTAGTTTTGAAGGTTCTCATTATCCATCCTATCATTTTCCTAGCAGATGAGGTAGATATATTGTTGTGGTCTTTGAAGGCGAGATCCTCTGACATTATCACTCCCAGGTCCTTCACATTACTTTTTCGCTCTATTGTATGGTTAGAATTTGTGGTATACCCTGACACATTTTTAATTTCTTCAAGTTTTCCATATCTGAGTAGTTGAAATTTCTCCTTGTTGAACTTCATATTGTTTTGAGTAGCCCATTCGAAGATTTGGTTGATGTCCGCTTGGAGTCTCGCAGTGTCTTCGATGGAGGTCACTGCCATGGTGCTATGGGTGTCATCCGCAAAGGAAGACACCGAGCTATGGCTTACATCTCTGTCTATGTCAGAAATGAGGATGAGGAATTCAAATTCAAAGTTTATTCTCTATAAGGATTACAATGCTGAGTTTACAGAAATTTGGTTATTGTGTGGTTTACATGTAGTAAAATAGTGATTACAGAGTGTACCACTAGAACGCTTAGCATGGCAGAATTGGAGCGAGTACTGTGCCTTGTGGAACAGAGTTTTTTACCATGGTTGCCTGGGACTTTACTCTGTTTACTATTACTCTTTGTGTTCTATTTGTCAGGAAGTTGTAGATCCATCTACCAACTTTTCTCGTTATTCCTTTATCCCACATTTTGGTCTGTGTTTACTACATTTGTATTTTGTTTATCCTCTACAGCATCCAGGACCTTGTCATAATGGTCCAGTAGCTGGGACAGGCAGGAGTGACCTGCTCTAAACCCGTGTTGTCCTGGGTTGTGTAACTGATGAGTATCTAGGTGGGTGACTATCTTGCTTCTTAGAATCCTCTCAAAGATTTTTATGATATGGGATGTTAGTGTTACCGGTGTGTAGTTCTTTGCAATTGCTTTACTGCCACCTTTGTGGAGTGGGGCTATGTCTGCTGTTTTTAGTGTGTGTGGGATGACCTCTGTGTCCATGCTCCCTCTCCATAAAATGCTGAAGGCACGCGATAGGGATTTCTTGCAGTTCTTGATGAACGCGGAGTTCCATGAGTCTGGGTCTGGGGCAGAGTGCATGGGCATGTTATTAATTGCCCCTTCAAAATCTTGTGGAGTCAATAATATCCGAGATTTTTGGAATGACCAAATTTTGGGTTTTGTTCATAAAGAATTCATTTGGATTGTCGGCCCTTAGAGTGGACAGTGGCTCGCTGAACACTGAGTCATATTGGGACTTTAGTATCTTACTCATTTCTATGCTATCATCTGTGTGTGTCCCATCCCGCCTAAGCAGGGGCCCAATACTGGATGTTGTTTTTCCCTTTGATTTGGCATAAGAGAAGTATTTTGTTTTTTGTTTTTTCAGTTTCCTTTATGGCATTTAGTTCTTCCTGTGATTCTTGTCTCATGTAAGATTCCTTCAGCTTAAGTTTGACATTTGCAATTTCATTGACTAGTGCTTCCCTTCGTATTTCAGATATATTGACCCCACTCAGCAGCTCTGTGACTCTTCACCTTCGTCTGTATAGGGAACGTCTCTCTCTAGTTTACATCTCTTTCTTTTTATTAATTTAATGTGTCTTGAACAGATCTCAAGAACAATAGAATTCATTTTTTTCAGGGCAGATATTCGGGTCCGTGTTGTTTAGGATATCTTCCCAGTTTGTTTCATTTAGGACATGGTTTACTTGGTCCCATTGTATGTTTTTGTTATTGAAATTAAATTTCGTGAAGAGACCTTCATGACTGATCACATTTTGTTGGTCAGAAGCCCTGTGCATACATGTCTGTACCTCTCTTGTGTTGTGATCTGGGTGAATTGTCTTTGATACAGTTATATTACGTATCAGATCATCATTGTTAGTGAAGATTAGGTAAAGCGTATTTTCTAGTCTTGTAGGCTCTGCTATTTGCTGATTTAAGGTGAACTTCTGGCAGAGATTTAGTAGTTCGTGTGTGTGTGAATTTTCATCTGAGCTGCCTCCCGGGGTGATCTCTGCTAAAACATTGTTTGCTATACCATACATATACATGTAGTGTATACAATACATATACATGTAGTGTATACCATGAATATACATGTAGTGTATACCATACATATACATGTAGTATATACCATACATGTAGCATATACCATACATATACAAGTAGTGTATACCATACATGCACAGGAGTGTATACCATACATATACATGTAGTGTATACCATACATGTACAGGAGTGTTTACCATATATATATATACATGTAGTGTATACCATACATATCCATGTAGAGTAGTGTTTACCTGCAGTGAGGGAGGGTCCTTGTGGTAGCCCAGCATGGTGATGCTGGTGTCTGGGGTGGCCACCACAGAACCCAGCTCCAGAGCTCCGTTGTCAGGCCAGGTCAGCACAAAAGCGTAAACCACGTCAGATTTGGTGGTATACCTGAAGTGAACAACAATTCCATCATATTGACGAGCTTATTAATTTAATGAAACCCACATTTTCTTCAGCATAAGTGTGAATGACTTAAAAGTGCTATTGAATCTTACATGTGCAGGATATGTTATGAAAGGGCCATAGCTAGTGAAGATGATGGGAAATGGGTGGGGTGTGGTTAAGATGACAGGGAATGTGTGTGCGGTGTGAACTGTGAAAGTAATGGGGAATGGGTGTGATGGAGTGCAGGTGATGGGGAATGGGTGTGGCGTAGTAAAGGTGATAGAACATAAGAACATAAGAAAGGAGGAACACTGCAGCAGGCCTGTTGGCCCATACTAGGCAGGTCCTTTACAATTCATCCCACTAACAAAACATTTGACCAACCCAATTTTCAATGCTACCCAAGAAATAAGCTCTGATGTGCAAGTCCCACTCAAATCCAACCCCTCCCACTCATGTACTTATCCAACCTAAATTTGAAACCACCCAAAGTCCTAGCCTCAATAACCCAACTAGGTAGACTGTTCCACTCATCAACTACCCTATTTCCAAACCAATACCTTCCCGTGGTAATGAGTGTGGTGTAGTGAAAATGGAGGGAATTGGCGTGATGTAGTGAATGAGATAGGGAATGAGTGTGGTGAACGTGGTAGATAATGGATGTGGTGTAGTTTAAATGTGAGTGATAAAGTATAAACTGGAGTAGTGGACAGCAAATAGAAGTGTCGGAGTGTGACTTCAAGTGATGAGTGCGAATATAAGTGATGGTATATAATTATGTCACAGAGTGTAAATTATAAATGGGAGTGATGGGGTGTAAACAAGAGTAGTGGGTTGTATAACAGGCATCAACACTAAAGAAATGTATTATTCTATGCACTGGCTACTTTGTGCAGACGTGTTGTTTTTACGTATATCAGGACACAATGTAATATTAACAATGAAAATTAAAAACTAAGTCAAATTTTTCAAGTAATAAAACAGAAGTATCATGATTATTTGCTTTACATGATTTTCATTTAGCTTAATTATAGCTTAATGTGCTACCACACATTAGGCTATAAAGCTTAATATGCTACGATACATTAGGCTAGAAAGCTTGATGTGCTACCATACATTTGGCTGGAAAGCTTTATGTGCTACGATATATTAGGCTAGAAAGCCTAAGGTGCTACCATACATTAGGCTGGAAAGCTTAATGTGTTATGATACATTAGGACGGAAAGCCTAATGTGCTACGATACATAATACTAGAAAGTCTCATGCGCTATGATACATTAGGCTGGAAAGCCTAATGTGCTACTTGTTTTATGGGTTATTTGATAGTTCTTGCAGAGCGGGGTTCAATGATAAGACTTCGGAGGCTTGTTGCTTTATTTGTAATGTTGTGGGATACACAGGCAGTGTGTTTGAGCGCCCAAGGCCCAGGAGGGCCATGCCCAGCGAAGGAGAGAGGAGTCAGCCCTGTTGACCGAGTGAAGTGAACTGCTTGAGTGAGGGAGAGGCAGGGCTGGGCACACTGAAGTGGTAGGCCTACAGGTGGCAGCACCAGTATGGCGCAAAATATGAACTCAGCTGGCAGACAGCATAGGTTCTTTGCAGACAGTACAGGCTGTCTACATTCACTCTGCCACCTACCACATGGTCGTCCCTGACCATGACTGGCTATAAAAAATTCGTTCTTTCTCTCGCAGGAACAAGGCACAGAAGACATAATAAAAACACACACATATATATATATATATATATATATATATATATATATATATATATATATATATATATATATATATATATATATATATATATATATATGCAATAAGATCACAGTAAACAGGTGATTTCAGAATATGCAAAACAACCACTCTGAAAGAATAGAGAAATTCCAAGCGCTTTCGTGACTACTCACATTATCACTATTCTTTCAGAGTGGTTGTTTTGCATATATATATATATATATATATATATATATATATATATATATATATATATATATATATATATATATATATATATATATATATATATATATATATATATATATATATATATATATATATATATATATATATATATATATATATATATATATATATATATATATATATATATATATATATATATATATATATATATATATATATATATATATATATATATATATATATATATATATATATATATATATATATATATATATATATATATATATATATATATATATATATATATATATATATATATGTATGTGGAAAATTTTATAGGGGTGATTACCTGTATGTACCTCAACATTATATACATACAAGTAAACTCACCTAGGTAGTAGGTTGGTTGACAGCAACCGCCCAGGGAGGTACTACCGTCCTGCCAAGTGAGTGTAACACGAAAGCCTGTAATTGTTTTACATGATGGTAGGATTGCTGGTGTCCTTTTTTCTGTCTCATGAACATGCAAAATTTCAGGTACGTCTTGCTACTTCTACTTACACTCAGGTCACACTACACATACATGTACAAGCGTATATATACATACCCCTCTGGGTTTTCTTCGATTTTCTTTCTAGTTCTTGTTCTTGTTTATTTCCTCTTATCTCCATGGGGAAGTGGAACAGAATTCTTCCTCCGTAAGCCATGCGTGTTGTAAGAGGCGACTAAAATGCCGGGAGCAAGGGGCTAGTAACCCCTTCTCCTGTATATATTACTAAATTTGAAAGGAGAAACTTTGGTTTTTTCTTTTGGGCCACCCTGCCTCGGTGGGATACGGCCGGTGTGTTGAAAGAAAGAAGTAAACTCAATGGGAGACAACCATATTGTTTACCGTAGTCACCCCGTGTAGACATGTGAGAAAACTTAACCACCCCTGGTCACGGCAAGTGGTTCCTTCGACCTCACAATCTTATCCACATCTATCCGAGACCAGTATGGATTGGATAGCACCCACAAGTACGGTGCTACTAATTAATTGTGGACTGTATAGATTATATTAGTTTAACTGAATGAAGAGGGGTGGGGGTAGGTTACACATGGATATACACATGGATATATCACCACTTACCAGATATT
Organism: Cherax quadricarinatus; assembly: GCF_038502225.1. Classification (NCBI taxonomy): domain Eukaryota; kingdom Metazoa; phylum Arthropoda; class Malacostraca; order Decapoda; family Parastacidae; genus Cherax; species Cherax quadricarinatus. Next base: position 42,116,200 of record NC_091298.1, read on the forward strand.
CTCTGGTGGTCACTTGATGTAGCTGGATCACTCATAACCTATCCAATTACAACATACCTAACTGGCCAGTATCAGTCTGCTATAACTAGAAGGGTTACTTAACTGTGGGTGATTGATACTCCTTATTTCCTCCATTTACCATCTCATTTCGATGTCCTGCTACACCGACACGGTTCTTATTCCAGCAGGACGAGGTATCCGTCGGTTTGTCCCGGTTTAGAAGTCGTGATTCCATAAAGCTTCACTATCCTTGGTACGAGAATCACGCGTTCACGTTCACTCGGAGCAGGGCGATCTATTTCACATCCCGCATTCTCTTAACTCAGTGTTATTATCACTGATTACATTACCATTCACAAGACGATTTAACGTCTCATAATTATTATACACATTAGAGGTCACTCCATTAAGATCTGAGGCCGATGAGCGAGGATTAACACACGGGTATTTCTCCTGGACACACACCATGGCCGTGCACCAGTCACACCCGGTCAAACCATTATTCACTAATTTTACCACCCTTTTACGGTGGTCCCGTAAATCACGTTCCCTCACACTTCACCAGGAACAGTTACGACACTTCCTATTATGAAATGAGGCATATATTAATCCTTAGGCTGCCGTGAATGCCAATTTCCTGGTTCCATGCTTTCCCAGCCTCCTCATCACATTCAAAACACTCCCGCCTCCCCCATGGCCCGAGTCGACCTATACCCCCGCACATCCGCGCATGCGCAAAGGGAACTCTTGGTTCTATCCTATTGTCAAATACATTTTTGATTCATATCGACACAATAAACACCTATTAGGTGCTATAGCTTCGGAAAATCAAAAATTTTCCACACTGCGGCCGGGCGGAGGTCGTTGCTAGACGACTTACATAATGTAGAGTACAATTTTCCCATCTTCACTGGCCACCTGGCTTGGGAACTCCAACATTGGTATTTACATAATCACCCATTAATTCTTTCCACCTGTTAACTCCTCAGGTAGGGCTCCATCCAAAGCACACTCAAGCCTCCATGCTTCTGGTATTAACAATTTCCCTCTTATTGTAAGGTGTGACACCTTACAATAAGAGGGACTAATTTGTTGGGCATACTGGAATTATGAGACTTTAACAATAGCAAGTCTCTCTCAGTATCCCAAGTCAGCCCCAGCACATTACTGCATATAGGCACCAACTCCATGGCCATCCATATTTATTGATCCCTCAAAATGGACTAATTAGTGTTCCATTCTCTCAGGGGCATAAGCCTATGCTCCCTGGATTAATTTATTGGGCATACTGGAATTATGAGACTTTAACAATAACAAGTCTCTCTCAGTATCCCAAGTCAGCCCCAGCACATTACTGCATATAGGCAACAACTCCATGGCCATCCATATTTATTGATCCCTCAAAATGGACTAATTAGTGTTCCATTCTCTCAGGGGCATAAGCCTATGCTCCCTGGATTAATTTATTGGGCATACTGGAATTATGAGACTTTAACAATAACAAGTCTCTCTCAGTATCCCAAGTCAGCCCCAGCACATTACTGCATTATTTCATTAACCCCTTCACATATCCTCATTAGTTCCTCTTCAGTTGACGTCACACCCGGAAATTGTCCACATAAGATTATTTACCCAATTACTTCGCTCAGTGGACCACCTGTGCACTTAAGGTGTGCATTTATCGTCGCCTGACGTAAGAACAATTTATTATTTAACTGTGTATTAATTATATCATTATAAGCAGTCAACAATTTTGGTGTCTTGCTCAGTTCGCAGAGCTGGGCCCGTTAACTGTCCATACGCCATCCTATAATTAGTAGATAATTCTGGACGGTTGAGCTTCCACGGAAGTCGCACCCAGTAATGTCCAGATTCACATTTAACATCCTTCAGGTATTGTTCCTGAGTAAACGAATCATTTGGACTTTCCTCATTTATATTAATCCCTATGCTGTCCAGCTCCCACAAATTAGACTGGTTCAACATCATTCTCGATAGAAGAATACTTGTACTGGGTTGACCTTTTATGAGCAAGACACCGTGACTGTATTCACTACTTCTAGTCATTATTACTAGGCGGTAGTCTGCCATATATTACATGGCCCGTACCAGTGTTGAGGAGAGTGACGCCGCATGCTTTTGGATTTATGCCCTTTATCCTGAATTATTACATCCAACGCCAGCAAGGCTACCTCAGCTAGGCCATCATTATTGCCATTAGCTGCAACCTTTACATCAGTCACTGTAGTGTCAGGGCTATTAACATTATCGTTATTGTCACCATTATTATAAGAATCACATACAACCCTGCACATAACTGTATGGTGCCTTCCCTTGTTGCATTGATAGCAACTGTTCAATTTGGTATGACAGTCCTTTACATTATGATTGTCTAGACATCTGATAAATCTGTCAAGTTCTTTCATTCTTTCCACTTTAATATCCCATGAATTATAGGCATTACAATTTTTAGTGAAATGAGTACCCTGGCAGAAGAGGCAGTCTCTCTTTTCCTTGCCTGACCTCTTATTAACTGGGTTACCCTTACTGAGGTACTTATTCCTCTTACCTTGATGTGAGGAACCACTATTACTGATTCCTGACTTGATATGTGCCTATTTAACTCTTAACTATGATTATTACCACTGGGATTATTTTTCCCTTTTGAGACTTGACAGATACTTCAGAGTCATTATGTGTTATATCCTTAGAACTGTTTGGCTGACTGGTCTGCAATTGAACAATTAATTCCTGCCGACCTAGTCTGATTTCCTCCAGACCGTACTCTGGAGGTTTTGGCAAACCCACCCTTTAATTTAATATTCAAAGCCTTACTTTTACAAGACAGTTTTTCTTCCAATTCGTAATGTTGATTAATTAAAACATTCATTTCCATTCCATCTGCACAATTCTCCAGCAGATCTATTTCACAGTCTTTAAACCACAATTTGTACCAATCAAATCTACTCTCTGAAACATCTAAATATAACTTTAATTCATTAGGGTTCACGGTTCTTTGATTCACTAAATCAAATGCCTTCGTCACATGGCTTTTAATAGCCTGTAATGATGCTTTCATTACTCTAAAATTCACGGACTTGTCAGCCACATTAACTCCATTAGATCCAGTCATGATTAGAGAATTATTAATCACTGATTATACAACTTAAGTAGGCGCCTTATAAGAGTAATTCTTGCACTTTACTCTTGTATAAATCCTAGCCACACATATGCTAGCAATTAATTGGGCTAATTATCATCCATCACACGATCGATTAAACTTGTGCACCCTACACCCACTTCCTTCAATCAGTCACTTAATTATTAAGTAATTAATTCAATTATTTTTTTTTTCACTGATTGCATCCGGTTCAGGAAGGACCAACGGGCAGATGTGGAAAATTTTATAGGGGTGATTACCTGTATGTACCTCAACATTATATACATACAAGTAAACTCAATGGGAGACAACCATATTGTTTACCGTAGTCACCCCGTGTAGACATGTGAGAAAACTTAACCACCCCTGGTCACGGCAAGTGGTTCCTTCGACCTCACAATCTTATCCACATCTATCCGAGACCAGTATGGATTGGATAGCACCCACAAGTACGGTGCTACTAATTAATTGTGGACTGTATAGATTATATTAGTTTAACTGAATGAAGAGGGGTGGGGGTAGGTTACACATGGATATATCCATCAAGGAAAACACTTGTACATAATCTCACCACTTACCAGATATTCTCTGGTGGTCACTTGATGTAGCTGGATCACTCATAACCTATCCAATTACAACATACCTAACTGGCCAGTATCAGTCTGCTATAACTAGAAGGGTTACTTAACTGTGGGTGATTGATACTCCTTATTTCCTCCATTCACCATCTCATTTCGATGTCCTGCAACACCGACACGGTTCTTATTCCAGCAGGACGAGGTATCCGTCGGTTTGTCCCGGTTTAGAAGTCGTGATTCCACAAAGCTTCACTATCCTCGGTACGAGAATCACACGTTCACTAGGAGCAGGGCAATCTATTTCACATCCCGCATTCTCTTAACTCAATGTTATTATCACTGATTACATTACCATTCACAAGACGATTTAACGTCTCATAATTATTATACACATTAGAGGTCACTCCATTAAGATCTGAGGCCGATGAGCGAGGATTAACACATGGGTATTTCTCCTGGACACACACCATGGCCGTGCACCAGTCACACCCGGTCGAACCATTATTCACTAATTTTACCACCCTTTTACGGTGGTCCCATAAATCACGTTCCCTCACTCTTCACCAGGAACAGTTACGACACTTCCTATTATGAAATGAGGCCTATATTAATCCTTAGGCCGCTGTGAATGCCAATTTCCTGGTTCCATGCTTTCCCAGCCTCCTCACCACATTCAAAACACTCCCGCCTCCCCCATGGCCTGAGTCGACCTATACCCCTGCACATCCGCGCATGCGCAAAGGGAACTCTTGGTTCTATCCTATTGTCAAATACATTTTTGATTCATATCGACACATTGAACACCTATTAGGTGCTATAGCTTCGGAAAATCAAAAATTTTCCACAATGTATATATATATATATATATATATGCAAAACAACCACTGTGAAAGAATAGAGAAATTCCAAGCGCTTTCGTGACTACTCACATTATCAAGGAACAATGAAAGTAAAGCATCAAAGGAAGGTATATAAAGGGGTAGCCCACACCTCACTATCAGATCCCACAACAAAGAAGCACCTGACGTGAGACAGCAGGCCCGCCGGCCGAACTAGACAGGTCCTTCACACAACCCACCAACAAACTATTCTACCCAGGAAATAAGAAATTTAAAAATTTATTATTTGTCCAATGTATTATTAAATTCTTCCCAAATTCTTTTAATTATAAATGGATATAATTTATATAAACCAAAGGAAATATTCATATTGTTGTCAAAACTGTTTTTTATGAAACAAGATTCAATTATATTCCTGTCGACCATGGACTTGCTTGATACTACTTTCTCAACTTTTTGAAAATCAATTGGATGGTTAAAATCTCTTACATGAATAAATAGAGCATTGGAATCTTGTCCAGTTCTAATGCTATATTTATGTTGTTTTAATCTTAGTTTGAGATTTTTACCAGTTTGACCGTAATAAACTTTATCGCAAATTTTACAAGACACATCCATCAGCATTTTGGGGGGAATTCTTTATCAAAAGCTTTTTTACTGTATCAAGATTTTTGAATACAACTTTGATATTAAAAGTCTTAAGAAGAGAGGGCGTATCAACCAAGTTTTCATGGTAAGGGAGAACCAACATATTTTTAGTTGAATAAGGCTGGTTGTCCCTTTTTGGATTGTAAAAAGTATTTCTAGCAACTTTAAAAGATTTATCAATTACATAAATATAGCATTAGAACTGGACAAGATTCCAATGCTCTATTTATTCATGTAAGAGATTTTAACCATCCATTTGATTTTCAAAAAGTTGAGAAAGTAGTATCAAGCAAGTCCATGGTCGACAGGAATATAATTGAATCTTGTTTCATAAAAAGCAGTTTTGACAATAATATGAATATTTCCTTTGGTTTATATAAATTAGATCCATTTATAATTAAAAGAATTTGGGAAGAATTTAATGATACATTGGACAAATAATAAATTTTTAAATTTCTTATTTCTTGGGTAGAATAGTTTGTTGGTGGGTTGTGTGAAGGACCTGTCTAGTTCGGCCGGCGGGCCTGCTGTCTCACGTCAGGTGCTTCTTTCTTGTGGGATCTGATAGAGAGGTGTGGGCTACCCCTTTATATACCTTCCTTTGATGCTTTACTTTCATTGTTCCTTGATAATGTGAGTAGTCACGAAAGCGCTTGGAATTTCTCTATTCTTTCACAGTGGTTGTTTTGCACACACACACACACACACACTTATATATATATATATATATATATATATATATATATATATATATATATATATATATATATATATATATATATATATATATGTGTGTGTGTGTGTGTGTGTGTGTGTGTGTGTGTGTGTGCAAAACAACCACTGTGAAAGAATAGAGAAATTCCAAGCGCTTTCGTGACTATATATATATATATAATATATATGTATATATATATATATATATATATATATATATATATATATATTCATATGGACACGAAAAAAAACTTCCTACAGGGAGGGAAGAAAAAAACAAGAGGCAGTTAGGGTCGATGGGCATCACTGCACGCCTTCCTGCATCTGGACAGATACTGCAACACAGGAGACATCTCTGCGGCTGAGCTGTGACGTAAAAGGGCACTCGGATATACAGCTCTGGCAATGAATTCACATGGAAAACAGCAGAAAACACAGCAGAGGGAGTGAGTAGTGAAGTGTGTTGGTAGGCAAGTGAGGTGTGAGTAAGGCGAGCGTGGGGTGAGGCGAGGAATGGCCACTTCCTCCTTTCCCACCCATAAACACGGGGAGAACTCTCACATTGGATGCAGAAATCACCACAAACTCACCTCTGACTTGCTGAAATAGCTGTGCTGAGATGAATAACATGAGCAGAACATACAAGTGACACCTCACTTTAAGAAATACTCAATTGCCCAATTTTATTCTAAAATCCCTATTATTGCCCAATTTTGCTTTAAACTATATTGATCAAACTTATTGTAAACTTCTTTTATTGACCATTTTATTCTATACTTTTTTAAACTAGTATTTTCAACTACAACTTTTTTACTATCCTGTCTACCATCTACCATCTACCATCTACCATCTACCATCTACCATCAACTGCAGCAACACACCTAAAGCCAATAATAACCCAACAAAAAGCTGCAGTAGGAATAATCACTAAATCCCATCCCTGGCAACACCCCCCCCACTCTTCATAGATCTAAACTTACTCCCTGTTCAGTACATCCACACTTACTACTGTGCAATCTACATCTACAGGACCTTAAACTCCAATATCAACCTTGACCTAAAACGCTTTCTTGATAGTTGTGACAGAACCCACAGGCATAACACCAGACACAAACATCTCTACGACATTCCCCGTGTCCGACTAAACCTTTACAAAAATTCAATGTATGTCAAAGGCCCTAAAATCTGGAACACCCTACCTGAGAACTCTAGAACTGCAGACACATTCATCACCTTCAAAACTACCATTAGAAAACATCTTATCTCCCTGATAAACCCCACCAACTAACTACACGAATACCACCTGGTGGTTCACACTTACACTCACTCACCCATTTGACCATAAACAGAAATATTAATCTCAATCTTAAAATAATGAATCCTATGATACTCCAATATTGAAACTATGTACTGTGCCAAAACAAAAGCATTCACATTGCTAAACTCACAAACTAGTATTTAGTCACTTAGCCATAATACCAACTTACCTGTTGAAGATTGAGACACTTATGCAGCATATGGAAATCTTTATTCAGGAATAAAGATTTCCATATGCTGCATAAGTGTCTCAATCTTCAACTTGTCGGTTTTTCAAACCATTCATACCAACTTACCTCATAATTTGTAATATTTTAAAATAAAGAATTAAACTAAGTCTGCCCGAAATGCCTAGCCATGCTAGGCGTTCTAGTGGTACACTCTGTAATCATTATTTGACTACATGTAAACCACACAACAACCAAATTCTGTAAATTCAACATTGTAATCTTTATAGAGAATAAACTTTGAATTTGAATTTGAATTTGAAGTGTACAAGTGACTTGAGAAACAGCGTGGGACGCTGTGGCGTAGTCACTGGGACACCATTTACAATTCTCGAAGAAATTCGGCAAATTTCTTCCTGGATCCTGCGTGGTGTTATGTCGCGATGCTGAAACGTGCAGACAGGACATCAGGATAACTCGTTGAGAGACGGATGCTTCTTGTGTGGGGTGATGAAGTGAAGACTTCATTCCTCTTCCTTCCTCCTCGGGCAGCACAACCGCTGCAACCACCACTGTTCACCAATGTTTAATGGGTTATTTGGTAGTTCTTGCAAAGTTGGGTTCAATGATAAGACTTCTATTTGCAATGTCGTGGGGTACACAGGCAGTGTGTTTGAGCGCGCATGGCCTGGGAGGGCCATGCCCAGTGAGGGAGAGAAGAGTAGACCCTTGTTGTCTGAGTGAAGTGAGCTGCCAGAGTGAGGGAGAGGCAGGGGTGGGCACACTGAAGTGGTAGGCCTATAGGTGGCAGCACCAGCATGGTGCAAAATATGAACTCAGCTGGCAGACAGCATAGGCTGTTTGTGCAGACAGTACAAGCTGTCTACATACAATACATTAGGCTAGAAATTCTAATGTGCTACAGTACATTAGGCTGGAAAGCCTAATGTGCTACCATACATTAGGCTGGAACGTCTAATGTGTTACCATACATTAGGCTGGAAAGCCTAATGTGCTACCATACATTAGGCTGGAATGTCTAATGTGCTATGGTACTGTGGAAAATAATGTATTTTCCGGAGAAAAATACAGTGTATTTTTTATGTAAATTAGTGTACTACATTGTATTTAATAAAATTTATGTTATAAAAAATGGGAAATTCTGCGCCTGCGCAGAGGATGCTCGCCATTGTTGTTTGAATTGGACAAGAAACGTTAGTGAATAATCGGAAGAATTTTCGTCACTCTAGAGGTTAAATTGGGTTGACACCTCTCAAATAGGAGCCGAAATTGTTGGATGTGCATTCCTGCATAAGTTGAGCATTAAACCGATGTACAGGGCAGCTCCAGGAACCTCAGATAAGTCTGTTTATGTTAAATTCTGGCCAGTAAATTTATCATAATTGACTTGACACACAGTTCTCTCCAGTCAAATTGGTGAATGGTATTAAGATATATTCTCCTTCTGTTATATAATTGCATATGTAATCATTTATTAATTTAAATATACAGTCCACAAATTTTTATATTTACCAGAATTCCTGGTGATGCATATTTCATTTGTAATTAATAGGTCTAGAGCAACTTGTGGATATGACAGTTGTAGGTATCGAAGGGGGACATTTTTTGCGACCTAGGTGTCCCAAATTCCTACTTGTCTATGTAACTCTGATAAATAATAATTATCTTTGTGACCATTTACTGGTATGTACATTATGAGTTACATCCAGATAAATGTAATTTTCCACAGGTACATTAAGCTGGAAAGCCTAATGTGCTACCATGCATTAGGCTGGAAAGCCTAATGTGCTACGATGCAGTAGGCTGGAAAGCCTAATGTAAGGACAGTAAACTTTACATAATCGGCTAACAAAAGAATGAGTTAATAATTGACAGTTATAGCTACCATAAATTATATTGTCATACCAGACTCCAGGAGTGGAGGTGTCGTTCTGGTAGTTCCAGGGAGTGGAGTCGTACACTGCTTCACTGTTGATGTCCATCCATGAACCCAGTTGTCGTAGTCGTTCTTCCATGATGGTCGGTATTCGGCCGTCGTGCGTCGGACCCACGTTGATCAGTATATTACCTGTTGTAAATATTACGCAGTATAATTATTATCTTCTTACACAAGCACGAAAGTTCAGTTGAAAAGTATTCTTTGTGAAAATAACTTTATTTGCTAGAGCTTTTAAAAAAAAAACAATAATATTAAGCCCATTTCCAGATCTAGCATTCAGTTTTGTACAGATCGTAAACAAATAGTTTTATCTTCCACCTTATCTAATGTGTCTGTTACTGGGAAAACAAAATAAAAATTCTTTGGTCTATTACTTTTCATTAATAGTTTTTAGATTGTGCGTGAAAACAATTTTATCTGTTTTTATCAGTTTAATTGAATATACGTCCGTACCTCCACAGCTTATAGTTTGTGTCAGGGTAGTAATGAGGTCGTGGATGGTGAGGTAATCACTGAGAGGAGCATTACGACGGTAACCCCACGCGACCCTGTCCAGGGTCATAGCGTTTTCCCACTTATGTGGCTGCAACACACCTGTTATAATATAAATGTAGAATTTTAACACATTGTACAACTCCCACTAAGACAGTGTTATAAAAAAATAATTTATCATTTAACGAAAGTCTTGTCTGAAGTGCACAAATATCACATTGCAGACGATCATGGAGACAGCAGCATCACCATCCATTACTTACAGTGCAGGCATTGTACTTCCCACCTCCAGGAAAACAACATCATAAGAATGGAGGAAAACTAGCAGGCCTACAGGCCCATACTAGGCAAGTCCCTCTTAATCCCTGTTACAAAAATATTTGCCCAACTGTGGCATGCAAAGAGTACGTAACCTATATTCGGCGCATGTACACACCCTCATTTACAGGCTATCTCCCCCAACCAGCCAACCAGAGTTGACGATGGGGCCCCGTCGTTCAACTAGTAACCAGGTTCCAGCCAATATGAAGATGGTTTTGGCAATCACAGAGGTTATATGGGTACCACTCTCCTGTCTGCCCTTGTCATTCCCATTCTAGAGCTGGTTAAAGCACGGTCTGCTCTCTAGTGGCTTCTATTCTGCCTTGCTTACCGTGGAGTGCACTAATACACTATATATGTCGTGCCGAATATGTAAAACTGGTCAATTAGCAAGAACTCATTTAAAATTAAGTTCTTTCCAGAATTTTCTCTTATACGTTTAAAGATATATTTTTTTCATTAATGTTAATGAAATTTTTTTTAATTTTGCACCAAAAGAAACTTAGAAAACTTACCTAACCTTCTTATAACAAGAGCAATTTATTTTAGCCCAACTCAACTAAATATATTTTAGATTTGTTTACAGTAATTTAATACTAAACTAATTCAATGAAATATATTTTATATTTTTTTCGTTAGGTTCAGAATGTTTTTGGCGAAATTATTGCATACACAAATTTTCGCTTGTCCTATATGGCAAGATGAATGTTGCTATTTAAGCCAAGATCGCAAGTTCTGCCTACTCGGCACGACATATATATATATATTATATTATATTATATTATTGTAACCACGAACGAGTGGTATTGATCAAGAACAACACTGTGCTAGCCAAGGATTCGAACCCATGTTGTACTGGCCTGCCTCATGGTAAGCGTCATGTGGTTCTCACTTACGATGAGGCAGGCCAGTACAACATGGGTTCGAATCCTTGGCTAGTGCAGTGTTGCTATTGATATATATATGTATATATATATATATATATATATATATATATATATATATATATATATATATATATATATATATATATATAAATGCCTTTAATATGGTGAAGAGAGATGCTGTTTTGCCAGCTGTTCGGGATCGGTTCCCCAGTCTTTTTCCCTTCATTTCAGCCAGCTACAGCAAACGCTCAATTCTTTTGTTTGGAGAACATGAAATTCAATCATCAGAGAGTGTTCAGCAGGGTGACCCACTCGCTCCACTTCTCTTCTGCTTGGCAGTGAGAGAACTAACTTCCAGCCTACGCAGTGAGCTCAATATCTGGTACCTGGATGACGGCACTCTGGTAGGTACTGAAGAGTCCCTGGTGGGGGACCTACAACTGGTGAAAACACAGGGAGAAGACTTGGGACTCATCCTCAATCCCTCCAAGTGTGAAATCATCACAGCGAACCAGGAAATAATCAATGCTGTGCGAAGAATCCTCCCGGAAGTCTCAACTACAACTCCGTCCAACAGTACCCTCTTGGGGGCACCGCTGGGTCACCAGGCCATCGACACTGTCCTCGGGGACAAATTGAATGACCTGATGAGAATGGAGGGGAGAATAAGTGATCTTGATGCCCATGATGCTCTATATCTCCTCATAAGGTGTCTTACGATGCCAAGACTCACTTACTTCTTGAGGTGTGCACCCTCTTTTGACAACCCAACACTCGATGAATATGACACATACCTGAGATCAACTTTTAAGAAGGCACTGAACCTGTCACTAGAGGATGAGCAATGGGATCAGGTAACCCTCCCAGTGCGACTGGGAGGTATAGGGGTGCGTTAAAGCAACGCATGTTGCTTTACCTGCTTTTTTGTCTTCGTGTTTGGCTTCAAGTGCATTAGTCGAGAAGATAGTTCCTGAACGCTAGAGAGACGTGGTAGGAGCTCAAGACCCCAGGTTTACTGAAGCAGCAATTCGGTGGGACACCCTTACAGACTTCTCCAGTAGACCAGCTCCTCCCAAAGAGCACAAATAGTCCCACTGGGACAAACCGATCATGGAAAAAATCGCCAACACAATGCTCTCCAATGCTTCAGGAAAGGACAAAGCTCGTCTCCTGGCAGTGAAGGCACCACACTCAGGAGATTTCCTGTTAGCTGTTCCCAATTCCTCCTTGGGCACCCGTCTCGACCCACAGGCCATTCGGATTGGTGTTACTCTTCGCCTAGCTGCCCCCATCCTCACCGAACATAGGTGTATTTGCGGCAGGGCGACAGCTGATCAATTCGGACTTCATGGTCTCGTGTGTCACACAGCAGAAGGGAAGTATGCCAGACATGAGGAGGTCAACAACATCATAAAGAGAAGCCTCGCCACAGCCCATTGCCCAGCTCAACGGGAACCCCACGTACAGAGGTCTGATGGAAGTCAAAAGCGTCCTGATGGAGCCACTATGCTACCCTGGAAGGATGGAAAGCAGATTGCCTGGGACTACACCTGTGCTGCCACATTTGCAGCCACCTACTTGCCATACTCCGTAGTGGAAGGGGGTGGAGCTGCCATCCACAGGGAGACCCAGAAGATCCGAAAATATGAAGACCTCTCCCCTTGCTATAACTTCATTCCAATAGGGTCGGAGACCCTTGGAGCATGAGGCAAGTGTGCTCTAAAGTTCCTCAAAGAGCTGGGTGAAAAGCTCATCATAGAAACCAAGGACCACAGGGCGACCAGCTTCCTCTTTCAGAGACTCAGTGTTGCGATAAGATAAGATAAGATAAGATTTCGTTCGGATTTTTAACCCCGGAGGGTTAGCCACCCAGGATAACCCAAGAAAGTCAGTGCGTCATCGAGGACTGTCTAACTTATTTCCATTGGGGTCCTTAATCTTGTCCCCCAGGATGCGACCCACACCAGTCGACTAACACCCAGGTACCTATTTGCTGCTAGGTGAACAGGACAACAGGTGTAAGGAAACGTGTCGAAATGTTTCCACCCGCCGGGAATCGAACCCGGGCCCTCCGTGTGTGAAGCGGGAGTTTTAGCCACCAGGCCACCGGGCCACCGGATCCAGAGATGAAATGCCTGCAGGGGAGCTGGACGAAGTATTCGAGATGTAGCTCTGAGTTACCTATGTTGTTTTACTTTCTTTTGAATTTTTGTGAATGTTTGGCCAATGTATTTTGTCTTTAAATAAAACATACTTGAAATATAGGGGGTGGTAGGAGAAAATTCTCAAACAGCTTCAGGGAGAACCTTGAGTTTTCCCTGAAACAAGTTTATTCTTTTCTCTAAGGATGAGGGTCCCCAGGACAGTTCTAGAGGTGGTACCTCCCTATATATATATATATATATATATATATATATATATATATATATATATATATATATATATATATATATATATATATATATATATATATATATATATATATATATATATATATATATATATATATATATATATATATATATATATATATATATATATATATATATATATATATATATATATATATATATATATATATATATATATATATATAGAGGGAAGAGGAGCGATTGGTGGAATGATGATGTGAAGAGAGTAGTAAGGGAGAAAATGTTAGCATATGAGAAGTTTTTACAAAGTAGAAGTGATGCAAGGAGGGAAGAGTATATGGAGAAAAAGAGAGAGGTTAAGAGAGTGGTGAAGCAATGTAAAAAGAGAGCAAATGAGAGAGTGGGTGAGATGTTATCAACAAATTTTGTTGAAAATAAGAAAAAGTTTTGGAGTGAGATTAACAAGTTAAGAAAGCCTAGAGAACAAATGGATTTGTCAGTTAAAAATAGGAGAGGAGAGTTATTAAATGGAGAGTTAGAGGTATTGGGAAGATGGAGGGAATATTTTGAGGAATTGTTAAATGTTGATGAAGATAGGGAAGCCGTGATTTCGTGTATAGGGCAAGAAGGAACAACATCTTGTAAGAGTGAGGAAGAGCCAGTTGTGAGTGTGGGGGAAGTTCGTGAGGCAGTAGGTAAAATGAAAGGGGGTAAGGCAGCCGGGATTGATGGGATAAAGACAGAAATGTTAAAAGCAAGTGGGGATATAGTTTTGGAGTGGTTGGTGCAATTATTTAATAAATGTATGGAAGAGGGTAAGGTACCTAGGGATTGGCAGAGAGCATGCATAGTTCCTTTGTATAAAGGCAAAGGGGATAAAAGAGAGTGCAAAAATTATAGGGGGATAAGTCTGTTGAGTATACCTGGCAAAGTGTATGGTAGAGTTATTATTGAAAGAATTAAGAGTAAGACGGAGAATAGGATAGCAGATGAACAAGGAGGCTTTAGGAAAGGTAGGGGGTGTGTGGACCAGGTGTTTACAGTGAAACATATAAGTGAACAGTATTTAGATAAGGCTAAAGAGGTCTTTGTGGCATTTATGGATTTGGAAAAGGCGTATGACAGGGTGGATAGGGTGGCAATGTGGCAGATGTTGCAGGTGTATGGTGCAGGAGGTAGGTTACTGAAAGCAGTGAAGAGTTTTTACGAGGATAGTGAGGCTCAAGTTAGAGTATGTAAGAAAGAGGGAAATTATTTCCCAGTAAAAGTAGGCCTTAGACAAGGATGTGTGATGTCACCGTGGTTGTTTAATATATTTATAGATGGGGTTGTAAGAGAAGTAAATGCGAGGGTCTTGGCAAGAGGCGTGGAGTTAAAAGATAAAGAATCACACAAAAAATGCGATTTGTCACAGTTGCTCTTTGCTAATGACACTGTGCTCTTGGGAGATTCTGAAGAGAAGTTGCAGAGATTGGTGGATGAATTTGGTAGGGTGTGCAAAAGAAGAAAATTGAAAGTGAATACAGGAAAGAGTAAGGTTATGAGGATAACAAAAAGATTAGGTGATGAAAGATTGGATATCAGATTGGGAGTGGACGTGTCAGAGGATGGGTCTATGAAAGATGAGGTGAATCATAGAATTGATGAGGGGAAAAGGGTGAGTGGTGCACTTAGGAGTCTGTGGAGACAAAGAACTTTGTCCTTGGAGGCAAAGAGGGGAATGTATGAGAGTATAGTTTTACCAACGCTCTTATATGGGTGTGAAGCATGGGTGATGAATGTTGCAGCGAGGAGAAGGCTGGAGGCAGTGGAGATGTCATGTCTGAGAGCAATGTGTGGTGTGAATATAATGCAGAGAATTCGTAGTTTGGAAGTTAGGAGGAGGTGCGGGATTACCAAAACTGTTGTCCAGAGGGCTGAGGAAGGGTTGTTGAGGTGGTTCGGACATGTGGAGAGAATGGAGCAAAACAAAATAACTTCAAGAGTGTATCAGTCTGTAGTGGAAGGAAGGCGGGGTAGGGGTCGGCCTAGGAAAGGTTGGAGGGAGGGGGTAAA
The DNA here is from genome assembly GCF_038502225.1 of Cherax quadricarinatus. Taxonomy (NCBI): domain Eukaryota; kingdom Metazoa; phylum Arthropoda; class Malacostraca; order Decapoda; family Parastacidae; genus Cherax; species Cherax quadricarinatus. Next base: position 42,131,710 of record NC_091298.1, read on the forward strand.
CGAGGTTTTGTGTGCGAGGGGCTTGGACTTCCAGCAGGCATGCGTGAGCGTGTTTGATAGGAGTGAATGGAGACAAATGGTTTTTAATACTTGACGTGCTGTTGGAGTGTGAGCAAAGTAACATTTATGAAGGGGTTCAGGGAAACCGGCAGGCCGGACTTGAGTCCTGGAGATGGGAAGTACAGTGCCTGCACTCTGAAGGAGGGGTGTTAATGTTGCAGTTTAAAAGCTGTAGTGTAAAGCACTCTTCTGGCAAGACAGTGATGGAGTGAATGATGGTGAAAGTTTTTCTTTTTCGGGCCACCCTGCCTTGGCGGGAATCGGCCGGTGTGATAATATATATATATATATATATATATATATATATATATATATATATATATATATATATATATATATATATATATATATATATACCTACTCCAGGTAAACTCCAGGTATATATATATATATATATATATATGTATATATATATATATATATATATATATATATATATATATATATATATATATATATATATATATATATATATATATATATATATATAGTGTGCGCATGGTGATTAGTGTGCCAAATGGCGAGGGGTTTTTCTAAATTGAACAATAAGTGTATAACAATTAGCAAAAGTTAGTCAGTGATGTGCGTCTTGAGCGAACACACAGGGCCACTCCCTCCCCCCTCCCCCATCCCAGATCCCCTCCCCTTAACCCAGCCTAGGCCCATTGACTTCCTGACCAAGGGTCTTGCCGTTTAGTGCCCCACCAATTACAAGTTCCGCCGCTCGCTACTCCCCCACCCATGCTGTCCTTGACCCGTCACCCCAAAGCTGGCGCCCTCCCACCCCCATGATATCAGCAATGTCACAAGTAGTCGCGGGTTCCCAGGAATCTTCACGACAGAGCCAAAGCTGTCGTTCACGAGGCATCTGCCGGGTGTGCCACAGGGAATGTGCACTCAATCCCACATCTGGCACACAATGGACGTCTAGGCTCGAGGAGAGCTCCAAATGAGAGCAACCAACAGCCTCCCCCAGCAGACAGGGCTGACAGCTACCGTGACTTCACCTCTACAGAGGACCTCAAATCTGCAATCAAATTAACATCCACCAGTACTCTGACACACATCCCCAAAGCAGCTCACCCTCAAGCTGCTAGCAAATTCACTGACCTTCTGATGAAAGTCAACGATGCTCCTTCAAACAACAGATCCTGGCACAACTTGCTGCTTTTTTGGCAATGCCTGTTTGGCTGTCCCACCAAGGAGGGACAAGTCACTAGCAACACATGTTATTAGGGCAATAAATGCATTCCCAAGGGATGACAACCTCGTCCGTCTTCCCCCTAGGGCGACAAACACCCGCCGGGCAAATGCCAACAACAGGACACCCAACACCTCAAAAATCAGAGCCCAAATTAGCAAAAAAATAGAAGAGGGTAATACTATTGGAGCTCTGAGACTTATAACCAGTGAGGATACCATCGCTCCCAAGGACATCAGCACGGCGCAAGCTCTGAAGGACAAACATCCACCCAGGGCTCCCAGTACCAACATTGACCTCCCTGACATTGCAGCAGGCGAAGAACATCTAACCTTACAGGATGCTGATGTGTATAAAGCTGCTATGTCATTTCCACTGGGCTCAGCAGGAGGTTTCACCGGTTTAAGGCCTTAACACTTAAAACAAATACTCAATCCAGCACTTGGTGAGGTTTCAGAGAGGCTGCTGTCTGAACTCACCAATTTTTCCAACCTGTGTCTGGCTGGCAGTGTCCCAGAGGCCATCAGACCCCTTTTATTTGGTGCCTCATTGTGTGCCCTCCGGAAAAAGGATGGCGGAATCAGGCCCATTGCAGTGGGTAACACCCTTCGGCGCCTAGTCGCCAAGGCTGCAGTAAGAAGGGTGAGTCAAAAGGCTGCTGCAATGCTGAAACCAACTCAGCTCGGTTTCGGCGTTCAACAGGGCTGTGAAGCAGCTGCCCACGCAGCACGAGTATATATCAAAACATGTCCGATGAAAAAGCTTTGGTCAAACTGGACTTTGCCAATGCTTTCAACTCAGTCAGAAGGGATGCTGCTCTCCAAGCAGTTTATAGAAACTTCCCTTCCCTTCATCCCTTCATAGAATCGTGTTATAGTGTGACTTGCAAACTATTGTTTGGGGACCATGAAATTGACTCGTGTGAGGGCGTGCAACAGGGGGACCCTCTCGCCCCCTTTCTATTTTGTTTGGTCATCAAGGAAGTCACGGAGGCACTCTCCAGCGAGCTCAATATCTGGTTCCTGGACGACAGTACCCTAGCAGGCACAACGGAATCTCTCCTAGAGGACATCAGTAAAATTAAAGACATGGGAGAAAACCTGGGCCTTTTTTAAACCCCACCAAATGTGAAATAGTTTCTACCAATCAACAGATGATCCAGAATATTAGTGCCGTTTTACCAGGAGCACGAGCCATTGATCCAGCCAATTGCACTCTCCTCGGTGTTCCTCTTGGGTCCAATGCCATCGATCTGATCCTAGGAAAAAAAGTCTCAGCCCTCCGGACGATGGAAAGCAGAATGAAAGACATTGACACACACGATGCCTTCTACCTACTCACCAGGTGCCTGTCAATACCAAAACTTACCCATTTTCTGAGATGCTCCCCAGCCTTCAGCAGTCCAAAACTCAAGGAATATGACTCTCTCCTGAAGGCCATGCTAGAGAGTGTATTGAATATTTCCCTTGACGATGGACAGTGGTTGCAAGCCTCACTTCCGGTCAGGCTTGGAGGGCTAGGAGTACGCAGATCCTCCAAGATTGCTCTACCAGCTTTCCTATCCTCTTCCATAGCATCAAACGAGTTGATAAGACTGTTATGCAGGGTTCTGCATGACATCGTACTGTACATATAGTGAAGAAGTGTGCCATAATAATATGAATATTATAGTTGTAAGGAATAATTTTATAATTGATAATGTGGGGGTACTGTAAAGTACTCTAACTGTAATTATAAAGAAATTCTGTTAATGATTTATTTTCCAAGGATGTTTGGGTACGCGGAGTAAGCGTGGTTAGCATGGTGTGTAGAGGCTGGCGTCGGAGATGCTGTGTATTTAAGATAAGTTTGTAGTTGTGCACTCATTTTGTTTATCCAACTCAAGCCATAGGCTCTCATATGGCTTACATGTATGTTAACCTAGGCTCTGACATGGTCAGGGTGCTGTGGGAGGAGTGAGGAAATAAGAAATGAAGTTGGGAGTTAAGTAGTGTGGGCCTGGCGCTGACGAGGCCTAGTGGTTATGGCCAGCTGTTGCTTGTGTACCCTCATTTGGGCGTTTAGGATTAAGGTTTTTCTGTTATGTTATGTTATGGTGACTAAATAGATATATTTTCCTAATTGGGATTTTTGCCTAATCCTCTGTTACCCAACCCCTTTAAGTACACATACCAGCTTAGCGCTTTCTGTTTTGACTGGGGTACCCCTGGGTGGCCGGTTTGGGCTTGATTTATGTGCAACTTTTACCTTTGCCCTTAGACCAGGCTCAAGCCCCCAGCTATCCCACATTTTTGCGTAACATGGGGGCCTGTATATGGGAGAATTATCAAATTTTATGTGGTAATTCAAGTTTGCAACCTGGAAAGTCAAAAAACATTCACTATAACACTCACACTAAAATAATAATTTGCCTTTGTTTGCAACATTGCTGGTTTTTAGGGTGTTATTATTAATTAATACCCTGTGAATAATTTACTTTTGTGTGCAACATTGCTGGTTTTTAGGGTGTTATTATTAATTAATACCCTGTGAATAATTTACTTTTGTGTGCAACATTGCTGGTTTTTAGGGTGTTATTATTAATTAATACCCTGTGAATACTTCACCTTTCTGTATAATATTGCTGGTTTTAGGTGTTATTATTAATTAATACTCTATAAATCATTTACCTTTCTGTACCATATTGTTGATTTTTAGGGTGTTATTAATACTTGATATTTTGTGCATAATTTACCCTTGCAGGTACAATCTTGCTGATTTTAGGGGGTTATGCTCACCTAAATTTCTGGGAATAATTTACCTTTGCAGGTGCAGTAGCTCTTATTTTTTTTCTGCCAGGGTTTTCTTTTTGTCTGCAATCCTGATTAATTTGAGGGAGTCACATGACAACTCCTTGTGAATATACTACTTCAGTATATGTACCTTTGTGTGTGCTTTATTATTTTATATCAGTAAGTTCTGTGGCTGGTAGTAAGATTTGGTGCTATTATTTCCCAAAATGGCTGACACTGGTGAAAATTCTGAGGATGACATGCATTTGGAAGGTGACATTGAATCAAATCCCCATGATAGGGACCTGGATAAGGAAGTAGTAATTTTACAAATGAAATTAGCCCTAGTTGCAGAAGAAAAGGAACGGTTAAGAATTGAGCGTACAAAGATCCAGGAACAGAGAGCCTTAGAGGAGCTTAGGGCTCAAGAAAGAGCAAAAGAGAGGCAGCTTGCTTCTCACCCAGACACAGACACAAGAGTAGATGTTTTTCATTTGGATAAAGCCATAAAATTTGTGCCCAAATTCCTAGAGAAAGACCCAGACCAGTTTTTTCTGTTATTTGAAAGTACGGCCAAATCCCAAGTTTGGCCGGAAAAGGAATGGGCGACATTAGCAAGAACCCAATTAGTTGGTAAAGGGTTACAGGCTATTAGTTCTTTAGAAGGATCTGCCTTTTCTGATTATTATAAGCTAAAAGAGGTAGTTTTACTGGCTTATCAAATGCTGCTGGAAAGGTACCGGCAGAAATTCAGAGGACTAAAGTTTCAGTCATGGCAGTCTTTGGTGGAATATGGTAAGAAGAAGATGTCACTTCTAAATAGGTGGTATCGCTCAAAAGGGGTGGTAGGCAATTATGAAGGTGTAATTACCTTAATTTTGTTAAAGGATCTTTTGGGAAATGTTCCTTCTGAGGAGAAGGATCTTGATGATTTTTATAATGCTTTAGAGCTGGGTGACAGATTTTTAGCTAACCAAAAATTTGGTAGTAGTTACCACACCCCCCATACTAATAATGGTAAGTTTTCTCCACCCACCAATAGGAATAAGAAATTTCGGAAGTTTAAGCCACCCATTTATCAGCCTAATAACCACAAGAGTTTTAATAACCCTAATTTACCAGTACCCACTCGAGGAGGTTTTAAGTCAGCTGTCACAGGTCCAGGACTACAAGGAACAGGTGGGACGAGCCCAGTTCCCCAGAACCAAGGGATCCAACTAAGGTCAAAAGGGCAGGGGGCCTTTAAACCATATTACTGTACTTATTGTCATAAACAGGGCCATCTGCAGCCGTATTGCAAGAAGATGCGTAGAGATCAGGCTCTTGCTGAAGTTTCTCAGGTAGATACACCAGGTACCCACACAGTAGCTAATATTGAAGCACCACCTCCGGGTATATCAGGTAACTCAGCAGGTTTGGACCCTCAGATGAAGGTCTTTACAAGCAAGTCCACCGTGGCCTTACACCAAAATGAAGGTAGGGTAACAGGTGTTATGTCTTTGAGGGACACTGGTAGCACTTACACTTTGCTTCGTAGGGGCATACTGCCAGTGTCGGATGACACATACACTGGGTTGGACGTTTTGCTCAAAGAAATTACAGGATGCCCTGTCAAGACTCCAGTGCACACGTTATGGGTGGAGTCTGCATACCAGTGTGGTTACTTAGCTGTAGGTATCACAGAGGATATACCTTGTGCAGGGGTTGACCTACTCTTAGGAAATAATGTCATGGGTTGTCTTGAAAGTGAGAAACCTCTGGTTTGGAGGGACCCAGCCTCACAGAGTTGGGAGGAAAAAGCTAGGGCTACCTTGCCTGAGTTATTTCCGGTGTGTGCAGTAACCAGGAAAATGTCAAAAGATAAGAGGGCAGTCTCTCTGTGACTCGTTAGATCCTGGGGATGATTTGGGTTTGGGAAATCTATTCCTCGAGCCTAGGCTGCAGTTGGCTCGGGGTTGTGATGAACCATCCCAGGCAAGACCCTGTTTGAGTGGGGGTCTTGGAGCTGGTATAGGGGGGGGCGACTCCTACTCGAGAGCAGCTGATCGAGGCCCAGGGGTGTGACGACACCCTAAAAGCTATTCGGTCATCTGCTGTTACCGAGGAAGAGGCCTCTCAACTAACTAAATGTTTCTTTTTTGCAGACGATATTTTAATGTGAAAGACCTTATCGGATGCGACATCAAATGATGGAGCACGGCAGGCACTCTACCAAGTGGCGGTGCCGGAACCATTTAGGTATCAGGTTTTGTGTTTGGCCCACGATGTTCCCCTGGGAGGACATTTAGGTGTTAAAAAGACTATGGGCAAGATTTCTAAACATTTTTACTGGCCCCAGGTATGGGAATCAGTGGGTAAGTATGTAGAATCATGCCCAGTTTGCCAAAGGGTAGAAAAACCTAATCAGGGAATTAAACCTGCCCCTCTATTACAGTCGTCGGAGAACCTTTTAGCAGGCTGGTGGTGGATTGTGTGGGGCCGCTACCCAGGACCAAGATGGGAAACCAGTACTTACTTACTATTATTTGTTCCTCTACCAGGTTTCCGGAGGCCATTCCACTATGTAAGATTACAACACGCGTGGTCTTGAGAGCACTGGTGAAATTTTTTACGCAGGTCGGGATCCCTAAGGAAATTCAAACAGATCAGGGGTCAAATTTTACATCTAAACATTTTTGCACGGTTTTGGGGGAGTTTAATATTAAAATGACGACCTCCACTGCCTATCACCCAGAGAGTCAAGGGGTTGTGGAGCGGTTTCACCAGTCTCTCAAAACTATGCTGCGGGCTTATTGTGCCCAGTACCAGAAGGACTGGGATGAGGGTATCCCTCTCCTTTTATTTGCCGTGTGGGACAGCACTCAGGATTCATTACGCTATAGTCCCTTCAAACTGATCTATGGTCACCAGGTACGGGGACCACTGATGATTTTGAAGGATTACTGGTTTGGTGAAGATTGTGAGGCTGCCCCCTCGGAGGATTTTCTCGCTTTCAGAGACCGTTTGGCTCACATGGAGCATCTGGCGGCTGCAAACCTGCACATCAGCCACACCAAGATGAAGAAACAATTTGACCGCAAGGCCATGCCTCGTACCTTTGAAGTAGGAGAGGAGGTACTAGCATTGGAGCTGGTGCCTGGTAATGCCTTAGAAGCAAAGTTCAGTGGGCCGTACAAGGTAGTGGAAAAGGTCACAGATCAAAATTACAGAATTCACACATCTGGGCGACCGAAGTCTGAACGCGTGGTACATATAAACAGGCTGAAAAGGTACCACCAAAGAGGTGTGGCATGTGTAAATATAGTAGGTGACCCAGGGGTGGACACTGATGCACAGTGGACCACAGATGTGCACCTTAGTAACAGGGCATTGTTAAAAGATCCTTCACAATGTATGTTAGGTCTTAGTAAAGAAAGGGTTGCTGAGATGGTTCAGCTTCTCTGGAATTTTGAGGATTTGTTTGGGGATATCCCTCGTGTAAGCAAGCTAAAGCCCCATGATATAGATGTAAGGGAAGCTGAACCAATTCGGCAGGTCCCTTACAGAATGAACCTACAAAAGAGAAAAAGTATGGAGAAGGTGAAATTTTTACTTGACAATGATTTAATAATACCAAGCGAGAGTGAGTGGACATCCCCCTGTCTGATGGTTCCCAAACCAGATGGCACCATGAGGATGTGCACTGACTACCGTAAGGTTAATTTAATAAGGCTGATTGTTTTCCTCTTCCTAGAATGGATGATGTCATTGATGCAGTGGGGGGAGCTAAATATGTAAGTAAGTTAGACCTGTTGAAGGGGTATTACCAGATACCTTTAACCCCACGTGCCAGTGACATCTCTGCTTTTGTAACGCCAGATGGGCTTTTTCAGTACAAAGTTCTCCCCTTTGGGCTTCGTAATGCACCCTCCTGTTTTCAACGCAGAATGCAGGAGGTTATACGTGGCCTAAAGGGCGTGAGGTGTTATATTGATGACCTGGTTATTTTTAGCGACTGTTGGTCAGAGCATGTAAGGCAGCTTAGAGAGCTTTTCTCTAGGCTCGCTGGTGCTCAGCTCACAGTTAATTTGGCAAAGAGTGTTTTCAGGCAAGCCCAGGTAACTTTTCTAGGACATGTTATTGGCCAGGGAAAGGTGGCCCCAGTGAATGCCAAGGTGGAGGCTATAGACAATTATCCTGTACCAAAGACCCGGAAGGAGGTTATGCGTTTTGTGGGCATGGTAACATTTTATAGAAAGTTCTGTCCAAATTTGTCAAAGGTGATCTCTCCACTCACTGACCTGACTAGCCCCAAGTGTACATTTGTGTGGGATATGAAGTGTCAGAGGGCATTTGAACATGTAAAAGCTTTGCTTACAAGTGCTCCTGTGCTGGCTAGTCCTAATTTCACATTGCCATTTTCTCTACAAGTAGATGCCAGTTGGGGCTGTACTACTGCAAGAAGTAGAGGAACAGTTGTTGCCAGTCAGCTACTTTTCGGCAAAACTGAAGAAACACCAGCAGCACTATGCCACCATAGAAAAGGAGGCTCTTGCTTTAGTGATGGCAGTGCAACATTTTGAGGTGTATATATCATCATCAGTTCACCCTATAACTGTGTATAGTGACCATAATCCTTTACGTTTCCTTCACTTAATGAGGAACCACAATCAGAGACTTACGATGTGGGCCTTGTTTCTCCAACCTCTTAATCTTGTGATTCATTATGTGAAGGGAGCGGAGAATGTGGTTGCTGATGCCTTGTCTCGTGTTTAAAGTGCACAATGTAGTGTATAGATCACTTATCTATTCTTATTTTTCAGTGATTTGCGGTAGACGAGTAGATGGAACCCTGGACCATCCAAAGGAGAAGGGCAGGTTGAGCTGGAGCTGGAGGTATCAGGATTCCCTAGTGTGTGTATTTAGGGGAGTAGTCATATCAAAGGCCATGCCTAGGTAAGGTATGCTACGTTTTTTAGGTGTTGGCTGGAATGCCTCGCCTTTGTTTTATGTTGGTATAGGGACTGTTGGACCTAACGTTTTAGTGAATTGTGGGGCTGGCGGTGATGCCCTCCATTGTTTGGGTCATGTCTTTTGATCCGAGGTGTTTTGGTTCTCCAGGACTCTTTTTCAATTTTTCCTTTTTGGATCACCGCTGAGGTGACTCCAGGGTCCTTGGAAGGACATGTAGGTGACGGCCTGGGAGGTCCACCTTTTGGGGGTCTTCAGTGATGACTCCAGGGTTTTACGGCCGCAGTCCCACCAACAAGATATATGTGCCTATCCACCCATTGTTTTTGGGGGCCTGATATTTTCCCCTCTCCTGTGCTCTCCTGATTCTCGCAGAGGTGTGTCATGGGGAACCAGTTTTGTTTACTAAAGATTGCTGTGAGATGGGAGTGATAATGTGATGTTGTTTTCTCAGTAGAATTTAACATGTAACATCTGTTTTTCTTTTCTATGAACTCCTGGAAAATGTACTTACTGTTTAAAAGTTTTTTTTGGTGGCACCTACAGTTTGGTCTGCCTTGCAACTTTGGTGTTACTTCATAAAACGGCATTCCTCAGGGGCACTTTTGTACAAAGTTTACTTGCTTATTTATAAGTTTGCTTGATGTAATTTAGGTAAAATGCATCAACGCCAGCGCCTGGCCAGCGCTGTGTTGTAATGGTGCCTTTTCCTAAAACAGCTGTCTAAGAGTGTGACTGTGAGCTCATTGGGCATAGAACTTGATAACTTTTATGTTCGACGAGTTTCGTATGTCTGCAATCTAGTACCTCAGTTTGTTAATATTGCATATTTGTAGTACCAAAAGACTGTGATTGTATGGTGGTCATTCCCCAGTTATCATTTTGCCAGTTGCCTCAGACCTTAATGTGGGGCTTATTTTCTTTTTTTTTTTTTCTTTTTGCCTAGCGGTGTCCGTAGGGACCCCGCTAGCAGAGTGAGACCTATGGTCTGGGGGTGGGGGTGTTATGCAGGGTTCTCCATGACATCGTAATGTACATATAGTGAAGAAGTGTGCCATAATAATATGAATATTATAGTTGTAAGGAATAATTTTATAATTGATAATGTGGGGGTACTGTAAAGTACTCTAACTGTAATTATAAAGAAATTCTGTTAATGATTTATTTTCCAAGGATGTTTGGGTATGCGGAGTAAGCGTGTTTAGGGGGTCACGTGACGTTAGCATAGTGTGTAGAGGCTGGCGTCGGAGATGCTGTGTATTTAAGATAAGTTTGTAGTTGTGCACTCATTTTGTTTATCCAACTCAAGCCATAGGCTCTCATATGGCTTACATGTATGTTAACCTAGGCTCTGACATGGTCAGGGTGCTGTGGGAGGAGTGAGGAAATAAGAAATGAAGTTGGGAGTTAAGTAGTGTGGGCCTGGCGCTGACGAGGCCTAGTGGTTATGGCCAGCTGTTGCTTGTGTACCCTCATTTGGGCGTTTAGGATTAAGGTTTTTCTGTTATGTTATGTTATGGTGACTAAATAGATATATTTTCCTAATTGGGATTTTTGCCTAATCCTCTGTTACCCAACCCCTTTAAGTACACATACCAGTTTAGCACTTTCTGTTTTGACTGAGATATGTGTAACTTTTACCTTTGCCCTTAGACCAGGCTCAAGCCCCCAGCTATCCCACATTTTTGCGTAACAAAGACAAATTCTTCCTGACACCCTCAGTGACTCAGCAGGAATAGAAGACCCTAGCTATGCCAGTGCCATCACCGAATGGGAGACTCTTGCTGCTCCAGCACCAAACCCTAGTGCAGCACTGGCGACTCGACCCTAAGACCCTCCGTATTGCAGTGGCTCTGCTCCTTGCTGCCCCAATTCACATAGAATATATGTGTATTTGCTGCGAAGTGCAAGCAGACCAATACGGTCTACATGGTCTTAATTGTTCCAAAACCAAGGGCTGGCATGCAAGACACAATGAGGTCAACAACATCATTAAGAGAACCCTTGCTACAGCTGGATGCCCTGCCGAGAGGGAGCCCCGATCACTAGCAGCCAACAATACCCACAACCCAGCAAACCGCCCCGACGGGATCACCATCTATCCTTGGAAGAATGGCAAGCTCTTAGCATAAGACTATACCTGTGTGTCCACACTGGCTGACACCTATATCCATCACAGTGTGGGGCGACAGGGAGGAGCTGCTCACCACAGGGAGGAGTACAAGATCAGCAAGTACAGGGACATTAGTCAACAGTATCAATTTGTCCCAGTGGGATCAGAGACCTTGGGATCATGGGGAAAAAATGCCACACGTTTCCTTAAAGAATTGGGTTCCAGACTCATCGACACCCACCAGGGACCCAAGGGCAGCGACTTTCATGTTCCAGCGCCTCAGTGTCGCCATCCAGAGGGGAAATGCTTGCTGCATACTTGGCTCGCGTCCAGCCTCGGAGAAGCTGGAGGAAATTCATGTTCTTTGATACTAAAAGCAACAGACATAGCCCCACTCCACAAAGGGGGCAGTAAAGCAACAGCAAAGAACTACAGACCGATAGCACTAACATCCCATATCATAAAAATCTTTGAAAGGGTCCTAAGAAGCAAGATCACCACCCATCTAGAAACCCATCAGTTACACAACTCAGGGCAACATGGGTTTAGAACAGGTCGCTCCTGTCTGTCTCAACTATTGGATCACTACGACAAGGTCCTAAATGCACTAGAAGATAAAAAGAATGCTGATGTAATATATACAGACTTTGCAAAAGCCTTCGACAAGTGTGACCATGGCGTAATAGCGCACAAAATGCGTGCTAAAGGGATAACAGGAAAAGTCGGTCGATGGATCTATAATTTCCTCACTAACAGAACACAGAGAGTAGTTGTCAACAGAGTAAAGTCCGAGGCAGCTACGGTGAAAAGCTCTGTTCCACAAGGCACAGTACTCGCTCCCATCTTGTTCCTCATCCTCATATCCGACATAGACAAGGATGTCAGCCACAGCACCGTGTCTTCCTTTGCAGATGACACCCGAATCTGCAAGACAGTGTCTTCCATTGCAGACACTGCAAGGCTCCAGGCGGACATCAACCGAATCTTTCAGTGGGCTGCAGGAAACAATATGAAGTTCAACGATGAGAAATTTCAATTACTCAGATATGGTAAACACGAGGAAATTAAATCTTCATCAGAGTACAAAACAAATTCTGGCCACAAAATAGAGCGAAACACCAACGTCAAAGACCTGGGAGTGATCATGTCGGAGGATCTCACCTTCAAGGACCATAACATTGTATCAATCGCATCTGCTAGGAAAATGACAGGATGGATAATGAGAACCTTCAAAACTAGGGAGGCCAAGCCCATGATGACACTCTTCAGGTCACTTGTTCTATCTAGGCTGGAATATTGCTGCACACTAACAGCACCTTTCAAGGCAGGTGAAATTGCTGACCTAGAAAATGTACAGAGAACCTTCACGGCGCGCATAACGGAGATAAAACACCTCAATTACTGGGAGCGCTTGAGGTTCCTGAACCTGTATTCCCTGGAACGCAGGCGGGAGAGATACATGATTATATACACCTGGAAAATCCTAGAGGGACTAGTACCGAACTTGCACACGAAAATCACTCACTACGAAAGCAAAAGACTTGGCAGACGATGCAACATCCCCCCAATGAAAAGCAGGGGTGTCACTAGCACGTTAAGAGACCATACAATAAGTGTCAGGGGCCCGAGACTGTTCAACTGCCTCCCAGCATACATAAGGGGGGTTACCAACAGACCCCTGGCAGTCTTCAAGCTGGCACTGGACAAGCACCTAAAGTCGGTTCCTGACCAGCCGGGCTGTGGCTCGTACGTTGGTTTGCGTGCAGCCAGCAGCAACAGCCTGGTTGATCAGGCTCTGATCCACCAGGAGGCCTGGTCACAGACCGGGCCGCGGGGACGTTGACCCCCGGAACTCTCTCCAGGTAAACTCCAGGTAAACTTTGTGCCATTGTATTCACGTTTATGTTTTTTTTCTGTAAATGTATTTTGTTTATTAATAAATGTTCACATAGAATATAAAATACATAGGGGGTGGTAGGAGAAGAAAATATTCAAACAGCTCCGGGGAGAACCTTGAGTTTTCCCTGAGGTACGTTTATTGTCTTCTCTGAGGATGAGGGTCCCCATTCCAGCTATAGAGGTGGTACTTCCCTATATATATATTTGCTAAAAAAAAATATATATATATATATATATATATATATATATATATATATATATATATATATATATATATATATATATATATATATATATATATATATATATATATATGAAATTAAGACACATGTGCAACATCTGGGTATCTTTATTATAGACGTTTCGCCATCCAGTGGCTAATATATATATATATATATATATATATATATATATATATATATATATATATATATATATATATATATATATATATATATATATATATATATATATATATATATACATATGTATATACATATATATATCGTGCCGAATAGGCAGAACTTGCTATCTTGGCTTAAATAGCAACGATCATCTTGCCATATAGGACAAGCGAAAATTTGTGTATGCAATAATTTCGTCCAAATCATTCTGAACCTAACGAAAAAAATATATTTCACTGTGTTTGTTTAGTATTAAATTATTGTAAACAAATCTAAAATATATTTAGTTGGGTTAGGCTAAAATAAATTGTTCTTGTTATAATAAGGTTAGGTAAGTTTTCTAAGATTCTTTTGGAGCAAAATTAAAAATTTTTACATTAAAATTAATGAAAAAAAATATATCTTTAAACGTATAAGAGAAAATTTTAGAAAGGACTTAATTTTAAATGAGTTCTTGCTAATTGACCAGTTTTACATATTCGGCACGATATATATATATATATATATATATATATATATATATATATATATATATATATATATATATATATATATATATATATATATATATATATATATATATATATATTTTATATCTCAGGTACTAATCAAAACCTGCGTCACCAATCCATCATGAGACCAAATGGCATAATGAGCAATCCTGTGATTTTTGCATAGCATTGTTGTTTAAGATCGTGTAAAATAGATTACTAAATATCTATCGAGCTTGTATAGCTCAAAATTTGAGTTATATTCTGTTTCAAGAGAGCGGATTCAATTATGTTTCTTTCCATAACAGAAATGTTTGGTACAATATTCTGGGCAGCATCCCACTCCGGTGAGTGATTACATCAACTAACGTGGTTAAGATAGCATTCGACTCCTGCCCTGTCCTGACTGAATGTTTATGTTGGGCTATTCCGGTTTCCAGAAACTTACCTGTTTGACCAGGGACCTTGTAAACCCGATCAACTTTGTTGGAGGGTGTGTTTTTAACCAGCCTATGTTTCACTGTCCATGTGTTTTTGAACGCAAGGTTTTTATTGATCTTTTTTAATGCCTTATGTAGGCAAACCAGATTCTCATTGTATGGTAAAACTAGTTCATTGTCCTGGCCATCACTTCCTTAGGTTCAGTCCTGTAGACAGCCTTTCTTGCTGACATTAGTGCCTTCTCGACAAAATCCCTAAGATATCTCAGTTTTGTGGCTATGTTGAATATCTTGCTGATTTCGTCCTGTAGATACTCTGGACTGCAGATGCGCAAGGCTCTCAAGAACATTGTGAGGAACACACTCCTTTTTACCCTGGTTTTGTGGTAGGAATAGTAGTGACTTAATTTGAAATAACTTCTTGCTAACTGACCAGTTTTGCCTATTCGGCACATGGTTGTAGTGGTCACAATATCTGGCTTGTAGCGGTCACTGTACCTAGTTTGTAACGGTCATTGTACCTGGTTGTAGCGGTCACTGTATCTGGATTGTAGCGGTCACTGTACCTGGGCGGTAGTAGTCACTGTATCTTGGTTGTAGCGTTCACTGTACCTGGGTTGTAGCGGTCACTGTATCTGGATAGTAGCGATCACTGTACCTGCTTTGTAGCCGTCATTGTACCTGGGCTGTAGCAGTCTTTGTCCCTGAGTTATAGCTGTCACTGTACTTGGTTGTAGCTGTCACTGTACCTAGTTGTAGCTGTCAGTGTACCTGGTTGTAGCAGTCACTGTATCTGGATTGTAGCGGTCACTGTACGTGAGTTGTAACGGTCACTGTACATGGGTTTTAGCGGTCACTGTACATGGGTTTTAGTGGTCACTATACCTGGGTTGTAGTGGTCACTGTACCTGGGATATAGTGGTCACTGTACCTGGGTTGTAGTGGTTACTGTACCTGGGTTATAGTGGTCAATGTACTTGGGTTGTAGCGATCACTGTACCTGGGTTATAGCGGTCACTGTACCTGGGTTGTAGCGCTCACTGTACCTGGGTTGTAGCGGTCACTGTACCTGGGTTGTAGCGGTCACTGCACGAGTAAAAAGACCCGTGGAGGCAGCTGGTTCCAGCGCCCCACCTGTCGTTAGTAAGGACGGTGTCCTTGACTGGTGAGTCGTTGAAGAGCCAAGCCAGGAAGATTGTAGAGTTCCAGTACCAGTCTGGTGCCTCCCAGTCACCATCCGACCACACCACTTCTGGATGGTAGTTGTTTACCTGACAAACAACACTAATGTTAACACTGCCCGACCATACTACTGACTGGCAGTTGTTTACCTGACAAACAACACTTATGTTAACACTGCCCGACCATACTACTGACTGGCAGTTGTTTACCTGACAAACAACACTAATGTTAACACTGTCCGACCACACTACTTCCGGCTGGTAGTTGTTTACCTGACAAACAACACTAATGTTAACACTGTCCGATCACTTTACTTCCAGATGGTAGTTGTTTACCTGACATACAACACTGATGTTAACACTGCCAGACCATACTACTTCTGGCTGGTAGTTGTTTGCCTGACAAACAACACTTATGTTAACACTGTCCAGCCACACTACTTCCGGCTGGTAGTTGTTTACCTGACAAACAACACTGATGTTAACACTTCCCGACCATACTACTTTAGGCTGGTAGTTGTTTACCTGACAAACAACACTGATGTTAACACTGCCCGACCATACTACTTTAGGCTGGTAGTTGTTTACCTGACAAAGAACACTAATGTTAACACTGCCTGACCATACTACTTTAGGCTGGTAGTTGTTTACCTGACAAAGAACACTAATGTTAACACTGCCCGACCATACTACTTCTGGCTGGTAGTTGTTTACCTGACAAACAACACTTATGTTAACAACTGATTAATTGTATTTGCTTGAAGGGGAAAGCATTGTTGTTTGTTAAAAAAGTTCACTAATTAAATTTTGGTTTGAAATCTTATATGTTATGTCTTTTTAATCATTATAGATTTTTCCAGTGGCAATAATATAATGTAATTAATTGATGGCCGTCTATATATTTCTCTTCTTTTTTTTTAGTAATTCCAGCGTAATTATTCCCCGGGTTTTAAACAATTTCCAAGAAGTGCTTTAATTATATTTAAAATTTTAATTTAAAATTTGTGAGTTTGTCTGCAAAACATTTATGGAAAATTAAATTTACCTGGATGTAACTCATAAGATACATACCAGTTTAATGGCAACAAAGATAATTATTCTTTATCAAAGTTACAGAGACAAGTAGGAATTTTAGGACACCTAGGTCGCAAAAAAATGTCCCTCTTCGATACCTACTACAATCTGTATCTCCACAAGTCACTCTGGACCTATATTAATTTCAAATGAAATATACATCACCAGGAATTCTGGTGAAACATTAATATAAATATGTGGACTGTATGTTAAATTTAAAAAATGAATACATATACATTGAAGGAGAATTTATCTTAATACCACTCACCAATTTGTCTGGGGATTACTGTGTGTCATACACAAAACCCCCTGCCTAAAATATGAAGAAAATACTGGCCAGAATTTCAACATAAATATAGACATCACTCAGTTGTGGTAATATCCTGTTTCCATCTAATTATGGAGTCCTGTCCAGTCACCTAATTCTCACGTTCTGCAGGACTGCAATTCCAACAATTTCGGCTCCTATTTGAGAGGTTTTAAGCCCAATATAACCTCTAGAGCGACGAAAATTCTTCCGACTTTCACTAACGTTTTTCCGTCAGTTCAAAACAATGGCGACTTCCCAGCGACACTCGCCAATTTCGCTGGTTCTTTATTGATTTACAAATTAATTTTTATAACCTACAATATATTCCATCAATTTACATTAAAAAAACAATGTATTTTCGGAAAATATACAGTATTTTCCACAACATTTGTGTTTTTAAAATGCTTGTTATAAAACTATTATCAGAAGTTCTAGTGTTTAAAACTTTGGTTGAAGCTCCACAGGTTTTTCCTATTACCGAAATATTCCATTATCAAATTATTTATTTAAAAAAACGTTGATTTTTTTTTCATTTCTTTCTACATTCTTTGACAGTTATTTAGGTACGTGGAAAATATTTATGCAAATATTGGCAAGTGCAAGTGTCTCTCGTTTAATTTGAAACAGACCGTTCCTGTCATTCCATAATGACTACCAACTCTCACAAGTGGTGCAAGTTGCTTCACAAGTGGTGCAAGTTGCTTCACAAGTGGTGCAAGTTGCTTCACAAGTGGTGCAAGTTGCTTCACAAGTGGTGCAAGTTGCTTCACAAGTGGTGCAAGTTGCTTCACAAGTGGTGCAAGTTGCTTCACAAGTGGTGCAAGTTGCTTCACAAGTGGTGCAAGTTGCTTCACAAGTGGTGCAAGTTGCTTCACAAGTGGTGCAAGTTGCTTCACAAGTGGTGCAGGTCGCTTCACAAGTGGTGCAGGTCGCTTCACAAGTGGTGCAGGTCGCTTCACAAGTGGTGTAGGTTGCTTCACAAGTGGTGTAGTTCGCTTCACAAGTGGTGCAGGTTGCTTCACAAGTGATGCAGGTCGCTTCACAAGTGGTGCAGGTTGCTTCACAAGTGGTGCAGGTCGCTTCACAAGTGGTGCAGGTCGCTTCACAAGTGGTGCAGGTCGCTTCACAAGTGGTGCAGGTCGCTTCACAAGTGGTGCAGGTTTCTTCACAAGTGGTGCAGGTCGCTTCACAAGTGGTGCAGGTCGCTTCACAAGTGGTGCAGGTTTCTTCACAAGTGGTGCAGGTCGCTTCACAAGTGGTGCAGGTTTCTTCACAAGTGGGGCAGGTCGCTTCACAAGTGGTGCAGGTCGCTTCACAAGTGGTGCAGGTTTCTTCACAAGTGGTGCAGGTCGCTTCACAAGTGGTGCAGGTCGCTTCACAAGTGGTGCAGGTTGCTTCACAAGTGGTGCAGGTTGCTTCACAAGTGGTGCAGGTTGCTTCACAAGTGGTGCAGGTTGCTTCACAAGTGGTGTAGGTCGCTTCACAAGTGGTGTAGATCGCTTCACAAGTAGTGCAGGTTGCTTCACAAGTGGTGTAGGCCGCTTCACAAGTGGTGCAGGTCGCTTCACAAGTGGTGCAGGTCGCTTCACAAGTGGTGTAGGTTGCTTCACAAGTGGTGTAGTTCGCTTCACAAGTGGTGCAGGTCGCTTCACAAGTGATGTAGGTCGCTTCACAAGTGGTGCAGGTTGCTTCACAAGTGGTGCAGGTCGCTTCACAAGTGGTGCAGGTCGCTTCACAAGTGGTGCAGGTTTCTTCACAAGTGGTGTAGGTCGCTTCACAAGTGGTGTAGGTCGCTTCACAAGTGGTGCAGGTTTCTTCACAAGTGGTGCAGGTCGCTTCACAAGTGGTGCAGGTTTCTTCACAAGTGGGGCAGGTCGCTTCACAAGTGGTGCAGGTCGCTTCACAAGTGGTGCAGGTTTCTTCACAAGTGGTGCAGGTCGCTTCACAAGTGGTGCAGGTCGCTTCACAAGTGGTGCAGGTTGCTTCACAAGTGGTGCAGGTTGCTTCACAAGTGGTGCAGGTTGCTTCACAAGTGGTGCAGGTTGCTTCACAAGTGGTGTAGGTCGCTTCACAAGTGGTGTAGATCGCTTCACAAGTAGTGCAGGTTGCTTCACAAGTGGTGTAGGCCGCTTCACAAGTGGTGCAGGTCGCTTCACAAGTGGTGCAGGTTTCTTCACAAGTGGTGCAGGTTGCTTCACAAGTGGTGTAGGCCGCTTCACAAGTGGTGCAGGTCGCTTCACAAGTGGTGCAGGTTTCTTCACAAGTGGTGCAGGTTTCTTCACAAGTGGTGCAGGTCGCTTCACAAGTGGTGCAGGTCGCTTCACAAGTGGTGCAGGTTGCTTCACAAGTGGTGCAGATTGCTTCACAAGTGGTGCAGGTCGCTTCACAAGTGGTGCAGGTTGCTTCACAAGTGGTGTAGGTCGCTTCACAAGTGGTGTAGGTCGCTTCACAAGTAGTGCAGGTTGCTTCACAAGTGGTGTAGGCCGCTTCACAAGTGCTGTAGGTCGCTTCACAAGTGGTGCAGGTCGCTTCACAAGTGGTGCAGGTTGCTTCACAAGTGGTGCAGGTCGCTTCACAAGTGGTGTAGGTCGCTTCACAAGTGGTGCAGGTTGCTTCACAAGTGGTGCAGGTTGCTTCACAAGTGGTGTAGGTTGCTTCACAAGTGGTGCAGGTTGCTTCACAAGTGGTGCAGGTCGCTTCACAAGTAGTGCAGGTTGCTTCACAAGTGGTGTAGGTCGCTTCACAAGTGGTGTAGGTTGCTTCACAAGTGGTGTAGGTCGCTTCACAAGTGGTGTAGGTCGCTTCACAAGTGGTGCAGGTCGCTTCACAAGTGTTGCAGGTTGCTTCACAAGTGGTGCAGGTTGCTTCACAAGTGGTGTAGGTCGCTTCACAAGTGGTGTAGGTCGCTTCACAAGTGGTGTAGGTCGCTTCACAAGTGGTGCAGGTCGCTTCACAAGTGGTGCAGGTTGCTTCACAAGTGGTGCAGGTTGCTTCACAAGTGGTGTAGGTCGCTTCAAAGGTTGTGTTTGTTACTGACGTGTGTCACTGACGTGTGTCACTGACGTGTGTGTCACTGACGTGTGTGTCACTGACGTGTGTGTTACTGACGTGTGTGTCACTGACGTGTGTGTCACTGACGTGTGTGTTACTGACGTGTGTGTCACTGACGTGTGTGTCACTGACGTGTGTGTTACTGACGTGTGTGTCACTGACGTGTGTGTTACTGACGTGTGTGTCACTGACGTGTGTGTCACTGACGTGTGTGTCACTGACGTGTGTGTCACTGACGTGTGTGTCACTGACGTGTGTGTCACTGACGTGAGTTAAATAGTCATGATGGTATCATTTATCCTCAGGCTATCTACTTAGAAATTTGTAAATTTTCAAACATAGTTAAGAAACTTGAAATTGTTAATTCTGAGTATCAATTAAGAATGCTTCTCCTAACTGGCTTGAAACTTCCACCGATGATCAATATTTCTCGAAGCATAGAATAAGTTTTGAGATACGCAAACCTAAATTTTCAGATGTTATTAGATATTAGTGTCCGTGAATTTACTGGAGAAGGTCTCCTCCTATGATCGTCATCAAGCACGAAACTTTGGTGAATCTTAACTGGATCAGTTTTTGGGTTGATCTTGGGCTGGGTAAATGTCACTGTGACAATTTTACTGAAGAAATTGGTAAAACTGAAATATTGCGATAATGTTTTACAAGTTTCATTCTATCAGCTTCAGACTTTTAACTTAGAAAAACATTAAGATTTTTATTGGACACTGTAGAATATAAATGAGAAAAGAAAACAATGAAATATTGAAAACTCTCGTTAATGGTGTTTCAAGATTAACGAATTTAACGAGTACTTAAATTTTTTACTGATATATCCCTCAGATGTACCATTATGTATATATCCCTCTGATGTACCATTATTTGTATATCCCTCTGATCGACCATTATTTATATATCCCTCAGATGTACCATTATTTATATATCCCTCTGATGTACCATTATTTATATATCCCTCTGATCGACCATTATTTATATATCCCTCAGATGTACCATTATTTATATATCCCTCTGATGTACCATTATTAATATATATCCCTCTGATGTACCATTATTTATATATCCCTCAGACGTACCATTATTAATACATTCGTGTGATGTACAATTATTTATATATCCCTGTGATGTACAATTATGTATATATCCCTCTGATGTACTATTATTTATATATTCCTGTGATGTCCAATTATTTATACCTCCCTGTGATGTACCATTATTTATATAACCCTCTGATGTACCATTATTTATGTATCCCTCTGATGTACCATTATTTATGTATCCTCAGATGTACCATTATTTATATATCCCTCTGATGTTCCATTATTGATTTATCCCTGTAATGTACCATTATTTATATATCCCTCTGATGTACCATTATTTATATATCCCTCTGATGTACCATTATTTATATATCCCTCAGATGTACCATTATTTATATATCCCTCTGATGTGCCATTATTTATATATCCCTGTGATGTACCATTATTTATATATCCCTGTGATGTACCATTATTTATATATCCCTGTGTACCATTATTTGTATATCCCTCTGATGTACCATTATTTATACAGTGGAACCTCTGGTCACGAATGCTTCTGAACACAAACAAATCGGTTCACGACCAAACAATTTGCCAAATTTTTGCATCTGTTCACGAACACATAATCGGGTGCCGAGCAAACACAGCCACGCCAATTTTCATATTCTGTGCCATTTTTTTTTATTTTTTGCATGCGCCAATTTTCCCCACTTCCTGTTGTTTGTGTACACCTAACAAAGACCCCTCACCTTGTAGTCGGTCTGGGTCAGATGTGCATTCATTCACTGTGAACTTGAGGATAACTGATAAAGTACCATCCTCTTATCTCTCCTGGGTACTTATATTTCAGAAAATGTTTTGTAGTACAGTGCTGTGATATACACTCGTAATGAGCCATATAACTAAGTAAGTTTCTTCTGGTATACACAAATACAGTTACATAGATTATCATATATAGTAACAAATATGTAGAGAACCTAAGATAACCCATAAAAGTCACAGTGACTTATTTTCTCTTTTTTTCGGTGATCGCTCGTTTTCATCGATTATTTCGGAAGTAATTCACAAATTGCAGTAATTACGACCGTGAATAGTTCGGATTAGCAATGTTTTATCAGCAGGTAGTGCACAAACAGCTTCTCACAGTGCCAGTACCCGGCTAGGGCTTACCGTATATGATTATTGGTAAATATTTTCTTTTCACTTGTTTGTTGGACTGTCTTTTTGAAACTTGGGCAATGTTTGATGGAAAAATGTTTCTTAACATACACCAAAAAATGAAAGATATCGGGAGATAAATAATGGAGTTCACTTCTCAGCCATTAAAACTCTTAAAAAGAACTGTTTACAGCGAACGGTTCGTAGGGGGTCTAAAACGGACTCGTGCAATGTTAGTTTTCTCTGTTGTTCAGGGTTTTCTCGGTGTTATTCAAGATTTTTACATTTAGCTTACTTATACACTGTGCATTCTATGGTATAATTAAATATTTTTGCACTTATAAGTCTTAAAAAAACAATATTTACAATACAGTTTGTAGGGGTCTGGAACGGATTAATCGTATTTACGTAATTAGGTTCAGGTCATGACCAAATCAGGTCGCGACTAGAGCTTTGGAACGAACTGTGGTCGTGACCAGAGGTTCCGCTGTATATCCCTCTGATGTATCATTATTTATATATCCCTCTGATGTATCATTGCTTACCTGGAGTTTACCTGGAGAGAGTTCCGGGGGTCAACGCCCCCGCGGCCCGGTCTGTGACCAGGCCTCCTGGTGGATCAGAGCCTGATCAACCAGGCTGTTGCTGCTGGCTGCACGCAAACCAACGTACGAGCCACAGCCCGGCTGATCCGGAACTGACTTTAGGTGCTTGTCCAGTGCCAGCTTGAAGACTGCCAGGGGTCTGTTGGTAATCCCCCTTATGTGTGCTGGGAGGCAGTTGAACAGTCTCGGGCCCCTGACACTTATTGTATGGTCTCTTAACGTGCTAGTGACACCCCTGCTTTTCATTGGGGGGATGGTGCATCGTCTGCCAAGTCTTTTGCTTTCGTAGTGAGTGATTTTCGTGTGCAAGTTCGGTACTAGTCCCTCTAGGATTTTCCAGGTGTATATAATCATGTATCTCTCCCTCCTGCGTTCCAGGAAATACAGGTTTAGGAACCTCAAGCGCTCCCAATAATTGAGGTGTTTTATCTCCGTTATGCGCGCCGTGAAAGTTCTCTGTACATTTTCTAGGTCGGCAATTTCACCTGCCTTGAAAGGTGCTGTTAGTGTGCAGCAATATTCCAGCCTAGATAGAACAAGTGACCTGAAGAGTGTCATCATGGGCTTGGCCTCCCTAGTTTTGAAGGTTCTCATTATCCATCCTGTCATTTTTCTAGCAGATGCGATTGATACAATGTTATGGTCCTTGAAGGTGAGATCCTCCGACATGATCACTCCCAGGTCTTTGACGTTGGTGTTTCGCTCTATTTTGTGGCCAGAATTTGTTTTGTACTCTGATGAAGATTTAATTTCCTCATGTTTACCATATCTGAGTAATTGAAATTTCTCATCGTTGAACTTCATATTGTTTTCTGCAGCCCACTGAAAGATTTGGTTGATGTCCGCCTGGAGCTTTGCAGTGTCTGCAATGGAAGACACTGTCATGCAGATTCGGGTGTCATCTGCAAAGGAAGACACGGTGCTGTGGCTGACATCCTTGTCTATGTCGGATATGAGGATGAGGAACAAGATGGGAGCGAGTACTGTGCCTTGTGGAACAGAGCTTTTCACCGTAGCTGCCTCGGACTTTACTCTGTTGACGACTACTCTCTGTGTTCTGTTAGTGAGGAAATTATAGATCCATCGACCGACTTTTCCTGTTATTCCTTTAGCACACATTTTGTGCGCTATTACGCCATGGTCACACTTGTCGAAGGCTTTTGCAAAGTCTGTATATATTACATCTGCATTCTTTTTGTCTTCTAGTGCATTTAGGACCTTGTCGTAGTGATCCAATAGTTGAGACAGACAGGAGCGACCTGTTCTAAACCCATGTTGCCCTGGGTTGTGTAACTGATGGGTTTCTAGATGGGTGGTGATCTTGCTTCTTAGGACCCTTTCAAAGATTTTTATGATATGGGATGTTAGTGCTATTGGTCTGTAGTTCTTTGCTGTTGCTTTACTGCCCCCTTTGTGGAGTGGGGCTATGTCTGTTGTTTTTAGTAACTGTGGGACGACCCCCGTGTCCATGCTCCCTCTCCATAGGATGGAAAAGGCTCGTGATAGGGGCTTCTTGCAGTTCTTGATGAACACAGAGTTCCATGAGTCTGGCCCTGGGGCAGAGTGCATGGGCATGTCATTTATCGCCTGTTCGAAGTCATTTGGCGTCAGGATAACATCGGATAGGCTTGTGTTAATCAAATTTTGTGGCTCTCTCATAAAAAATTCATTTTGATCTTCGACTCTCAGTCTGGTTAGCGGCTTGCTAAAAACTGAGTCATATTGGGACTTGAGTAGCTCACTCATTTCCTTGCTGTCATCTGTGTAGGACCCATCTTGTTTAAGTAGGGGCCCAATACTGGACGTTGTTCTCGATTTTGATTTGGCATAGGAGAAGAAATACTTTGGGTTTCTTTCGATTTCATTTATGGCTTTTAGTTCTTCCCGCAATTCCTGACTCCTAAAGGATTCTTTTAGCTTAAGTTCGATGCTTGCTATTTCTCTGACCAGTGTCTCCCTACTCATTTCAGATATATTGACCTCTTTTAGCCGCTCTGTTATTCTTTTCCGTCGCCTGTAAAGGGAGCGCCTGTCTCTTTCTGTTTTACATCTACTCCTCCTTTTTCTTAGAGGAATAAGCCTTGTGCATACATCGAGTGCCACCGAGTTAATCTGTTCTAGGCATAAGTTGGGGTCTGTGTTGCTTAGTATATCTTCCCAGCTTATATCGGTTAGGACTTGGTTTACTTGGTCCCACTTTATGTTTTTGTTATTGAAGTTGAATTTGGTGAATGCTCCCTCGTGACTAATCTCATTATGTCGGTCTGGGGCTCCGCGCATACATGACTGAACCTCAATTATGTTGTGATCTGTGTATATTGTTTTTGATATGGTGACATTTCTTATCAGATCATCATTGTTAGTGAAGATGAGGTCTAATGTATTCTCCAGTCTGGTAGGCTCTATTATTTGCTGGTTTAAATTGAATTTTGTGCAGAGATTTAAAAGCTCGCGTGAGTGTGAGTTTTCATCAGAGCTGCCTCCTGGTGTTATTACTGCAACAATATTATTTGGTATATTCCTCCATTTTAGGTGCCTTAAGTTGAAATCCCCCAGGAGCAAGATGTTGGGTGCAGGAGCTGGAAGGTTTTCCAGACAGTGGTCAATTTTTAACAGCTGTTCCTGGAATTGCTGGGATGCATCCGGAGGCTTGTAGACTTAGGCTTAGATGACGGATCATTTATTTGTTTTTTATTTTTGCTTCCTTCTTTTCCTGCGATCGACTTGGAGTGTCTTCTAGTCAGTTTTATATAAACCATTCATTATTTTCGTTTTTGTGCAATGAGATGAGGAAACCTTTTATGATTACCTTCAACATTGAAATTTGAATTATTACAGAATGCAGATAATAATTTTTGTGTTATAATGCTGCAAAAAAAATGGAAATAATTTTAATGGCTAGTGAATTTCACAAAATGGATGACACTCAAATGGTTTAGGTTGTGTAGGTACAAACTGGAAAATTTACTGCTATAGATAATGTTATGCAGTGTGCTACAGAAAAATATCTTATAAAATAACGCTCCATATATGTCATTTTCCATGTAGTATACGGAAAGCGGATGTGTATTATTTCCTGAAAGCGAACACGTTTTATTCCTGTCAGTCACTCAGTGGCCAGGACAGGAGCAGATGAGAGGTGTGTTTAGTTCAGTATGAGTCAGGTGGTGATGGAGGTGAAGTCTTCATGTTTGGGCAGTAGTTTGGGTAGGTAATTTTGGTAAGTTTTTTAGTGTATACTATAGGTGTTAGTGTTTAAGTGCTCTCATGTTTATTTGTAAAGCCCTAGTATGAAAGGGCCTGTGTTTTGTAGAGTATTTAACGTTTCCACTGTAGGTTATGTAGCCTGCAGAAAGTGGGGTGTCATGGAGCCTCCCTGTTCTTAAAGTTCATTTATTTTGTTTAACTCATTAGTAGCAGTGTGCTAGTGAGTTATTGTGAACTGTAGTGTGGTGGTGTTTTGTAGTAGATTGTAAATTGTAAGTTACTATTATAATTAATATTGATACATTTTATATAGATGAGTTTTTGTCCTTCCTTCCTAATAATAATTAAGATTATTTAATATAAAAGTACATGCTGGCCCAAGGTTCACTGTGTTTTCAGAGTAATTTTATAACCCCTAGACAGCAGTGTGAGCAGCCTTTAGGAGCCAGGGCCATTTTATTTAAGTTACGACATCAAAGTCGTAACAAATGAAGGAACTTGGACTTACCGGGCCGCGGGGATCGGCGCCCCCCGCGGCCCGGTCGGTAACTAGGCCTTGCTGGATTCCGAGAAATAACATGATAATTACTCTGCTGATCTGGTTCAAACACTCAGTGATGGTGATCTAACATTAATTGAAGCTTCCTACCACTTTGCTGCTGTGTAAGTTGTATTTTGACAGGTTTAATGAACAAATTTCTTGTGTTGAAAGCCTTTTTGATCTGCATTAAACCCTGATCTACCTTGCTTAGAAAAAATCTTGTATTGGTAATCAGCTGAGTAGGTGAAAATTTGTCAAGTTTCTTAAATAAATTTGGAAAATTTAATACTGGCTTTCAGGAAAATGCTTCATCTAACTGACTTCACACCACAACTGACTTCACAACTGACTTCACACCACAACTGACTTCACAACTGACTTCACACCATAACTGACCTGCTGATCAATAGAGAATAGTTATTTTCCATTCAAAACTTATTTTTTTTTTAATTATTTTTTTTTTATATTTTATTTAAAAGTAACATACACATAAACCATAATAAGAAAAACACAAGCCAACAATTAGCAAATCAACAACCGTGGCAGACAATGTCAGTACACACACAAAAAACAAAATACATTTTAACACATTGATATAACAAAAATTCTACTGAAATAAACCCAACCTATTTACGAAAAAAAACATACCGACTACTAATACAAAACGTCGGAGTCATTATAAAACATGTAGGAATAAGTCCTATAATCATGTATATATGTATATACATACACATGCACATATACACATACATGTATGTGCACATTTGTTCTTACAGAACAAACTGGATTATACACGAAAAAAAAAACGCAAAATGACTTATCACCAAATAAACTAAAATATATAACATCCATAGCAGAAGGGGCAGACAATGTCAGGTACACACAAAATACATTTTAACACATTGATATAACAAAATTCTACTGAAATAACCCAACCAATTTATGGAAAAAAAAAAAAAAAAACATACCGACTTCCAAACAATCAGTCGGAGTCATTATAAAACATGTAGGAATAAGTCCTACAATCATATATATATATATATGTATATATATACGCATGCACATACACACATACGCGTATGTGCACATGTGTTCGTACAGAACAAACTGGATTATACATAGATATAAAACGCTAAATGACTAGTCACCAAATAAACTAAAAATATATTACATCCAATAATAGAACTATACCTAAGATATTGGTTCCCACAAACACACCTACACACACACACAAAGTTAATGTTACCGATTAACACTCAATATATAATATGACCTTCCATACAAAATGAAGGGTATATATAAACCCCATAAAATACCTATATATTCTCGTACATAGTCCATAATGTACCCCTTCAATACGATAAAAAAAAGACGTATGACAAGGATAAAGCTATCATCAGATTCGAATATATAAACATATCCTCACATATACATATGAATATAAACCCCCTATATAAAATGTTTCTTATAACAATAAAAGAAAAAACAAAATCACATACAACTTTTAACTCTGTGGTTTTACAAAATTCATAAGGTCTACATACCCCGGAGCCCCCGACGGCTCCCTGCAAATAAACTTTACCCACATCAAAACACCTTGCAAACCAGTCAACCTTCCTCATCAGGCATCCAAGCACTCCAAGAGGGCACACCACTGAAGAGACCAACCCCTTGCCTCTCACCCCGTCACCAAGTGGACTAAACGTTCAACAGTAAGTCCACGATATCCCTCCGGAAAACTAGTTACCCACCGTCCCCCATATAATTGTTTGTTCCTACATGCTGTCCTATAAAAACACGCCGCTAACGCTTTTATCCTAACGTTTCCCTCCACCTCCCTCATCCCCCAAGAAACATACAAGTAATCAACTATTACGTATCTGATAGCCCTCCCCACCTCGTTGGGCACCCCTCCCATATCTAACATTAAAGCCCTAAGGGGTGATATCTGACCCCTTCCCCCCCAATAAAAGGAAAACCCTCTTCAACCACAATCTTACCACCTCCAAAGCTTAACAAAAATATACTACATGGAAAGCAGTTTCAACTTCCCCACAAAAACCGCATGACGCCTCTCTCACAAAATCCATTCGTCTTAGCACCTCTTTCGATGCTAACGTCCCCATAAGAAATCTATATACTAATTCCCTCACTCTTGCCTGTATTTTTAGTTTACTAAATTCCACCCATATCACTCTCCAATCATATGTGGGATACACTGCCATCCCCTGCATTGATTCCTGACGACGACCCACACCCACCAACCGTTTTACCTTGAGTTTTTTAACATTGCGAACCTTTAACATAAACCTCAACATATCTTCACACTCCACTAAGTCCCTGCCGCCCCACCATTTGCGGATATCCCCCATCACCTCCCCCACCCGAAGACCCCTTTCCCCCGCTGCCCGAATATACCTCTGCTTCACATATAGCGCCTTCACCCTAGATCCTAATGTCATCAATCCCAATCCTCCCTGTCTTACGGCAGTCATTACCACATCTTTGCCCAACCATGCCCTCCCAAAACCCCACACATACCTTAAGACTCTTCTTTGTAATTCCATAATATCCTGACTTCGTAAGGGATAAATTTCTGCCACTCCCCACACCTTACTATAAATCAGCGTATTTACCACCACAACCCTTTGATGCAAGGTTACATCCCCGGCCCTTAGACTCCAGAGCCTACTCAAAGCTCTGTCCATTACCATTTCTGAATTAACCCTCCTGCTCTCCTGTGCATCTGCCAAATACAAAATCCCACAAATCTTTAGCCTTTCTACAGTTATCCAGCCAAACTCCTCCCCCAAGGTCCCGCCTACCCAAGCGCCTACCTCCAGCAGCCTTGATTTAAGAACATAAGAACATAAGAATGTAGGAACACTGCAGAAGGCCTACTGGCCCATACGAGGCAGGTCCTTATCAAAACGACATCTACCTAAAGCTACTCAAGAAATAACTCCCGTACCCCTTGACACCAATCAAACCCAGCCCCTCCCACTCATATATTTGTCCAGTCTCTTCTTAAAGCTACCCAAGGTCCTAACCTCTATCACCCCACTGGGAAGACTGTTCCACGCATCTACAACTCTGTTAGAAAACCAGTACTTACCTATGTCCTTTCTAAATCTAAATTTATCCAACTTAAATCCATTATTCCTGGTTCTTACCTGGTTCGACACCCTCAGTACTTTATTAATGTCTCCCTTGTTTATGCCCGTCATCCACTTATACACTTCAATGATATCTCCCCTCATTCTACGCCTCTCCAGAGAGTGGAGATTTAAGGCTTTAAGTCTATCTTCATACGGGAGGTTCCTTACACAGTAAATCATTTTAGTCATTCTTCTCTGTATGTTCTCTAATGAGTCTATGTCCATCCTGTAGTAAGGGGACCAAAACTGAGCAGCATAATCTAAATGAGGCCTCACTAGTGATGTATAGAGCTGTAAAATAACTTTTGGACTTCTGTTACTTATACTTCTTGAGATAAATCCAAGTAATCTGTTGGCCTTGTTGC
Organism: Cherax quadricarinatus; assembly: GCF_038502225.1. Classification (NCBI taxonomy): domain Eukaryota; kingdom Metazoa; phylum Arthropoda; class Malacostraca; order Decapoda; family Parastacidae; genus Cherax; species Cherax quadricarinatus. The sequence continues at coordinate 42,161,744 of NC_091298.1, forward strand.
GCACACTGAGACACTGCTGTCTTGGCTTTAGATTTCTGCTTACCATGACTCCCAAGTCTTTTTCACATTCTGTATGACCAAGCTCTACTTCACCTAGATTATAGCTTCGAGGGTTATTTTCATTACCAAGGGCAAGTACCTTACACTTATCCACATTAAACTTCATCTGCCATTTCTCAGACCAAGACATTAATTTGTTCAAATCGTCCTGGAGTTCATTGATATCCTCCTCAGAGTGAATTATACGGCCTATCTTTGTATCATCAGCAAACTTAATCATGTCACTAGTAATCCCTTCATCAAGGTCATTAATGTAAATTATGAACAAGAGAGGGCCTAAAACTGATCCTTGTGGAACGCCACTAGTGACTAATCCCCATTCAGATTTCACTCCATTAATGGTAACTCTCTGCTTTCTATTGGTAAGCCATGCCTCAATCCATGCTAGAACTTTACCTCCTATACCATGAGCTGCCACTTTTCTTAAGAGTCTCTTGTGAGGTACTCTGTCGAAGGCTTTACTAAAATCCAAATAAACAATATCATATTCCTTGTCACTGTCAACTGCCTTAAATGTTCTATTGAAGAACGTCAGTAAGTTTGTCAGGCAGGAACGACCTCTCGTGAATCCATGCTGAGATTCATTTATCAAGTTATGCTCTTCAAGGTGACTTCTGATAATGTCAGCTATAATTGATTCTAATAACTTGCCCACTATAGATGTCAGGCTTATTGGACGGTAATTTGAAGGAGTGGACTTATCCCCTGATTTGAATATAGGAACCACATTAGCCATCTTCCACATCTCTGGCACAACACTGGTAAGGATGGACGCATTGAATACACTCGTTAATGGCTGACTAAGCTCCATCTTGCATTCCTTAAGTACCTTTAAAAACAACTCATCGGGTCCCGGGGACTTATTTTGTTTCAGTTTGTCTATCTGTTTAATAACCATGTCCCTCGTGACAGTAATATTAGTTAACTTAAATTCATCAGGAACTAAATAATTGTTAATTACTGGAATCTCATTTACATCTTCCTGTGTAAAAACTGACAAAAAATAGTCATTAAATAAGGAACACATTTCCAGTTCATTATCCGTCAGCTGTCCATTCCCAGATTTCAGAGGTCCTACTTTTTCCTTCACCTTCGTCCTATATACTTGAAAGAACCCCTTTGGATTAGTCTTTGATTCATTAGCGACTCTAATTTCATAGTCACGTTTAGCCTTTCTAATCGCCTTTTTTACTTCTCTTTTAAGCTGAACATATTGGTCAGTAAGGTTAACCTCTCCTCTTCTGATGCGCCTATAAATTCCCCTTTTCTCCCCTAATAAATGCTTTAGCCTCCTGTTAACCCATTTGGGATCGTTATTATTAGACCTAATTTCTCTCTGGGGAATGTATATACTCTGGGCACTGTGTACATTATTAAGAAAACAATCATAAAAGCAGATCCCTTCATATTCATAAGTATGATTATCGTCAATAAAATCATTAGCTAGATAACCCCAATCAAGATTAGACAGATGTTCCCTAAGTCCATTATAATCGGCAGAACGAAAATCGGGGATTTTTACTGTATTATTATTATTCTTGCATTCCCAATTAATGCTAAAGGTGATGGATTTGTGATCACTTGCGCCAAGCTCTTCAGTGATCTCCAGATTATTCACGAGTGTTTCCTTATTTGACAAGACTAGGTCTAGCAAATTATTACCCCTGGTAGGTTCAGTTACACTCTGTTTCAGAAAACAGTCCTGAACTGTTTCCATGAAGTCACTGGACTCTAGATTACCTGTCAAAGAATTCCAGTCAATTTGGCTAAAGTTAAAGTCCCCTACTATGACTACGTTACTGTGTCCAGAAGCCCTAACAATTTCGTCCCAAAGAAGTCTCCCTCTATCATGATCCAAGCCTGGAGGTCGGTACATTACACCAGACCTGTTTGTGTGCTCTTGAGTGGTGACCTGTACTTTGAGTGCTGACCTATACTTAACTCTGTGAAGAAGTGTCTTGTTTGCTCCCGTGGACTGAACCAAGATGCCCTCCATCGAGCAACTTTACCAGCAACTTAAGGAAGAATTGAGGGCAGCGAAGATGGAGATACGGCGATTGACCGAGGAAAACAAGAGGATTCGTAGTAGTCCTCCTGTTTCGAGTCCTCAGGTCAAGAAGGGATCGTGGTCAGTGGCTGGACAGCCGGGGACGACGAAGTTGACGATCAAGAAGACGAATGGAAAGCCAGAAACGATGAAGAAGAAAGAGACTGCTGTGGAAACTCCCGTGGAAACCTCCAACGCATTCTCGGTGCTACCCGACGAATGTGAGTCTACTACTGGGATCGTCACGACGAACGACAACAAGGAAGGTAAGAATATTGTTGTTGTTGGGGATAGCCAGGTTAGATACATGGATAGGGCATTCTGCTTGAAGGACAGGAGTAGGAGACAAAGGGTATGCTTTCCTGGGGCTGGGATGGAGGACATTGTTAGCCTGCTTGACAACATCATGAACGGTAATGGGATCAATCCTATTATTTGCCTCAGTGCTGGAGGCAATGATGTAGGCAAGCGTAGAAGTGAGGATTTAGTTAGAAAGTTCAGGACAGCTATAGACATGATTAGGAAGAAGGGGGGGCGCCCTGTTATATGTGGCATTTTGCCAAGAAGAGGTGTTGGTAATGAATGGTTGTCCAGAGCAATTGGTATTAATTGTTGGCTGGATAAACACTGTAAGGATAATGCAGTACCATTCATTGACAACTGGGACAACTTCTATGGCCGAAATGACATGTATGCCAGGGATGGGGTTCACTTATCCAGGGCAGGTGTGGGTTTTCTTGCTAACTCAGTTGAGGGGGTTGTTAGGACTTTAAACTAGGATTAGTTAGAGGTATGGGTTTAGAAATGATTAATAATGAGTATGGATATATTGACTTATGCTCTGATATTAAGAATCTTAATAGTAACTGTCATGGAGTAACTCTGGGTAATGATAATTTCAGAAATTGTGTAAAAACAAAGATGAATAGGAAAAATGTGCAGAAGAAAAAACATATGATGGTATTTTATGCTAACAGTCGAAGTGCAAGAAATAAAATTAATGAACTACGTTTGGTAGCATGTGCTGGGAACTTTGATATCATTGCATTAACTGAAACATGGTATGATTTAAAGAGTCGGGATATGACTGCTGAGTGTAATATTCAGGGATTTAAGTTATTCAATGTGGATAGATGTAATGGGAAGGGGGGAGGAGTTGCATTGTATGTTCGAGAAAATATTAATTGTTGCATAAAAACAGGTATAAAATTAGATGGAGCAGTAACAGAGTCTGTTTGGGTAGAGTTCGTGGAGGGTCAAGAAAAACTAATTCTAGGACATAAATTCGTTAGAAAACATTCAGCGTAGGATGACTAAATTAATCCATAGCATTAGAGATCATCCTTATGAAGAAAGATTGAAGACTCTGCTTATCAACTCTCATCCCAGTAGCATTCCCAAAAATCTCAATTACCCTTCCCACTTTACTTAAATCTTCTATCTCACTAAGTAAAACAGTTGTATCATCTACATAACCAACAATATTCCCACAAAATCCTCCACTCTCCCCCATCCTTCCCATCCCACCATCAACCAGAACATAGAAAGGATTCTGCATACATGCAAAGAGTATTTGGGAGAGTGGACACCCCTGCCTTAAACCCCTCCCCATGCTTACAGAACTACCCAACCTACCATTTACCTGTACTCTCATCGATGCATTCTCATACAATGTCCTCACCCATCCCACCACCCTCCCTCCAAAACCCATTCTCACCATACTCTCAATCAAAAATTCCCTATCCACATAATCATAAGCTTTCTCCCAATCCAGACCTAGAATACCTCCCTTACTACTACCCTCAAGGAAATCCCGAATACGTCCATGACCTACCCGCATACTCCTCCCCGGGATACCAAACTGTCCCCCATGTATCACCGACCCCATGACCTTCTTCAGTCTATTACCCAAAATTTTCGCAAAAACCTTGTAATCTGCGCACATCAGAGATATTGCTCGGTAAGCACTCAACTCTCTTCCCCCCCTCTGCTTTGGCACCAAAACTATGACACCCGTACTTTGCGATGTGCCAAACTTCCCACTAGTTAACATATAATCCAATACCCTAACAAAGCACTGCCTAATACACCCCCAATGTGCTCTATAAAAATCATTTAGTAAACCATCTATCCCTGGTGTTTTCCCAGTACTCATCCCGAAAACTGCCTCTTCCACCTCAACCTCACTTATACCAACCTCCAACCCCACTCTATCCTGCTCACTTAAAACACTATGGAACCCCCCTTCAAAAATACCCTCCCAGGAACCCCCCTCCCTCCAACTCCATTTCTCCCTAAACCAACTATCAGCATAGAGACTCATACTTTCCGTATTGGATAGGACCCGACCCTCTGGATACCCTCCCACCCCAGGGCTTGTCTCCAATTGTAGAATGGTGATTACTCTCTGTCGGTCCCTAAATTTACGTAAAACAAACCCGGACGGCTTATCACCCCACAATACGTCCTCTAACCCTGCTCTAACCCTAATTGCATCAAACCTATCATTGTGTAATTCAGCTATTCTACTCCGCAGACTGTCCATATCATCCCTCCTACCACCTCCCCCAACATAACAGTCTTGCAACTGTCCCTCCAGATAATTTTGCAACCCAAAACGCCACCTCGCCTCTTCTCGTCCCCTAACCTTAAAAAAATTCGCTATTTCAGGCTTTGCCTGCATTTCCCACCAATCTAACAGATCTATCTCCCTGTCCCTAGCCTCCCAAAAATGCAACCACTAATCACTGAAAAAAGGCCCCTCCCCCTCCTCCTTAAGAAGCCTTACATTTAATTTCCAGTACCCAGAATAAATACGCACCACACCATAAGAACATAAGAACATAAGAAAGGAGGAACACTGCAGCAGGCCTGTTGGCCCATACTAGGCAGGTCCTTTACAATTCATCCCACTAACAAACATTTGACCAACCCAATTTTCAATGCCACCCAAGAAACAAGCTCCGATGTGCAAGTCCCTCTCAAATCCAACCCCTCCCACTCATGTACTTATCCAACCTAAATTTGAAACTACCCAAAGTCCCAGCCTCAATAACCCTACTAGGTAGACTGTTCCACTCATCAACTACCCTATTTCCAAACCAATACTTTCCTATGTCCTTTCTAAATCTAAACTTATCTAATTTATGAAAGTTAAGACACATGTGCAACATCTGGATATCTTTATTGTAGTAGACGTTTCGCCATCCAGTGGCTTTATCAATACAGATTCTAGGACATAATAGGAAGACAGTAGAACTATATACAAAAGATGAGGTAATCAGTCCCTCGGCCTTGGAGTTAGTGTTCACAGCATCGTGGTGGAGGAGAGTCTGGAGCAAAGGCAAGAAGACTGGCGCTTTTTTTAGGCGTCAGTGAATGGGACGGGCAGCAGACGAGGGCAGTCACTGGTAGGCGGGATTCCCCAGTGGAAGTAGGTCCTTCCCAAAGAGATGGGTTAGTTGCAGCAGCCGTGAAGAAGGTCTTGTAGATGTCCTCTGAACCAAGATTCCATGATGTTGCAGTGTCTGACAAGTTGTGCAAGAAAGGTATAAAATACCGACAATATGAAAGTTAAGACACATGTGCAACATCTGGATATCTTTATTGTAGTAGACGTTTCGCCATCCAGTGGCTTTATCAATACAGATTCTAGGACATAATAGGAAGACAGTAGAACTATATACAAAAGATGAGGTAATCAGTCCCTCGGCCTTGGAGTTAGTGTTCACAGCATCGTGGTGGAGGAGAGTCTGGAGCAAAGGCAAGAAGACTGGCGCTTTTTATAGGCGTCAGTGAATGGGACGGGCAGCAGACGAGGGCAGTCACTGGTAGGCGGGATTCCCCAGTGGAAGTAGGTCCTTCCCAAAGAGATGGGTTAGTTGCAGCAGCCGTGAAGAAGGTCTTGTAGATGTCCTCTGAACCAAGATTCCATGATGTTGCAGTGTCTGACAAGTTGTGCAAGAAAGGTATAAAATACCGACAATATGAAAGTTAAGACACATGTGCAACATCTGGATATCTTTATTGTAGTAGACGTTTCGCCATCCAGTGGCTTTATCAATACAGATTCTAGGACATAATAGGAAGACAGTAGAACTATATACAAAAGATGAGGTAATCAGTCCCTCGGCCTTGGAGTTAGTGTTCACAGCATCGTGGTGGAGGAGAGTCTGGAGCAAAGGCAAGAAGACTGGCGCTTTTTATAGGCGTCAGTGAATGGGACGGGCAGCAGACGAGGGCAGTCACTGGTAGGCGGGATTCCCCAGTGGAAGTAGGTCCTTCCCAAAGAGATGGGTTAGTTGCAGCAGCCGTGAAGAAGGTCTTGTAGATGTCCTCTGAACCAAGATTCCATGATGTTGCAGTGTCTGACAAGTTGTGCAAGAAAGGTATAAAATACCGACAATATGAAAGTTAAGACACATGTGCAACATCTGGATATCTTTATTGTAGTAGACGTTTCGCCATCCAGTGGCTTTATCAATACAGATTCTAGGACATAATAGGAAGACAGTAGAACTATATACAAAAGATGAGGTAATCAGTCCCTCGGCCTTGGAGTTAGTGTTCACAGCATCGTGGTGGAGGAGAGTCTGGAGCAAAGGCAAGAAGACTGGCGATTTTTATAGGCGTCAGTGAATGGGACGGGCAGCAGACGAGGGCAGTCACTGGTAGGCGGGATTCCCCAGTGGAAGTAGGTCCTTCCCAAAGAGATGGGTTAGTTGCAGCAGCCGTGAAGAAGGTCTTGTAGATGTCCTCTGAACCAAGATTCCATGATGTTGCAGTGTCTGACAAGTTGTGCAAGAAAGGTATAAAATACCGACAATATGAAAGTTAAGACACATGTGCAACATCTGGATATCTTTATTGTAGTAGACGTTTCGCCATCCAGTGGCTTTATCAATACAGATTCTAGGACATAATAGGAAGACAGTAGAACTATATACAAAAGATGAGGTAATCAGTCCCTCGGCCTTGGAGTTAGTGTTCACAGCATCGTGGTGGAGGAGAGTCTGGAGCAAAGGCAAGAAGACTGGCGCTTTTTATAGGCGTCAGTGAATGGGACGGGCAGCAGACGAGGGCAGTCACTGGTAGGCGGGATTCCCCAGTGGAAGTAGGTCCTTCCCAAAGAGATGGGTTAGTTGCAGCAGCCGTGAAGAAGGTCTTGTAGATGTCCTCTGAACCAAGATTCCATGATGTTGCAGTGTCTGACAAGTTGTGCAAGAAAGGTATAAAATACCGACAATATGAAAGTTAAGACACATGTGCAACATCTGGATATCTTTATTGTAGTAGACGTTTCGCCATCCAGTGGCTTTATCAATACAGATTCTAGGACATAATAGGAAGACAGTAGAACTATATACAAAAGATGAGGTAATCAGTCCCTCGGCCTTGGAGTTAGTGTTCACAGCATCGTGGTGGAGGAGAGTCTGGAGCAAAGGCAAGAAGACTGGCGCTTTTTATAGGCGTCAGTGAATGGGACGGGCAGCAGACGAGGGCAGTCACTGGTAGGCGGGATTCCCCAGTGGAAGTAGGTCCTTCCCAAAGAGATGGGTTAGTTGCAGCAGCCGTGAAGAAGGTCTTGTAGATGTCCTCTGAACCAAGATTCCATGATGTTGCAGTGTCTGACAAGTTGTGCAAGAAAGGTATAAAATACCGACAATATGAAAGTTAAGACACATGTGCAACATCTGGATATCTTTATTGTAGTAGACGTTTCGCCATCCAGTGGCTTTATCAATACAGATTCTAGGACATAATAGGAAGACAGTAGAACTATATACAAAAGATGAGGTAATCAGTCCCTCGGCCTTGGAGTTAGTGTTCACAGCATCGTGGTGGAGGAGAGTCTGGAGCAAAGGCAAGAAGACTGGCGCTTTTTATAGGCGTCAGTGAATGGGACGGGCAGCAGACGAGGGCAGTCACTGGTAGGCGGGATTCCCCAGTGGAAGTAGGTCCTTCCCAAAGAGATGGGTTAGTTGCAGCAGCCGTGAAGAAGGTCTTGTAGATGTCCTCTGAACCAAGATTCCATGATGTTGCAGTGTCTGACAAGTTGTGCAAGAAAGGTATAAAATACCGACAATATGACTGCCCTCGTCTGCTGCCCGTCCCATTCACTGACGCCTATAAAAAGCGCCAGTCTTCTTGCCTTTGCTCCAGACTCTCCTCCACCACGATGCTGTGAACACTAACTCCAAGGCCGAGGGACTGATTACCTCATCTTTTGTATATAGTTCTACTGTCTTCCTATTATGTCCTAGAATCTGTATTGATAAAGCCACTGGATGGCGAAACGTCTACTACAATAAAGATATCCAGATGTTGCACATGTGTCTTAACTTTCATATTGTCGGTATTTTATACCTTTCTTGCACAACTTGTCAGACACTGCAACATCATGGAATCTTGGTTCAGAGGACATCTACAAGACCTTCTTCACGGCTGCTGCAACTAACCCATCTCTTTGGGAAGGACCTACTTCCACTGGGGAATCCCGCCTACCAGTGACTGCCCTCGTCTGCTGCCCGTCCCATTCACTGACGCCTATAAAAAGCGCCAGTCTTCTTGCCTTTGCTCCAGACTCTCCTCCACCACGATGCTGTGAACACTAACTCCAAGGCCGAGGGACTGATTACCTCATCTTTTGTATATAGTTCTACTGTCTTCCTATTATGTCCTAGAATCTGTATTGATAAAGCCACTGGATGGCGAAACGTCTACTACAATAAAGATATCCAGATGTTGCACATGTGTCTTAACTTTCATATTGTCGGTATTTTATACCTTTCTTGCACAACTTGTCAGACACTGCAACATCATGGAATCTTGGTTCAGAGGACATCTACAAGACCTTCTTCACGGCTGCTGCAACTAACCCATCTCTTTGGGAAGGACCTACTTCCACTGGGGAATCCCGCCTACCAGTGACTGCCCTCGTCTGCTGCCCGTCCCATTCACTGACGCCTATAAAAAGCGCCAGTCTTCTTGCCTTTGCTCCAGACTCTCCTCCACCACGATGCTGTGAACACTAACTCCAAGGCCGAGGGACTGATTACCTCATCTTTTGTATATAGTTCTACTGTCTTCCTATTATGTCCTAGAATCTGTATTGATAAAGCCACTGGATGGCGAAACGTCTACTACAATAAAGATATCCAGATGTTGCACATGTGTCTTAACTTTCATATTGTCGGTATTTTATACCTTTCTTGCACAACTTGTCAGACACTGCAACATCATGGAATCTTGGTTCAGAGGACATCTACAAGACCTTCTTCACGGCTGCTGCAACTAACCCATCTCTTTGAGAAGGACCTACTTCCACTGGGGAATCCCGCCTACCAGTGACTGCCCTCGTCTGCTGCCCGTCCCATTCACTGACGCCTATAAAAAGCGCCAGTCTTCTTGCCTTTGCTCCAGACTCTCCTCCACCACGATGCTGTGAACACTAACTCCAAGGCCGAGGGACTGATTACCTCATCTTTTGTATATAGTTCTACTGTCTTCCTATTATGTCCTAGAATCTGTATTGATAAAGTCACTGGATGGCGAAACGTCTACTACAATAAAGATATCCAGATGTTGCACATGTGTCTTAACTTTCATATTGTCGGTATTTTATACCTTTCTTGCACAACTTGTCAGACACTGCAACATCATGGAATCTTGGTTCAGAGGACATCTACAAGACCTTCTTCACGGCTGCTGCAACTAACCCATCTCTTTGGGAAGGACCTACTTCCACTGGGGAATCCCGCCTACCAGTGACTGCCCTCGTCTGCTGCCCGTCCCATTCACTGACGCCTATAAAAAGCGCCAGTCTTCTTGCCTTTGCTCCAGACTCTCCTCCACCACGATGCTGTGAACACTAACTCCAAGGCCGAGGGACTGATTACCTCATCTTTTGTATATAGTTCTACTGTCTTCCTATTATGTCCTAGAATCTGTATTGATAAAGCCACTGGATGGCGAAACGTCTACTACAATAAAGATATCCAGATGTTGCACATGTGTCTTAACTTTCATATTGTCGGTATTTTATACCTTTCTTGCACAACTTATCTAATTTAATTCCATTACTGCGGGTTCTCTCTTGGAGAGATATCCTCAAGACCTTGTTAATATCCCCTTTATTAATACCTATCTTCCACTTATACACTTCGATCAGGTCTCCCCTCATTCTTCGTCTAACAAGTGAATGTAACTTAAGAGTCTTCAATCTTTCTTCATAAGGAAGATTTCTAATGCTATGTATTAATTTAATCATCCTACGCTGAATGTTTTCTAACGAATTTATGTCCATTCTGGTAATGAAAATAACCCTCGAAGCTATAATCTAGGTGAAGTAGAGCTTGGTCATACAGAATGTGAAAAAGACTTGGGAGTCATGGTAAGCAGAAATCTAAAGCCAAGACAGCAGTGCCTCAGTGTGCGCAACAAGGCCAACAGATTACTTGGATTTATCTCAAGAAGTATAAGTAACAGAAGTCCAAAAGTTATTTTACAGCTCTATACATCACTAGTGAGGCCTCATTTAGATTATGCTGCTCAGTTTTGGTCCCCTTACTACAGGATGGACATAGACTCATTAGAGAACATACAGAAAAGAATGACTAAAATGATTTACTGTGTAAGGAACCTCCCGTATGAAGATAGACTTAAAGCCTTAAATCTCCACTCTCTGGAGAGGCGTAGAATGAGGGGAGATATCATTGAAGTGTATAAGTGGATGACGGGCATAAACAAGGGAGACATTAATAAAGTACTGAGGGTGTCGAACCAGGTAAGAACCAGGAATAATGGATTTAAGTTGGATAAATTTAGATTTAGAAAGGACATAGGTAAGTACTGGTTTTCTAACAGAGTTGTAGATGCGTGGAACAGTCTTCCCAGTGGGGTGATAGAGGCTAGGACCTTGGGTAGCTTTAAGAAGAGACTGGACAAATATATGAGTGGGAGGGGCTGGGTTTGATTGGTGTTAGGGGGTGCTGGAGTTGTTTCTTGAGTAGCTCTAGGTAGTTGTCGTTTTGATAAGGACCTGCCTCGTATGGGCCAGTAGGCCTTCTGCAGTGTTCCTACATTCTTATGTTCTTATATGGAGACCAGAATTGAGCTGCATAATCTAGGTGAGGCCTTACTAATGATGTATAAAGCTGCAGTATGACCTCTGGACTTCTGTTGCTTACACTTCTTGATATAAAACCCAGTAATCTATTTGCCTTATTACGTACGCTTAGGCATTGCTGTCTTGGTTTAAGAAAGGCATCCCACATCAAATCTGCTATTACCGCCCTGTGATCAGAAAACCCCACATCGAAGGTTTGCACCCTCACAACATCTATACCCTGCTTAATATAGATTCTGTCCAATCGCGCTTCATATCCCCTATGGACGAACGTGTGCTCCACTAGGTATCCCCCCCTCCCCACCACATCAACAACCCCAATATCTCGCAATACATCCCTCAGAACACTCAACACACAACCCGCCCCTCTCGGTTCGTCATCACCACTCCGAATCACACAATTCCAATCACATCCTATTACTGTTATAGCAGGCAAACCTCTCAAGTGATACAGCAATACCTCCCGGACAAAATCTACTTTTACCCTGGTATTACTAGTTGCTGGCATGTAAACTCCTACGAAACTAGCTCGACTCTCACCCCAGACACCATCCACCCTCACGACCCTCCCACCCCCCCCTCTTCCCAACCGATGACACGCAAGGGGCTGGTCTCCTTTACCGCCACTGCTACCCCACCTTTCAATTGCAAACCACTGGTAACATACATCCGATATCCTTTCACCCGCAACACACATCCAGCCCTGTGATTATGCTCTTGCAAAAAGCAAATGTCGACATCAAACCGCCATAAAAACCACTCCAACCAAACTTTCTTGACCTCAGTCTTAAGTCCATTAACATTAAGCGTGACACATCTGAAAATTATAGAAGGGGCGGCTTTCCCCTATGCCGCTGGGATTTACTCACTGCACTTTTCACATTACGTGTTCCCTTGCCACTCGAGTTTTCCTGTGCAGTCACCTCCCCCCTCTCCCTCTCCCACTGTGCAACTCAGGCGCACCTCTACCACTATGTGGCATCGGCTCCACCACCGCTGCCCATGACTTCTTCCCCGGCCTCTGCCCCGGGGTAATGACCTCGTCTATCTCTGACGCCGCAGTTCTTTTCCTAGAACTTCCACTTACACACATATCTCCACGACCACCACACGCTCCAGCCCTTTCTTATTCAAGTCTTCCTCCACGATTTGTTGTCCCTCCAGCGCTCCGGCTTCACATAAACTGTTGTCCCTCCAGCGCTCCGGCTTCACATAAACTGAGGACACCTTCTGCACAGGGCTCCTCCCCATCCAGAAAATCCTTGATCACATCTGCCAATAAACCATCCTGGGTCGAAGCTTCCTGGACTAAAGACTCCTCAGATGTCACCTTCGACTCCCCCGACGCCCCTGGGAGAGTGACACATGTCTCCGCCGCCGCCACCTTCCGTTCGACCTCCTCGCTCCAGAGGTCAGTCCTCCGGCCTCCCGAGGCACCAGAGCCATGCACCAAATCACACGGCTGCTGAATCACAATTGGAGTTTCCAGAACTCGAGGAGCCTGCCTCCTAGGACACTGGGCTGCCATGTGCTCATAAGAGCTACACAGACGACATGTTTTCCTCTGACCAGCATAGTACACATAAACCTGTGTTCTATAACCGGTCATCGTAACATAGGATGGTATAGGCCTTGTTAAAGACATTTTAAGGGTGTAAGAACCCTCCGGCATCCCTTCATACGGACCATCCCTCCACACCCCCATGGTTGCAGAATGCACTGTCCCATAACTGCTAAAAAACTCCTGAAGGCCATATGCCGTGGCCTCGAAGAGTACATTTCGTACCTTCACCCATGTGAAGTACTTAGAGACGTCATGTAACACTACATCCATCGCTGAATTCACACTCATGCGTTGTTCCTGGTAATGCTCGACAATTCTTGTGTAGAAGCCGGCTCGTAGAAATTTCACGAAGATTCTTGTCAAACCATTAAGAGCGACGCCATACAATTCCTCATTGGGAATACCATATGTATCCCTGATGATGCTAGGGAGAAGGACGTTCATCGTATCTCCACTTAACGTACCACGAACCAGCTCAATGCAGATAGTATTTATTCTCCGTCCTGTACGTTCCGCCATTTTGATATCCAAGTGAAAACAGGTAAACTGCGCAAAAGCCAACTCAATCAGGAGCGACTGCGCAGCACGTCCGCACGGCCCAATAGCGATGCAAACAATATTTTTTTTTTTTTTTTTTTTTTTTTTGAATTATTATTCAATATCAAATCTTTGGAACTCTCTCTGTTAATCGTTTAACCTGTCTTAAATGTCTGTGTAATACAATACAGTTATAGGTATGATTTGGTTTGCAAAAATAACTACAGTGCTAATTTTGTGACTCGTAGAGCTCTGGCATGGACTTACCTACTAGTAGAGCTCTGGCACGGACATACTTGCTAGTAGAGCTCTGGCATGGACTTACCTGCTAGTAGAGCTCTGGCATGGACTTACCTGCTAGCAGAGCTCTCACAAGGACTTTCCAGCTCGTAGAGCTCTGGCATGGACTTACCAGCTTGTAGAGTTCTGACATGGACTTCCAAGTTGTCTGCATCGCTCTTGGGCTGTGTAGACCCCCTTGCCTGACGCTCCTCAGTAACCTGACAGCAGTGGTACGAGGAGGTGTGTGTTGTGTCTCTGTTGACACCGCTGGGAAATTACTGGTGTTAAGATGGCGGTTTGTTATCGCAGACGCGTTAATACTATTGGTATTGAACTGCTTCGAGGTGCGATTACACCTAGTTCAGCTCAAATACTCTTACCCAAGATAATCAGGGAGACATACGGCATACAAGATGGTGAATTGTATGGGGTAGCGCTGAACGGAGCGCATAGAGTATTTGTGAAACTGCTTGCTGCGACAGTTTATGAATCGGTGGTTAAGCGCTTTCAAGATGTGTGTTTTGACGTTACTCCTGCTGTGCGTGTGAGACTGGTGGACGTGTCTCGATATTATACCTGGATAAAGTTGAGGAATGTCCCCTTCGAGGCAAACGAAGCTGACATCAGAAACGTATTTGAGAAATATGGAACTGTGCATTCTGCCCAGCAGGGTAAGTGGATAATGGGTGCCTACACAGGTATGCCGGAAGGTACATTCAGCCTTAAGATGACGTTGCGTCAACCCATACCGTCATATGTGTATCTTCAAGATTTTAGGACACAGGTAATGGTTTTATATCCTGGACAGCGGCGTACGTGTCGCATTTGTGGAGAGTATGACCACATAGCGGCGGCATGCGAAAAGAACAGACGCGTGACCAAACCTGTGCAAGAAGAAGTAGCCCCAGTCACACGTGATGAAGGTGAGCATCGTTCGTCAGAGGAAGGGCGTGGTCGTTTGTGGAGTGAGATGGTGGAACAGGCTTTTCGAAATGAGAGTGAGTCCTTCCCTCAGCTGCCTGCACCTGAGTCGTTGCCGATACCATCTACTGGATTGGTACCCCGGCATGACGTGTTGAGTATTGGTGAGAGACGAATTCGGTGAGACGAAGTTTTAAGGACCTTGTCACCGCAAGTGGTGGAAGCTCCGTCTCCGGAAGACGTAGCTGGAGACTTTCTGAGTCCGGATTGTCAACAATATGAGACTCCGCAGAAGGACGACGAGACTGGGACATCGGGAGACTTCATACCTCATTGTGAGGTGGATGTTGAGGTACACCGTGAGGCTTCCTCGGATCTTGACATGGAGGATAAGAACGTTACGAGGAAACGGGCAGCTACGTCAGATTCGGATGACGTACTGACGCCGGCACAGAGGACTGGGAAAAAAACTGAGAGGATGGGTGAGGGGAGGGGTGGGGAGGGGGGGGAGGGGTCATGAGGGACGCCATCGCAAGAAGGGAGGCGAATGGGAAGGTACTGTAAAGAAGACACATAGACGTAACAAATCAAGTGGTGAACCACGGGAGGAGAAGAGGAAAGGGTGGAAAATATAACAGGCCTTAGGTGTATGACTGCTAATGTTAACGGTTTGTGTACTAGATTAAAGAGAGATTGGTTGAGCAGTTTTCTTAGCAAACATAGAATTGATGTTCTCTTCCTTCAAGAACACAATTTCAAAGAAGGAGAAGTGTTGCAGGTTGCAGGTTATACAGTACTGACCCTGCCAACTATTCGTTTGAAAGGTGGTGTGGGTCTTTTAATAAAAGAGACGAGCCCGTTTGTGTTGCAGAGATGTGAGGGGGGTGGGGGGAGGGTGTTGCGAGTGGATGGGACTTGGATGGGAAAGCGTGTATCCTTGGATGGGAAAGCGTGTATCCTTGGTAAGTGTCTATGCCCCTGCGGAGAATGACACGAAGGTTCGAACGGATTTTGTGTGTGAGGACCTTGTTTATTTTTTGCGTGGTCTTCCGGAAGTAGCGATAGTGGGGGGTGACTGGAACTGTGTCATAAGGGCGGCTGACGTCGAACCCAAAGGGGCTGGGCATGTGTCTGCACCTCTCAGAGATTTGTTGAGGGATGTTAAGTTAAGAGATGTGTTTGGGGGAGGGGTGTGGGAAACAGAACATACTTTTATCAGAAGGGGATATGCTGCAAGGTTAGACAGAGTGTATATTTCGCAGGGAGTAGTTGTAAAGTCTTTTAATACGGTGGAGACGGTCTTGTCAGATCATAGGGCAGTTGTAGTGGAGGTAGGGTGGGAGGGAATGGCCGAAATTTATAAGAATTATTGGAAATTAAATATTAGTGTGTTAAGTGATGAGGAAGGGTTGGAGGGTTTTTCTATGCTGTGGAATGAGCTTTCAAGGGAAGCTCAGGAGGTGGAAGACATTGTAACGTGGTGGGACTCGGTGGCAAAGGAAAGGATAAAGTCCTTTTATGTGAGGGAGGGTAGGCGTATAAACACTTTAAAATATGGGCTAGCGAATTATTTAGAGGATCGATTACGAAGTTGTTATGGGCAGGGATCGGTTAGTGGTGTTTACCCCATGGACGAGATTGTAGACATAAAAGAGAGCTTGCGAACGTTGCATAATGAGCGGTTTCAAGCGGTGAGGGTGCAAGCAGGATTAGAAGAAGTTTTGTGGGGAGATAGGCCATCCGCGTGTGTGTTGAGACAACAAAAGCAAAAGCAGGCGCTGACGGCAATCCCGAGCTTGGAGGTAAATGAGACGATGGGAATCCATAGAGCAGGTCAAGTGATACGAAACACAAAAGCTATGAGTGCATATGCGGATACATGGTATAAAAAACACTGGACTAGTAGTGGCGTGGATGAAGTGGAATTAAGTAAGGTGTGCACGTATGCTAAGTGCATTTTGGGTCACAGTGATAGGAAGGCTTTGGGTGGGGTTATTACTGAGGAGGAAATTGAAATTGCTTTACACGGAATGAGGAAGGGCAAGTCCCCGGGTATTGATGGTTTACCGGTGGAATTTTATTTGCAGCATTGGGAGTTGATTGGGAAGTTCATGGTAAGATTATTAAATTGTATGAAGGAGAAGGGTACGTTAGGGGATAAGCAGAATACGGCAGTTGTGGTGTTGGTCCCGAAAGGCAAAGGGCAGCCAAACCTTGGGAAGTATAGGGCGATATCGTTGCTCTGTGCAGACTATAAGGTTTTCGCAAAAATTTTGGGTAATAGGGTAAAATGCGTGGTGGGGAGGGTCGTTTCGCCATCGCAGTATGGGTTGCCGGGCAGGTCGATGTTAGAAGGTCACGGGCTTATAAGAAGTTTTGTGGAGTCAAAGGGGGGAGGGGAGGGGGCGGCTTTACTGGCCTTGGACTGGCGAGCCGCCTATGATAGAGTGGAAAGGGGTGCACTGCAGAGTATTCTTCGGAGACAGGGTTATGGAGAAGAAATAGTTGGGTGGGTAAACACTCTGTATAAGGGGGCAAGGATGAGGGTACAAATAAATGGGTGTATGGGGACGGACTTTGAGATGGGTAGAGGTTTAAGACAAGGGTGCCCTATGTCACAGATCTTATTTGCGTGTTTTCAGGATCCCTTTTACAGGATGGTTGAGAGCACAGTTAGTTCCCGGGGTGGGGGTGGGGTAGGGGAAGGGGATTGTTGGCCGGCATTAATAGGTTATGTGGATGATACGACTGTTTTGGTGTGTGAACGAATGTCTATGAAAGGGTTGGAAGATGTTGTGCGTGTGTTTGAACGTGCCACGGGTATGAAGGTAAATAGTGAAAAGTCGATGATCATGGGGTTGGGTACCTGGAAAGGGGGTGGAATGGTGAGCTGTAACGTGGTTAACACAACTGCGATGTCATTAAAGATTTGCGGTATTATTTATAGAGACGATTTGGATGTGGCGCGGGAGGAAAATTCAGTAAGGACGTTGGAAAAGGTCATTGGTCGTCTGGGTGTTTTGAGGCCCCAACATCTCACTCTGGCCCAACGTGTGATTGTTGTTAACGTTTTATTGTATAGTAAGGTGTGGCACGTTGCGGCTGTATTCCCAATTACAGGAACAGCGATCAATGGAATATTGAGAAGAGTATTTACCTTTCTGTGGGGATCGAGGTGTGATTGGTTAAAACGTGAGGTTGTTATGTTACCTGTACGTCGAGGAGGTTTAGGATTGTTGGACTTAAAGCGTAGGGTGAAATGTGTTTTTCTAAAGTGGGAGGTTTGGCGTGTGGGTGTGATGGCGGGAAATATGGACCAAGTATATACGAGGGTGAAAAAGTGGTATAGGGGAATGGAGTTAAGGGAATGTGAGATTGTACTACGAGCTTTGTTGATGGTAAAGGAACGGAGGAACATTCGCATAAGGGTTTTAAGTAGGTTACTAGGGGGTACGTGCGCAGCTCCAGTAGAAGGTTTGTTCCCCATGTACTCGTGGGAAAATATATGGCTCCGATTTAGCAAGTTGAAATTACGGCCTAGGGTGCGTGAAGTCATGTTTCGTTTTTTACATGGTATATTGCCGTCAGGGGCAATACTACGATCCAGAAGAGTCGTGGTGGGAGGCGGGTGTGGGTTTTGTGGTGGGGAAGACACGGCTTTTCACGTTGTCTATTTTTGCGAAGGTTTAGAAGATGTCAGGAGTTGGTTGGGTAGGGTGGTACAGAGGGTGGGAGGCAGAGGAGTGCAGGTCCTGCGTGCGTTAAGTCTCGACATCGGTGGATTAGACCAGGACGTTGAACGGGCTTTAGATTATATTATCGTGGATTACATTTATATTTCGTGGGTAATGCGGGGAAAAGGGGTCAGTGAGGTGAGAAGGCGTGTCCTTGCAATAACGTTTTATCGTACAATGTGTAGGAATAGGGAATTGTATGGGAGGAGGTGGGATAAGGGTTTTTCGGACGGTTATAAAAGGCTCACTCTTGAAACCCTTGTGAATCTGTGATAAATATACGGGCATGCCGAATAAGTTGTCGTGTAGGTCAGTGGGCAATAGCTGGCTCGTCTCTTGGGGGGAAGGATGTGAGTTGCGTGAATATGAGTTTGGGCATGAATGTTTTTTAGTTGTTATGGATGTGTGGTTGTAGATTCAGGGGTTAGGGTTACTTATTGTACCTTTTGTGTACAAAATGACTGGGGTGCCTTTACATATTTGTTATGTTTTTGATGCTTCCTTTGTGTAAAGACTCGTTGTATTCTTGAGTCACTAGTTTTCTTAGTTTTGTTTTTGATTGTGTTATGGAGGTCCAGATATTTGGGCATATGAACGTGCATATATATGTGTATATGTGTATGTGTGTATGTATATGTGTATATATGTATATATATATATATATATATATATATATATATATATATATATATATATTATATATATATATATATATATATATATATATATATATATATATATATATATATGTATATGTATGTGTATATATGCATGTTTTATCCCTTCCCTGTTACTGTTCAATCTAGTCTGTGAGTCACCAAAGTATTAAAGGGATATAACACGTGTACATTACCCTGAGTTATCCAATTGTATCCTATAAATATGTAGCAACATTATGATTTTTGTTTGTGATTCAAACGTAGTTCATAGGTATCAAGATTGAACACTTATGGAATGGATGGAAATTGCTGACGATTAATATGATCGTCAATTTATATAATATTTATTATGTTAATGAATTTGTGTTAGAGTAAATCATTGAATTTGTGTCTAAGTTGGAATTTCTATAATCAATTGTATATTTTGTATGCAAATTACATAAACTATTGTTTAAACATCAATGTAACATGTTTGTATGATGTGCATGTAGGTTATAATGGGTTAAGTGGGGTTTCCACCAGTGTTATATTTGTTACGCAGTTATATCTTTTGGTATTGTGTGTGTTTAGTGAAACGTACGTATGCATTTTATGGTGTGTTTGTCGTATATATCTATACGTATTAGTTAAAGATTTTTTTTCTGGTATTTATGGTGTGTACCTCGTTGTACTCTATAGATTATGTATGGTGATGCTATTTAATTTTTAAGCAGCCTTGTATTTATGATGTTTTAAATAAAATATAAAAAAAAAAAACTGGTCTTGAAGGCGGTAGATAGTACTCGCCAGACCATCTTACGGTGTACTTCTACCGGCCTTAGAGAGTATTTACAGGACTACCGGTGATGTCTGCGGACTCGCCGCCTATGCTGGTCAACTGTGGGCCGGAGTCATCTGATGCTGTTTAGTGGGACATTACATGAAGAAAAGGTGGGAGTGTTACACTGAACTGGGCTAGGACCGTAGTGTGACACTTAGGGAAGTATGATGGAGTGGAACACTCCAGGACCGTAGTGGAACACTGAGAAGAAAAGGGTGTCTTGTGACACTGAAGATGGCCTGGTTGTAGTGTACATTGAATAGTGTCATGTGACTGGCCTCGACAAAGACGCTATGCGGGTAGTGTGACGCAGAGACAAGGGTGTCAAGTGTGACACGGTTGCGAAAGTGTGTGTATTACACGGAGAAAAGGGTGTCAAGTGACACGGTGGAGAAAGAGCGTCACAACTGGAGTTTACCTGGAGTGATTTCCGGGGGTCAACGCCCCCGCGGCCCGGTCTGTGACCAGGCCTCCTGGTGGATCAGAGCCTGATCAACCAGGCTGTTGCTGCTGGCTGCACGCAAACCAACGTACGAGCCACAGCCCGGCTGATCAGGAACTGACTTTAGGTGCTTGTCCAGTGCCAGCTTGAAGACTGCCAGGGGTCTGTTGGTAATCCCCCTTATGTGTGCTGGGAGGCAGTTGAACAGTCTCGGGCCCCTGACACTTATTGTATGGTCTCTTAACGTGCTAGTGACACCCCTGCTTTTCATTGGGGGGATGGTGCATCGTCTGCCAAGTCTTTTGCTTTCGTAGTGAGTGATTTTCGTGTGCAAGTTCGGTACTAGTCCCTCTAGGATTTTCCAGGTGTATATAATCATGTATCTCTCCTGCGTTCCAGGGAATACAGGTTTAGGAACCTCAAGCGCTCCCAGTAATTGAGGTGTTTTATCTCCGTTATGCGCGCCGTGAAAGTTCTCTGTACATTTTCTAGGTCGGCAATTTCACCTGCCTTGAAAGGTGCTGTTAGTGTGCAGCAATATTCCAGCCTAGATAGAACGAGTGACCTGAAGAATGTCATCACGGGCTTGGCCTCCCTAGTTTTGAAGGTTCTCATTATCCATCCTGTCATTTTTCTAGCAGATGCGAATGATACAATGTTATGGTCCTTGAAGGTGAGATCCTCCGACATAATCACTCCCAGGTCTTTGACGTTGGTGTTTCGCTCTATTCTGTGGCCAGAATTTGTTTTGTACTCTGATGAAGATTTAATTTCCTCATGTTTACCATATCTGAGTAATTGAAATTTCTCATCGTTGAACTTCATATTGTTTTCTGCAGCCCACTGAAAGATTTGGTTGATGTCCGCCTGGAGCCTTGCAGTGTCTGCAATGGAAGACACTGTCATGCAGATTCGGGTGTCATCTGCAAAGGAAGACACGGTGCTGTGGCTGACATCCTTGTCTATGTCGGATATGAGGATGAGGAACAAGATGGGAGCGAGTACTGTGCCTTGTGGAACAGAGCTTTTCACCGTAGCTGCCTCGGACTTTACTCTGTTGACGACTACTCTCTGTGTTCTGTTATTGAGGAAATTATAGATCCATCGACCGACTTTTCCTGTTATTCCTTTAGCACGCATTTTGTGCGCTATTACGCCATGGTCACACTTGTCGAAGGCTTTTGCAAAGTCTGTATATATTACATCTGCATTCTTTTTTTCTTCTAGTGCATTTAGAACCTTGTCGTAGTGATCCAATAGTTGAGACAGACAGGAGCGACCTGTTCTAAACCCATGTTGCCCTGGGTTGTGTAACTGATGGGTTTCTAGATGGGTGGTGATCTTGCTTCTTAGGACCCTTTCAAAGATTTTTATGATATGGGATGTTAGTGCTATTGGTCTGTAGTTCTTTGCTGTTGCTTTACTGCCCCCTTTGTGGAGAGGGGCTATGTCTGTTGTTTTTAATAACTGTGGGACGACCCCCGTGTCCATGCTCCCTCTCCATAGGATGGAAAAGGCTCGTGATAGGGGCTTCTTGCAGTTCTTGATGAACACAGAGTTCCATGAGTCTGGCCCTGGGGCAGAGTGCATGGGCATGTCATTTATCGCCTGTTCGAATAATTGTCGGATAATTGTTCGGATAATTGTCGTGAGAAACGCAGTTGATTGTAATTTATTATTTTAAATGTTACTTAATTTATTATTTTAGCATATTTATATATATATATATATATATATATATATATATATATATATATATATATATATATATATATATATATATATATATATATATATATATTATATAGTGACACAGGAGTGTCAAGAAAGTTGTATCCTGTGTAGGGTTACGAATTATTTATTATTTTAGTTAGATGCTAATTATAATTTATTATTGTAACATGTATATATTATCAGATGTTTATTAGTTCAAATACCTCTAGACCAAAGAATGTTTATTTTTATATTATATTAAAGATTAATTGATTTTAATGTGTGTATTTATGTATCCCGAACTCTTTATTACAAAATGAGTAAACCCACCATCTTAAAAATTACTTTTTTTTTGTAATGCCTTGCTGGAGAAATAGTCTTTATAATATTGTTTATTTATAATGTTAACTCACCCAAGAGGTCTCTCTTGGGCCCGACGTCCATGCTGTTCCAGTTCCAGGAGTAACGAGATGGCCAGTTAGTGAAGCCTTCATGGTGCTTGCTGGTCAGTACCACGTAGCGGGCCCCTGATGCCTCGAAAATACTTGCCCACTCCTCAGGATTGTAGAACTCAGCCGTGAACATCGGTGCGAAGTCCGGGTAAGTGAAATTTGGCCGATAATTCTTCTGCATGAATTCTACGTAACTCTGAGACTGTGAACCTTGAGGAAAGAAAATCATCGGTAGATGTACAAAAAGACTTCTTTACAAATAAGAATAGATGAACATGACGTGTAACTGACAACAATAGTGACAATAAAAGCAGTAAAGGTAAGAGTAATAACTAGGATATAACACATTCTGTACCTGTATATTACTTAAGTAACACTAGAAATGATAATTAAGCCTATCATGGACAAGTATGATAACTGGGAAGCTGGGTACTCAACAGCAGGTGTTACACATCTCAGCTGATAACATGAACATCTGATATCTGAAAGAAAACACGACCACCTGTTAACTTAGAGATAATAACTAGTGGGAATAAGCTAGATTCCTTCTGTCGACCTTATTATTATATGAAAAACTATTTAGTTAGATTATCAGTCTCTTCAGGTTTGTCTGCAACAAAAATAATCAGTAATATTAAGTACAATCTCTAAAGCATAGAAACAATAACTTTCACTTCACTTACAGAAATAGATACACACCTCCGTTTAGATAACCTTTGTATATACTAGCCGGTTAATTGGGTTTAAAGATTTCCGATTACACGGGAACCATCGGCACTCCAGATTAAAAAATACTGTAATCCCTAAAATAGGGATTAAAGCAAATTCTCAGTGTATACAGTGAGAGACAGACCTGTGTTCTCGTTTATATCTAAAGAACGTCTCATTCGGTCGTCTTAAGAACATAAGAAAGGAGGAACACTGCAGCAGGCCTGTTGGCCCATACTAGGCAGGTCCTTTACAATTCATCCCACTAACAAAACATTTGACCAACCCAATTTTCAATGCTACCCAAGAAATAAGGTCTGATGTGCAAGTCCCACTCAAATCCAACCCATTCCACTCATGTACTTATCCAACCTAAATTTGAAACTACCCAAAGTCCTAGCCTCAATAACCCAACTAGGTAGACTGTTCCACTCATCAACTACCCTATTTCCAAACCAATACTTTCCTGTGTCCTTTCTAAATCTAAACTTGTCTAATTTAAAGTCATTACTGCGGCTTCTCTCTTGGAGAGATATCCTCAAGACCTTATTAATATCCCCTTTATTAATACCTATCTTCCACTTACACACTTCGATCAGGTCTCCCCTCATTCTTCGTCTAACAAGTGAATGTAACTTAAGAGTCTTCAATCTTTCTTCATAAGTAAGATTTCTAATGCTATGTATTAATTTAGTCATCCTACGCTGAATGTTTTCTAACGAATTTATGTCCATTCTGTAATATGGAGACCAGAATTGAGCTGCATAATCTAGGTGAGGCCTTACTAATGATGTATAAAGCTGCAGTATGACCTCTGGACTTCTGTTGCTTACACTTCTTGATATAAATCCCAGTAATTTATTTGCCTTATTACGTACGCTTAGGCATTGCTGTCTTGGTTTAAGGTTGCTGCTCACCATAACCCCAAAGTCCTTTTCGCAATCTGTATGGCTAAGTTCTACATCATTTAACTTATAAGTGCTAGGGTTATGGACACTCCCGAGCTTCAGAACCTTGCATTTATCTACATTGAACTACATCTGCCACTTTTCTTTTGTTTAAATCCTCCTGAAGTTCCCTAACGTCTACGTTTGAATCAATTATCCTACCTATCTTTGTGTCATCGGCGAATTTGCTCATATCACTAGTAATTCCCTCATCAAGGTCATTGATATATATTATAAACAACAACGCCACTTGTTACAGATCCCCACTCTGATTTAACCCCATTTATGGACACTCTCTGCTTCCTGTCTGTGAGCCATGACTCGATCCATGAGAGCACTTTTCCCCCAATGCCATGAGCTGCCACTTTCTTTAACAGTCTTTGGTGTGGAACTCTATCAAGAGCCTTACTAAAATCTAAGTAAATAATGTCAAACTCTTTATCTTGGTCAACAGCCTCAAAAGCTTTACTGAAGAAAGTTAATAAATTAGTTAGACAAGACCGGCCTCTTGTGAATCCATGCTGAGTATCATTAATCAAGCTATGCTTATCGAGATGGCTTCTTATAATCTCAGCTATAATTGACTCTAGTAATTTGCCTACAATTGAGGTCAGGCTTATTGGGCGGTAATTTGACGGTAACGACTATTCCCCTGTTTTAAAAATAGGAATTACATTAGCCATCTTCTACATATCAGACACTACACCTGTTTGAAGAGATAAATTAAAAATATTAGTTAATGGTTCACAGAGTTCCATTTTGCATTCCTTAAGAACCCTTGAAAAAACCTCATCAGGACCCGGCGACTTATTTTGCTTCAGTCTGTCTATCTGCTTCACAACCGTTTCACTAGTGACTGTGATGTTACATAATTTATCTTCTAGCCCACTATAAAAATTAATTACTGGAATATTGTTAGTATCTTCCTGTGTAAAAACCGAGAGAAAATAATTATTTAAAATCGATGCCCATAGTTATTTTTAAGGGGACCTATCTTATCTCTAACTTTTGTTCTAGAGACCTGGAAAAAACTTTTTGGGTTTTAGAATCCCTAGCAACTTTAATTTCATAGTCCCTTTTAGCTTTTCTTATACCCTTTTTAATGTCCCTCTTAATGTCAATATACTGGTTCATAAGATGATCCTCACCTCTTTTGATACGCCTATAAATTCCTTTCTTATGCCCTAGTAGATATTTCAGCCTATTATTCATCCATTTTGGGTCATTTCTGTTTGATCTAAATTTTTTTATATGGGATAAACGTTCTTTGAGCAGCATGTATAGTGTTCAGAAAACTGTCATATTGATAGCTCTCTTCGTTACCCCAGTCAACAGATGATAAGTGTTCTCTAAGCCCATCGTAATCTGCTAAGCGAAAATCTGGGACTGTTACTGAGTTATCGCTACTATCGTATTTCCATTCAATGCTAAATGTAATTGATTTGTGGTCACTAGCACCCAGTTCCTCTGAAATTTCTAAATTAACAAGGGATTCATTGTTTGCCAGAACTAAGTCAAACAGGTTATTTCCCCTTGTAGGTTCTGTCACAAACTGCTTCAAAAAACAATCCTGAACTACTTCTAAGAAGTCGTATGATTCTAAATTCCCATTCAAGAAATTCCAATCAATATAACTAAAGTTAGTCAACTAGAATTACTACATTATCGCGCCTTGTGGCCTTAACAATTTCCTCCCATAGTAGTCTCCCTTGGTCCCTATCTAAGTTTGGGGGATGGTATATCACTCCTAAAATCAGTTTTTCATGCCCCTCTGAAAATTCTATCCAAACAGACTCTGTATGTGGGACACATATGCAACAGTTAGGTGTCTTTATTTCGAAACGTTTCGCCTACACCGTAGGCTTCTTCAGTCGAGTACAGAAAAGTTGATAGAAGCAGAAGATACTTGAAGACGATGTAATCAGTCCATCACCCTTAAAGTTAAGGGTGATGGACTGATTACATCGTCTTCAAGTATCTTCTGCTTCTATCAACTTTTCTGTACTCGACTGAAGAAGCCTACTGTGTAGGCGAAACGTTTCGAAATAAAGATACCTAACTGTTGCATATGTGTCTTACCTAACAACCTGTCGGTATTTTATACCATTTTAATGTTCAGACTCTGTATGTGTTGCTTCAGACTTAATACCTGTTTTTATGCAACAGTGCAAGCGATCTCGGACATACAATGCCACCCCACCCACCTTCCCGATTCTTCTATCTACTTGGAACAATTTAAAACCCTGAATGTGACATTCCACAGGCATGTCCCGACTTTTTGAATTAAACCACGTCTCAGTTAAGGCAAATACATCAATGTTATCTGCACTAGCAACTAATCTCAACTCGTCCATCTTATTCCTTGCACTACGGCTATTAGCATAATGAACATTGAAAGACTCTCCTTTCTCTTTACCCTTCCTGCTCATTTCTGTTTTTCTACTGAACCTATTACTGTCCTTATCACCCAGCATCACTGGCTTTTCAATATCTACCTCGTTCTGCTTATTACTAGTTCCCCTAGAACTCATAATATTACTACACTGGGACTTCACTGTTTTCCTGCCAAAACCCATACCACTAACTATTCCTAGTTTAAAGTCCTAACAGCTCCCTCCACTGCAGTTGCCAGTGCTCCCACCCCAGACCTAGATAAGTGAACCCCATCCCTGGCATACATGTCATTTCTGCCATAGAAGGGGTCCCAGTTGTCAATGAATGTTACTGCATTTTCCTTACAGTGTTTGTCCAGCCAGCAATTGACATCAATTGCCCAGGGCAACCATTCATTTCCAACTCCTCTCCTTGGCAAAATACCACATATGACAGGGTTCCCACCCTTACTCCTAATTATTTCTATTGCTGACCTATACCTGCTAATCAGGTCTTCACTCCTAGATCTGCCAACATCGTTGCCTCCAGCACTGAGACAGATAATAGGATTGCTCCCATTACCTCTCATGATGTCATTCAGACGGCTAACAATATCCTCCATCCCAGCCCCAGGAAAGCAAACCCTCTGTCTCCTACTCCTGTCCTTCAAGCAGAACACCCTATCCATATACCTAACTTGGCTATCCCCAACAACAACAATATTCTTACCTTCCTTGGTGTCGTTCATCGTGACATTCCCAGAAGTCGACTCACATTCGTCGGGTAGCACTGAGAATGTATTAGATGTTTCCACAATAGTTTCCACAGCAGTCTCTTTCTTCTTCATCGTTTCTACCTTTCCATTCGTCTTCTTGATCGTCAACTTCGTTCCCTGCTGTCCAGCCACTGACCAGTTTCCTTTCTTGACCTGAGGACTCAAAACAGGAGAACTACTACGAATCTTCTTGTTTTCCTCGGTCAGTCGCCGAATCTTATCTTCGCCATCCTCAATTCTTCCTTAAGCTGTTGGTAAAGTTGCTCGATGGAGGGCATCTTGCTTCAATTCGTAGAGAGCACGCAAACAGGTCTTCACAGAGCTAAGTACACGTCACCACTCAACTATGTACATGTCACCACTGATAGTACCCTTCTTGCTGTCCAAACTGGACAGCAATGTACTGTAATTAAGGTAAGGTTCATGCAAGTATTGGCATATATGGGAGCCCTTCCATCAGTGTTATATAGATCATTCACAAACTTTCTTTCCCAGCCTGTACTGTCAGCACAGACAGCCTATGCTGTCTGCCAGCTTAGTTAATATTTCGTGGCACTCAAGTGCTGCCCTCTCTAGGCCTACCCAGGTCAGTGAGTCGCTGGGCCCACTTGCCCTCACTTCACGGCCGACTGACTTGAGAGGTACAAGTGCTCCTCTCTACGGAGTGTCTATCGGTCATTCCCTCACTTTGCCTGTTGTGTACTCACTCCTATCCAATTAAAGCCAAACTAGTCCACGGCCGTATCATTGCTACCTACGCTACCTCCATCGGCACTAAACCGTTGTTCAACGGCAAGAACAGCAATAAAACTGGTGACAGCGGAGTCAACGGCACTGTGAGCATACTCAGGGTGGAGGGGTCGACGCCAGCCAACATCATTGGTCAACGCCAGTCAACATCATCGGTCGACGCCAGTCAACATCATCGGTCGATGCCAGTCAACCTCATCTGTCGTCATCCAACGCACCTGCTGGCCTAAAGAGTTATCTGTTACTCCCAGCTTCTTGATGGGGCCTGAGATCTTTGTCCTAGATTTTTTCCCACAAAATCTGGACATATGCGTCACGGCGTCATCTCCGGCCTTAGCAGTCACGTGTTCACCTCATCGCCCTCTCTACAGCCCTTCAACACTCTCCACACGTGACCACGAGGCAGCTCTGGGGTTGGTTTATACCCTAGACTGCGTGTACACACCCGCCTCCTCCTACAACCTTCCCTGCTACGTAACTACGTCCATCTCGCCGTCCGTGTGTGTTGTGTTCCTCCCAGTTTCCTCCAAAAAGTTCTACCCGGCTTATCCACGTGGGGACCCAGTTGGCTTAGCCCCTAATCCAGCCCAGTTCAGCCCCCACGCCGTTTACAGCAGTTCGTGACTCATCATTATGTCTACAACTACTCAACATCTACATATCCTCAGCCAGTGCAGTTTTTTTTTTTTTGTGTTGCCCAGTTAATTTTTTTTCCCTGCTGTTACATTCCCAGTTCATCACCAGTTCTTGATTTTCCCAGTGCATAAGTTACAGTAAGACCTCCTCATATCAGTTCATAGCTTCACCTAAGTTTTTTTAAGCACGTTTATGTAGTGCAGTAAGTGTTTTTTTCTCCGTGTGCTGAAGCCATAGTCAGTCAGTGCACCCAGACACAGTGTAAACAAACTACGCACCCCGGTGGCTCACGTGGAGATAGCCACATTTTCTCACCCGTTTTGCCTTCACAGAGTTCTCCGGCCTTCCCTGTTCTTCCCAAGTCCATTCTGATAATTTTGCCATCATTGAAGCCCCATAGCAGTGTACAAATGCTACGAGGCGTGTAGTGCTACCAGTACATCACTGAAAGTTTCAGGATGTGAAAATTTGTGTGGGCTGCCTCCAAGTGAGTGCCTACCCTGGCAAACTCTGTTGACACCGAGCTCTGAGGTGGGTACCTCAGCCTCACAAGGACAGATTTTCACAAATGATTGGAATTGCAAGAAACCTCGCCTGCATGCACATATAAAGGACTAACTTACTTGGTGTTGCAGCATATATCCTGATCTTCACTTCCCTAAGCTAGCCTTAGCCCCTTTGGACTCCCCCTCAGAAACCACGTGCAACCGGGAGCATTAATTCCTGCAATATTCAATCATAATTAGTGTCCTGCCTGCACCTCAGAAATTCCTATATCCAAGAGGGTATGTATCCCCTAGTATAACTATGCAGACTCAGACACTAGCTTCAGACAGCTCTGAGACACTGGTACTTACTGGGCATGCTCTCTCTGTTGCACACCGGGGCCACAGCTAAAACTCAACCCACAATCTCCCAAGACACTGGCCAGAATCTACGAGGAAAAAGGTGGAGGTTTTGTCTTACTGTATGGGCTGATGGAGGAGGTCATCTACAGTACATCGAGGTGCCTCTACCAGATTTCCCCAGGTCTCAAATGTGAAGACACATGGGGGCGCCGTCTGCTGATCACAGCATGTCTTGTCCAGTTGGTGTCTGTCTTAAGAAGGACGCTATTCTGTCTTGTGACCCGCGCCTCGTAATTCAAGCTAGGGCTGCCTGTTCTCCCTAGCTAACTTATCCTAGTGTTTGCCTACATTATCGGCCTATTACTACCTATGTTAAGGTCTTAGGTCTACATTATTATTATCTACATTTGCCTTAGTAAACCTAATATTAATATACTATCAGTAGAACTACCTACTCCTTCCCTGAAGAGTAAATCTATAAATTAAATACATGCCTACCAAGAATCGCCAACCAGAGAATGCTTTGTTGTTTGGGTGGGGTATAAGGGCCATCCAGCTCAGCCGTCCCGTACGGCCATGCTGGACGTCCTGTGGAACTTTAGGGACCAAATAAATTTCCACATCCTCCCGCCGGCAAAGGTAGGCGCTAAGTCTAAATCAAGTTCACCTTCCGCAAGCCCCCACGGCAGACCCTGGACACGAGTGCCGTCCGGCCACTCTCGTCGAGCAGACTCTGATCTAACCGTCCAGTTTCCCCTGTGTGGACCTCTGGGGGTGTAAACTTGTTGGTTCTGGTGGTCTTAGCACCCTTTCCCTTAACTTTAACATCTTTCGCGTGTCTAGCCTTGACTGAGCGGCTCCGTACTTTCCCACCCAGTGGCCCACATGCCCTGGTAGCCTTTCCTCCCACTGTTACGAGGTTCCCTGGATTTAAAGGCAATTTATCTCCCTCTTTACGTACCCTGTAAAAGTGTTTTCCCAAGGTGGCCGAGCATTCGTCACTACCTACCTGGTTCAGCTTCCCTGGCGGTTCATCGTGTATACTGGTACTCATCACTACTCCCCCAGCTATCATGGGGACAGCTTCTCCTCTATCTGGCGTGGCAGGGAATTCAGGTGGAATCCTGCCACCTATGATGTATCCTACTGGGGATCTGTATAAACCAATTCCTTCCTTAAACGTCCGTCGTGTAGACAGGAAGTCATCTATACGATTGGCTCCCACCAGGATACCTACATTTCTGACTGTGTCAGTGGTAATTCCCTGGTCTGCTAGCTTCACGTCAAGGTCTTTCAATCGCTTAGCTGCTGCAGCAAGACCTCTCGCTGTAATTGCCCTGGGTAATGTCTCTACCACCAAAGCTGTAATGTCTCTGTGATGTCCACCTAATTTGACTGTGACATCCACCACATCATAAGATTTGGGTGGGACCTGACTTATAGCCCCTCCCAACATCATACTCACTTTCTTCGTGGCCTTCAAATTTAATTTAGCCACCAACTTCTTTGTTTTCAAGGATACTTGTGCTCCTGGGTCAAAGAATAATCGGGTTGCTTCGGACCTGTGCCCATTCACAACCTTTGCCATGACTGTAGGTAGGGCAGCACCTCCGTGATTCTCACTCGGATTAGAGACTTCACTCCCACTAATCACGCTGGCTACCATTTCAGTCTCGGACTCACTTTCTATCTCTACCTGAGAGATATCCCTACTAGCTTGGGGTTCCCTTAAATTATTGGGACATAGTGCAGTATGGTGCTTACCTTTGCAACAGACTCGACACTCACTGAGCTGGGTGCCACAGTCTCTCGCATAGTGTTCCCCACAACACTTGAAGCAGAGTCTCAACTCCCTTAGTCTCTGTTGCCTACTGCTCAGTGTTATATACTCCGAGCAACTCGTGCTAGAGTGTTCGCCTTCGCAGAACACTCATATTCTGGCATGAGTGCCTCTAAGGCTCTGCTTAGAGGTTCTTACCTTAGACACCTCTTTACCATAGTACACTCCAACGTTAGTCGTACGAGCTTTAGACTGATCTCTTGAGATCTTTGAGTGACTGTCTGGGTTTTTATGTGGCGATGGTGGTGACTCTTCTCTCACACCTATACTCAAATGAGAAACGAGATCTCCCAACCCCTCAACGATCTGTTGTATTGTGAACCTATTCATCTGATATTTTAAGTGTAACTCATGCACTGTAGTGCCAGCCAGTTTCCTCTGAATCACCTGACTGATGAACCATTCCGACTTACCCCAATCATGTAAATCTTTAAGACTATTCGTCAAACTCATAACTTCGATTCGGAACTTCTCTAGGCTCTGACGATCATGGCGACAAGCCTCTAGATCCAACAACCGATAAAGTATAGCTACCTTTATCTCCTCAGTGTTGCCAAACGTGTCCTTTAATTGGTCTTTGGCATGTTGGTAATTGGTGTCGGTGGTTTGGTAATGCCGGACCAAGTCCAAGGCTTTACTCTTGAGCTGTGAACGTAAATATTGTAACTTGACGGCATCTGACAAATCATCTCTGTCATCTATCTGGGCTTTAAACTGATCCCAGAAAGCAATGTACTCTGTTAAGGTTCCATCAAACGTTGGTAAATTCAACTGGGGCAATCTGGGCAACACATTAACAGGCGTGCTGTTGTTCGTGTTCCTTGAAACATTTGCTGCCCCTGCTGTACCGGCCTTCAAAGTCTTTATTAACTGCCTGCAGAGTCTCAACTCTGCTTTACACTCTGCCCTTCGTTCGTCATAGTCTGTCCGTGCTACTTCGACTGTAAATTCAGCCTCACCTGTAGTATAGGCCTCTGTCTCATAAAGGATAAATGATCTCTCAAAGGCCTCCAGTCTCCATGTATAGACCAAAGATTGTTTTTATATAATATTAAAGATAATTTATGTTAATGTTTATTTCTGTGTCCCGAACTCTTATATTACGACACCAAATGAAATCCCAATTGATGTTTTTTGTAATACTTTTCCTAGATACAGGTTCGGTGGTTAACATCGTTCGTTCCACTCTCTTCCATGACACTGGCCTTCACGCGGCCATGTTGACAGAGCCGTCTGTCATTCAGACCTTGAGAGGAGTCTCAGGTAGTCCGCTGATGGTTCGTGGTCGTATAACGTTAGAACTCGCGGTCCGGGGTCACAAGCTGTCCGCAAAATTCTTAGTCGTTGATATTGTTTTCCCTGGCAACCTGCTTATAGGGTTTAAAACCATGGCAGACCTTAGGATCCACTTAGATCCAGCTGAGTGGAAAGCAGATTTCAATGGGGTGGATGTGCCCTTCTGGGGCGTGTGCTTAGGATCCACTACGTGCTACTCTGTCTCAGAGTATGCACAATGTCTGGAATCGTTGGAAACCGATGGTTTCCATAGCACATTCTCCCCGGGTCGGTCTCTTATCCTGATCAACCTCGCCATCAGCGCTTAGTTACCAGTGAAACTCAGTTTGGGGATGCCAAGTCTAACCTTCACTCTAACTCGAGCACTGTTGTAGAGAACAGCAGTTGTCAAGGCGCAGTATCCCTGTCGGCAGGCGACTCTCTGACTCGTGCCATGGCATCAGCGAGCAGAGTTACCACTTGTACAAAGTATGATATCACTTTGTCAGCTAACTCGCTCACTCCTGTTATGGTGTACGTGAGCAAAGCTTTTGAAGGAGACCATGTGCTGGTTGACAACAACACGTGCCAAATTAAGGGCCTCTCGCTTGAACCGTCCTTGCACACAGTGCAACGTGGTAAGTTGCAAGTCCTTGTTGTCAACATGCACAGTCGAGAATTTCCCCTGCGGAAGAATACCTCACTTGTCGATCTTGTCAGATTCCCTCTCCCGGTGAGAGTGGAGGGTGAAGTCCCAGCTGACCTCCTTGTAAGTGCAGTTCTCCCAGGCGAGTCTGCTGCTGACTCTTCCGACACCTGGCCAGTGCAGGGAGATGATCTAGCTATGACACATTATCCTGAAGAGGTCCCAAAACTTCTCCAGGTTCTCAATCGTGCACGTTCTGTAGTCATGCTAGATGGTGAGTCGATGGGTTTGACCCCACTGATCTCTCACCGTATTCCACCTGACAAAGGTACTAAACCCATTTATGTACCTGTGTATCACCTATCACATGTGCAAAGAGTCTTCGCTGAAGAACTCATTACAAGGATGCTCTGTGATGGAGTTATTGAGAAGTCCATTTCCCCGTGGAATGCTCCTCTCATTCTGGTTCCCAAGAAAGATGGAACCTGGCACCCTGTTATCGATTGCAGGAAACTGAATGTGTGTACCATCCCAGACCACTTTCCGTTGCCAGTTCTGAATGACCTGTTCCAGAACATTGGTGATAATAAGGTCTTTTTAACTCTTGATCTTCTTCAAGGGTTCTGGCAGATCCCCCTCGATGACCAGAGCAAAGAGTTGACAGCTTTCTCTACGCCAACAAGTCATTACCAGGTCAGGAGGATGCCCTTCGGCTTGCGCGGAAGCCCAATCATGTTTAGTCATTTGATGACGACGATTTTCCATACCATCCTAGGTGGCACGCTCATGGTCTCAGTCATGTCGCAAGATGTCCCGACACATGTCGAGAAACTTGACAAGGTATTGGACAAGCTTGCTCAGGCAAACCATAAGGTAAAGCTCTCCAAATGTCATTTCCTCCAGAAGGAAATAAAATTTCTGGGTCACGTTGTGACTCAGAGTGGCATAAAGACAGATGAGTCTAAAATCTCGGCCATGCAGAAATTCCCCAGACCCATTACGGCAGATGCAGTCTGGTCCTTCATAGGCCTGGCAGGTTTCTATCACACCTTTATCGCAGGTTTCTCCACCATTGCTGCACCCCTGACACACTCAAGAAGGATGCCCCTTTTGAGTGGATGTATGATCAAGAACGAGCTTTTGTCACTCTCAAGAACAAGTTAACATCAGCCCCAGTCCTTAGATTCCCTGATTTCACCAAGGCATTTACCTTAATGACTGATGCCAGCAAAGTTGGCATTGGTGCAGTCTTGTCACAGGAATCTAATGGTAAGCAACAGCCTATTGCCTATGCTAGCTGTGTCCTTACTAAAGTGGAAATCAATTACTCAGTGACAGAGCTAGAAGCTTTAGCCATTGTATGGACCTTGAGTCATTTTCGGGATATCTACCATTATCTATCAAGATTTATACGGATCATCTACCTTTATTGGCCCTTTTCGCTAATAAGAACCTCTCAGGAAAGCATGCTCGGTGGTCGCTCACGTTCATTGACTACAACCTTGAAATTTGCTATGTCCCGGGTAAGCAAAATGTTGTAGCTGATGCCCTGTCGAGGCATATAGCATTCGTGAGTGTCGACAACTCGTTCTCTGTTGAGGATCTTGAGACAGCTCAACGGCAGGACCCTGTGTGGTCTCCAGTCCTTCGTTTCCTGACCAAGGAGGACGTTGACTTACAGGTCAAGTCTCCCATTCCACTGAAGGATTTGGTGGTCAACCAAGGAGTACTGTGCCGTGTTGCACAGCTGGTGGACCCAGCAGAACCATATACCAACTGGTGATACCGGAGTCCTGATACCAGCTACTCTTAGGTTGATCCACGATGTCCCAGGTGTAGTGCACCCCGGGAAGGACCACACTATAAAATAGGCATGAATGAAATATTTCTGGCCTAAGATGGCAGCGGACATTGCTAAGCATATACACCAGTGTGTTGTTTGCCTACAGCACAAGGGTACCGTTACAGGTCCTAACCCCATTCTAAAGTATCCCATTACAAAGGAGCCCTGGGAGAGAACTTCTGTCGACCTGTTGACGAACTTCTCGACCTCGGAGAAGGGAAATAAGCACCTGCTTGTAATGGTAGATAACTTGACATGGTACAGTGAATTAGTACCCATTCCTGATTAAACTGCCGAGACTGTTGCTAATGCTTTCCGTGAGCATGTCGTTCTCCGTCGTACCTGCCCACGTGTCCTTCTGTCAGACAATGGGTCTGAGTTCATAAACGCCATAATGCAGGATCTTTGCTTCAGATTTAACATTCACCAAGCGCCAGTAGCTCCACGCCACCCTGCGAGTAATCTTGCTGAACGTACAAATCGCAAAGTCCTGGAGGTGCTCAGGGTAACCGTTAACCCAAGTTGTACTACATGGGATGAGGCTATCCCAGATATTCAGTGTACATTAAACTCCTCCCTCAACAGCTCAATCGGTGAGACACCTCATTTCGCTTTGTATGGTTATGACAAGCGTTTACCGTACGAAATTCTGTTTGCTCCAAATCAACCTACTTAGTACACTGATAACCCCAGTGTAGTAAAGATGCGGACCACGCAGCTTGTTTTCCAGCGGGTACGAGAGAACCTTATGAAAGCTACTGATAGGCTCATGTCTGAGTGCAATGCCCTCGCCAAGGAAAGCAAAGTGGAACCAGGTTGCAAAGTTATGTTGCTCAACCCGGCGCAGACCCCAGGTATGCACAAACATGTCCCTAAATTCGTGGGTCCTTACCGTATCTTCCGACAGCTCCATGGCAATAAGTTCGAGGTGAGGGAGATTGCTACTGGAACTATCAAAGAAGCCCACCTTGATCACATGAAGCATGTGGACCATGTGCAAGCCGAAGCAGAGCTGGAGTCGCGTGCATTGCAACGCCACAATCAGACCAACACTTGGGACAACCCGTCTGATTCTTCTCCCACTAATACTGTTACTGATGAGAGCCCAGTAAGGCTCCATACTTATGGCCTGCGACCCAGGACAACAGTACATTTCTGTGACATTGACGTACCTACTAACTTGTCTGACTCCTACGCTAGCTATGCTAATTGTTTGCTTGCAGAAATGGGTATAAATGCACACACATTGTATAGTTAGTTGATAACGGAGTCAGGGTGGACAACATCATGTAAATATGTAAATAATTTTAAATGGGTACCCAGAGTATAATGAATTCCATGAACATAGTATCATTGTGGGTATGTGCACCCAGTGTCGCTTTTAAAGCCTGTATTATGGTCAGGGCAGTGCTGCCCTTCAAGTCATATGTCACACCTTAGGAAATGCTACTGTCAGTCATTGTTTGCAAATGTGAGGGTGCAACAGCATTCGTAGACGAATAGTCAAGCCTGATGTTCAGCTCTGCGGACAACCTGTATATAGAAGATTTTAGCTCCAGTGCTGATGTCTCCAGGCTCTCTCCTCAATGAAGCTGTGCGGGCAGTCCAGTTTTCTCTTCCTCAGGATGGGAGAGTTTTTTTTTTTTTTTTTTTTTTTTGCCTGTTGCATTTTATGTCCATTTTTGATTTACAAGTGAGCTAAAGCCAGTCCCTCCCTGGGGTAGCTAGTATAAGTAATTCTTTTGCACCTACTAGCCCACCAGTATTGTCGGACACGAGGTGTGTGATTGAGCAAATGTAGACAGCCTGTACTGTCAACACAGACAGCCTATGCTGTCTGCCAGCTTAGTTCATATTTTGCAGCACTCAAGTGCTGCCCTCTCTAGGCCTACCCAGGTCAGTGGGTTGCTGGGCTACTCACTCTCACTTCACGGCCGACTGACTCGAGAGGTACAAGTGCTCCCCTCCACGGACTGGCTATCGGTCATTCCCTCACTTTGCCCATTGTGTATACTCCACTCCTATCCAATTAAAGCCAAACTAGTCCACGGCTTTTTCACTGCTACCTACGCTACCTCCATCAGCACTAAACCGTTGTTCAACAGCAAGGACAGCAATAACATCTGATCGGCTTCAACTTTTAGTGACTGGTTTATCAAATTTGTAAGAAGATAAAATTTATTACTGGAGTGTATAGGTGCCACTTTACCAAACTTGCTTTTAAAAGTAGCTGAGGTCAGTGGTCAGTATGCTGAGGTGAGTGATCACCTGCGATCATAACTGTCCTAAGCTCTCTGGGAGTTAGCATAGGGTGTTACCAAGCACCATGGCCTGTTGTAGTGCTTTAGAATCTCAGGTTCAGGTGTTGAAGAAGGTTCTACTTCTTCAGGAGGAAAATAGAAGGCTGAATCTTCACCTAGATGAGTTTGGGAGTGAGTGTGAGAAGGATTAAGCTGGTAAGGAAGAAATGATCACTAGCAGTGATAGTGGTTCACAGTTCAGGAAGAAGGAAGATGAGGGTTAACAGAGAAGATGTGAAGGTAGGAAATCGATTCTCTGTTCTCCAGGACGAGTGCACTTCAGTGGTCAGTGAGGTTCAAGGTACCACTGATTCCCTTGCTAATCAAGGTAAGAATATTTTAATAGTAGGAGATTCTCAGGTAAGATATATGGTCCATGCTTTTTGTAACAGAGACGGAAAGGTCAGACAGAGTGTGTGCCTTCCTGGAGCTGGTGTTGGATAATATTATGTCAGGTAATGGGAACAAGCCCATTATCTTAGTGCTGGGGGGTAATGACATAGGTAAGGGCAGGAGACAGGAGCTACTGGATAAGTACAGGACAGACATAGAAGTAGTTAGGTCAAAGGGAGGAATCCCAGTCATATGTAGCATCTTGCCTAGAAAGGGAGTGGGCAATGAATGGATGTCTAGGGCAATTGGTATAAGTTGCTGGCTAGACAGATACTGCAAGGAACTTGCAATCCCATTCATTGATAACTGGGACAAATTCTATGGCAAATGTGATATGTATGCAAGGGAAGGGGTTCATTTCTCTGGGGATGGAGTGGTTGCATTAGCCACTGTGATTGGGAGGGTAATTGATGACTTGTCTAGGAATTTAAACTGATAGATTATAAAGGTATGGGTGTTTGTGGGAAACAATGAGGCTGCAGTATTAGGGTTAAAAACAGCAATTACCTGGATACCTCAAGGATATGTTTAAAAGACCAAATTCAAAATAAAGTTGCTAGTAATGGCAAATCAATTGATCAACAAACAAAGAGAGATAGTAGAGGGCAACAAGTGACTAGCTCCCTTAAGGTTTACTATACAAATAGTGGGATTCTAAGAAATAAGATAGGTGAGCTAAGATTACTTGGAAATGTAGGTAATATAGATATTATTGGTATAACAGAGACCTGGTTCAACCTGAAAGATAGAGAAATCCCTTCTGAATGCAACATACACGGTTATAAACTATTCCACAGTGATAGGGTTAACAGTAAGGGTGGTGGAGTGGCGATGTGTGTCAGAGAAAATTTAAATTGTTGTCTTAGACATGATATAAGATTAGAAACACAGAATCTGTTTGGCTACAGTTCCTCGAGGATCGTGACAAATTAATTTTGGGTGTGATTTATAGGCCCCCAAACCTTGATAGGGAGTGCAGTAAGCTGTTATGGGACGAAATTCATAAGGCATCTAGATATGAAAATGTTGTGTTAACGGGAGATTTTAACTTTAGACAAATTGATTGGAGCAATATGACAGGAAATTCTCAGTCGAGTGACTTTCTTGATACGGTTCAGGATTGCTTTTTAGAACAGTTTGTGACAAAACCAACTAGAGGAAACAATCTGCTTGACTTGATTCTTGCCAACAAAGAGTAACTAATTAATAATCTTGAGATTAATGATGAGCTTGGGGAAAGTGATCACAAATCACTTAGTTTCAATATATCATGGAATTACCCAGACAACTGCAATCAAATCTCTGTCCCAGATTTTCGCTTGGCCGACTTCATGGGACTGAAAAATTACCTGGGTGGGCTAAATTGGGATATCCTGATTATGGGTGAGGTAGGTGATCTTGGTTGCCAATATGACGTTTTTCAGAGCATAGTTCTAGCTGCCCAGACAACTTTTGTTCCGAGTAGGGAAATTAGATCTAACAAAAATGATCCCAAATGGATGAACAATAGATTAAAATATCTCATTGGTCAAAAGAGGTACATATATAGGCATGTCAAAAGAGGGGATGCACAGTTAAGAAATCATTATATTCAATTAAAGAGAGAAATAAAGAAAGGAATAAGAAAAGCAAAAAGGGATTATGAGGCTAAGGTCACAAGGGTGCTTTCAGGTATACAGAAGTAAGATTAGGGACAAGATAGGCCCACTTAAGAGCAACCTAGGTCAGGTCACTGACAGTGATAAAGATATGTATGAAATTCTCAATACCTACTTCCTCTCAGTTTATATCCAGTAAAATACTTGCGAAATTCCTAAAATAATAGATTATATATGCACGACTGTGATAGCTAGTGACATGGTTCTCAGACAAAGAGAGAAACTAAACCCTAACAAATCCCCAGGCCACCAGGCCAGACACACTCCCTAACATGGCCGACGCGGCAGGTTGTGTAGCGG
Source organism: Cherax quadricarinatus (assembly GCF_038502225.1). NCBI lineage: Eukaryota > Metazoa > Arthropoda > Malacostraca > Decapoda > Parastacidae > Cherax > Cherax quadricarinatus. The sequence continues at coordinate 42,201,394 of NC_091298.1, forward strand.
GCTAGCTGCGGGATTTTCAAGGATAGCTCTTGGTCAAAGAGGCTGACCAGGTCCCTACTTAACAGAACTCAGTGTGAATGCTTTGAGAAGATACCAGAGCAGCGAACGGACTTCCCAGTGCATCGTTTCAGCGTAAATAGTTGAAGTGTTGTGCAGAAGGTTTGGTGTTGTTGAGTCAGGACCAGTCAGCGCCTCCCCCCCTCTCCGCTGGGGGGGAGGGGGAGGGCGTGTGTAGTAAACAGTGACCCTCTCATAACGCCTCACACCTGCCCGTCTCCCCCGCCTCACCCACCCAACTCCCAGCGCCACCCCATCTATAGAGGGTACTTCTCCCCTAACCCACGATGTCAGCGATGGCACTGCAGGGAGTGCCGGGCTCACAGGAACTTCCACTACAGGGACAGCATCGTGGAGTTCGACCGCGAGGCAGCTGTCAGGTGTGCCACAGGCAGTGTGTACTCAGTTCCTCAAGCTTCAACATCCGTGCACACGAGGGCCTGGGATCTTCAGTCAACTTGGCGTCCACCAGGACGTTGCCATGTCCCTAGGACAGCTCTCCATCGGGCTGCTAACGGAGCCACTGGCTTCTTGGACCTCTTGGGGAGGGTCGATGGTGCTCGTGCAAGCAGCAGATCCCGGGGCAACTTGCTGCTGTTTGCAATGGCTGTCTGCCGAGGAGAGACAGGCACCTAGCAACATCTGTTGTTGGGGCAATGGATGAATTCCCTGCTATGTTTGTTAACTGCTCATTACTCTGTAATTTGTCTATGATTGTAATCATGTGATAACGTGTTTATCATTCATTACCTTTGAAACTTGTCATGATTTTGACCAGCTCTACTTGGAGCTCATTACCTTTGTAAATTCTCATGATTAATGTGTTTATGATTCATTACCTTTGCAATTATTCATGAGTGTGACCAGCTCTACCTGGAGCTCATTACCTTTGTAACTTGGTCATGATTATGACCAGATCTAGTTCATTACCTTTGTAACTTGGTCATGATTATGACCAGATCTAGTTCATTACCTTTGTAACTTGCTCAGCTATCAAAACTTTGGAGTCCAGTCCCTGGACCAATTATGTACCTCTGTAATCTTTTGACTACCGCCCACAGGATGGGTATGGGGTGCATAATAAACATATTAAACTGAAACTAAACACCAGGCCACCGGTGGCCCGGTGGCCTGGTGGCTAAAGCTCCCGCTTCACACACGGAGGGCCCGGGTTCGATTCCCGGCGGGTGGAAACATTTCGACACGTTACCTTACACCTGTTGTCCTGTTCACCTAGCAGCAAATAGGTACCTGGGTGTGGTACCTGGTGTGGGTCGCATCCTGGGGGACAAGATTAAGGACCCCAATGGAAATAAGTTAGACAGTCCTCGATGACGCACTGACTTTCTTGGGTTATCCTGGGTGGCTAACCCTCCGGGGATTAAAAATCCGGAGGATTTTATCTTATGATCTTATCTTATGAACTGTTTGGAAGGGTGTTAAAGGAATGTAAAGAGGAAACTTGGAAAATGGCAAATGTAATACCTATTTACAAGGCAAGTGACAGGTCCATAGTGTGAAAATTTATGGAATCAATAACTGCTGAAGCAATTTGTAGCCATCTTGATAGGCATAGACTGATTAAAGAATCTCAACACGGTTTACTTTTTCGCTAAGGTGTTTGAGATGGTAGATCATGGTAATGAATATGATATTGTATATATTGTTTTCAGTAAGGCTCTCGATAGGGTTCCACATCAGAGGCTATTGAGGAAACTTAAGGCACACGGAAAAGGAGGAGAATTTTTTTTCTGGGTGACAAATAGGCAGCAGAGAGTTTGCATAAATGGGGAGAAATCAGAATGAGGGCAAGTCACAAGTGGTGTTCCGCAGGGGTCAGTGTTGGGCCCGTTGTTGTTCACAATTTACATAAACGACATAGATGAGGGACTAAATAGCGACATTAGCAAATTTGCTGATGACACCAAAATAGGCTGTCCACTTCATTCTAATTAGGACACCAGAGCACTCCAGGATGATTTGAATAGACTGATGCAATGGTCGGAGAAGTGGCAGATGCATATAATATAGACAAATGCAAAGTTCTAGATGTTGGACAGGTAAATAACCATGTGACATATAAACTAAATAATGTAGATCTTAATACTACTGATTGCGAAAAGAATTTAGGAGTTCTGGTTAGCAGTAATCTAAAACCAAGACAACAGTGCATTAGTGTTCGCAATAAAGTTAACACAATTCTTGGCATCATATCTAGAAGTATAAATAATAGAAGTCCTCAGGTTGTTCTTCAACTCTATATATCTTTGGTTAGGCCTCATTTAGACTATGCTGCTCAGTTTTGGTCACTGTATTACAGAATGGATATAAATGCTTTGGAAAAAGTACAGAGTAGGATGACATAGTTGATCCCATGTATCAGAAATCTTCCCTATGAGGATAGACTGAGGGCCCTGAATCTGCACTCTCTCGGAAGGCGTAGACTTAGGGGGGATATGATCGAGGTGTATAAATGGAAAACAGGAATAAATAAAGGGGATGTAAGTAGCGTGCTGAAAATTTCGAGGCAAGACAGGACTCGCAGAAATGGTTTCAAGTTGGAAAAATTCAGATTCAGGAAGGATATAGGAAAGCACTGGTTTGGTAATAGAGTTGTGGATGAGTGGAACAAGCTCTCGAGTACAGTTATTGAGGCTAAAACGTTGTGTAGTTTTAAAAATAGGTTAGATAAATACATGAGTGGATGTGGGTGGGTGTGAGTTGGATCTCACTAGCTTGTGCTGCTGGGTCTGGTGCCATAAGATAAGATAAGATAAGATTTCGTTCGGATTTTTAACCCCGGAGGGTTAGCCACCCAGGATAACCCAAGAAAGTCAGTGCATCATCGAGGACTGTCTAACTTATTTCCATTGGGGTCCTTAATCTTGTCCCCCAGGATGCGACCCACACCAGTCGACTAACACCCAGGTACCTATTTGCTGCTAGGTGAACAGGACAACAGGTGTAAGGAAACGTGTCGAAATGTTTCCACCCGCCGGGAATCGAACCCGGGCCCTCCGTGTGTGAAGCGGGAGCTTTAGCCACCAGGCCACCGGGCCACCATGTTCTTTCCTTGAGTGGAGGTGACCAGACTGGACGGGTCATCGGGCTAAACCGGGGGGGAGGACATGGACCTGCTCCGCATGGGTCAGTAGGCCTGTTGCAGTGTTCCTTCTTTCTTATGTTCATATGTTTCGCGTGTGCCTCTTCCCAACTGTTTCCATCTTTAAAGACTGATGAATCCCACAGCCGGGATGATGCCCATTAGTTTAGTTTTGTAGATACAGTTGACAACTTCATAATGGAGTTAATACATATTGAAAGATTTATTCTTAGCATTAACTGAAGAATGTTTCTCTGGTCGTCTTCAGCATTATTGGACATTATATGAAAAGTGAATTTTACCAATTATATTAAACAAATTACTTACCCAACAGCTACTGGAAAAATTACTGATAATTTTGACTCTATAAGCGATGGTGTAGTTCAATTAGATATAGTTTAGGATTAATATTTTTCTGAGTAACAGCCAGTTTGTCAACTTTAATATATTATCAAACTTGAAATTTTGATTTTGCGACGATAATTCTTGAATGTGGAATTTAATCAGTTTGAAAACTTCATTATAAATCTATGTTATCTATAGAATGTTTAGGTGATAATTTTCCATATTTTACTTCATCTCTCATCTAACATTACCTGAAAATTTCAATAACTTAAAAACACAACTATTAAACATTTTTCTTACTTAGATATAAATAAATTGAAAAAGTATATAAGCGAAAAAGACACCTGAGAAATATTAAAAATTCGCATTTTCAAAGTATTACATAATATAATGTGTTTAATTCATATTATGGTATTGTAGCCGACGGTTATATTATTGATTCACCAAATATTCATAAAATTAATAATAAATGGTTATAACTGACCATAATTTTTAAAGGGGGGACCGGTAAGCCAGAAAGTTGATTTATTACTTATGAACTAATGTAGTAAAGTAATTATTTTATTTCTTAATGATACTGTTTGTTATGAATCTTTATTAGCTGATATATAACAAGAATAATTGTTATATATTTGTACTGTGTTGGCACAAATTTGTCAAGCTTTAAACACAGTTAACAAACTTTAAATTATTGGTTTTATTATGATAACTCGAGAATGCATCTTCATATCAACACCAAACTTGCACCATTTATGTGTTTTTCTCAAAAAAAGTTTTGCATTAATATTAGGTAGAGTATGTTTTAATTTTCCAAATTTACAAGACGACATTCGTGCATTAACCGCACTCTGTACTATTCCTTTTTCTCTTACATCTAAGTGGACGGGGTTGAGCTTACAGGATATGGGAATACTTTCCTGGTATTATGTAGTGACCAAGTTATATCTGGCTATTGTGTATCACTCGGAGGTTAACATGAAGTAACTACCTGATTTAATTAATATCTCTCACAAGCTTCCGTATTTAACTAAACAAAGCCTCATACGTTTTTTTAACAGCATAACTATAGTCAGGTTTATGCTAATATTTGTATATATTGATCCTTCCTGATCAATTTTATAGACTGACAAGTCTGGTTGTATCATAATAACTTTAAAAAGCCTCTCCTGATCAACAGTAAATATTGATATAAATAACGGGTTTGTGTCAACCATCTTCATATATTTTTGTAATGTCACCTTTGCATTATTTATAACACTTTTAGTATATTTTTTAAAGTTTATATGCACACTTCAACACTTATCACTCATAAGTTACTTGCATCATTATCATTCATATTTAAGTAATACTTTAAAAATAGTTTGAATTGTTCATGTTGTGTTTTAGTGTCAACTTGTCAATATTATTTTGAGAAAGCTGTTTTAAATGGCTTGAATCTTCAATAATATTTGCATCTTAATAAAGTGACGATTTACAACAAGTGTCCAGGGAAGTAGGTTGTGCCCAAGGGTTAGGCAAGCGAAGAATTCCCTTCTTGGGGTCTTAATACTTGGGAATTCTTCGCTTGCCTAATCCTTGGGCACAACCTACTTCCACATTGACAAATGTGACACCACCTATGACTGCTGCACCTCTCCTGCCATACGGTTTATAAGCTACTTCTCCGCTCATATGCAGTATTCTATTCAAGATTGGATTGACCACATCGACTCAAGGTTGAGGGACTGATTACCTCATTCTCCTCCTGCTCTTCACGATTCTCCTTTGTATGGACTGATGAAGCCACGTTTCCTCGATAAAGATGCTCAAGAGTTGCACATGTGTCTAATTTATCAACATCTCGGTTCTCTGAACCATTCATCTACATGAAACAAATCTGATATTGATGAAAGTTAAGACACATATGCAACATCTGATTATCTTTATTGTAGACGTTTCGCCAATGGATGGCGAAACGCCTACAATAAAGATAACCAGATGTTGCATGTGTGCCTTAACTTTCATCTTGTCGGTATTGTATACCTTTCTTGCACAAATCTGATATTATTACATCGTGCAGTACTAGTTTATTCCCTGCCTAGCTCTTCAAAATGAAAATGATAAGCTTACCTTGCCAGTCCTCCCAGAACCACGCGGAACCAAAGGAAGGCACAGAAAATACGCCCCAGTGGATGAAGATACCAATCTTGGCTCCGTCGTACCAAGTGGGTAGCGGCCTCGTGTCCAGGGACTCCCAAGTTGGTTGGTATTGTGTGTTAGCCAGCCCTGTCAATGACACTTGTCAAGTGTTTGAAAGGATGCGACACATAGTACTGTGGTATTTACTGACATTAATGGTAAATTAGACACATGTGCAACTTTTGGGTATCTATATTGAGGAAACGTTTCGCCACACAGTGGCTTCATCAGCCCATACAAAGGAGAAAGGTGAAGAACAGGAGGAGAATGAGGTAATCAGTCCCTCAACCTTGAGAAGATGTAGTCATTCCATCAATCTTGAATAGGATACAGCACATCATCTCAAGGTTGAGGGACTGATTACCTCATTCTCCTCCTGTTCTTCATGTTTCTCCTTTGTATGGACTGATGAAGCCACTGTGTGGCGAAACGTTTCCTTAATAAAGATACCCAAGAGTTGCACATGTGTCTAATTTATCAACGTGTCGGTTCTCTGAACCATTCATCTATAATTGACATTTATCTCTCACGACTTAAGAGTGTCATAAACATACACTAAATTAAGTCAGCTATTCAGTCATGAAGGTAACTAAGAAGGTAAGTAACTAAGAAGGTAAGTAACTAAGAAGGTAAGTAACTAAGAAGGTAAGTAACTAAGAAGGTAAGTAAATAAGAAGGTAAGTAACTAAGAAGGTAAGTAAATAAGAAGGTAAGTAACTAAGAAGGTAAGTAACTAAGAAGGTAAGTAAATAAGAAGGTAAGTAACTAAGAAGGTAAGTAACTAAGAAGGTAAGTAACTAAGAAGGTAAGTAACTAAGAAGGTAAGTAACTAAGAAGGTAAGTAACTAAGAAGGTAAGTAACTAAGAAGGTAAGTAACTAAGAAGGTAAGTAACTAAGAAGGTAAGTAACTAAGAAGGTAAGTAACTAAGAAGGTAAGTGACTAAGAAGGTAAGTAAATAAGAAGGTAAGTAACTAAGAAGGTAAGTAACTAAGAAGGTAAGTAACTAAGAAAGTACGTAACTAAGAAGGTAAGTAACTAAGAAGGTAAGTAACTAAGAAGGTAAGTAACTAAGAAGGTAAGTAAATAAGAAGGTAAGTAACTAAGAAGGTAAGTGACTAAGAAGGTAAGTAACTAAGAAGGTAAGTGACTAAGAAGGTAAGTAACTAAGAAGGTAAGTAACTAAGAAGGTAAGTAACTAAGAAGGTAAGTGACTAAGAAGGTAAGTGACTAAGAAGGTAAGTAACTAAGAAGGTAAGTAAATAAGAAGGTAAGTAACTAAGAAGGTAAGTGACTAAGAAGGTAAGTAACTAAGAAGGTAAGTGACTAAGAAGGTAAGTAACTAAGAAGGTAAGTAACTAAGAAGGTAAGTAACTAAGAAGGTAAGTGACTAAGAAGGTAAGTAACTAAGAAGGTAAGTGACTAAGAAGGTAAGTAAATAAGAAGGTAAGTAACTAAGAAGGTAAGTAACTAAGAAGGTAAGTAACTAAGAAAGTACGTAACTAAGAAGGTAAGTAACTAAGAAGGTAAGTGACTAAGAAGGTAAGTAACTAAGAAGGTAAGTAACTAAGAAGGTAAGTAACTTAGAAGGTAAGTAACTAAGAAGGTAAGTAACTAAGAAGGTATGTAACTAAGAAGGTAAGTAACTAAGAAAGTAACTAAGAAGGTAACTAAGAAGGTAAGTAACTAAGACGATAAGTAACTAAGAAGGTAAGTAACTAAGAAGGTACGTAACTAAGAAGGTAAGTAACTAAGAAGGTAAGTAACTAAGAAGGTAAGTAACTAAGAAGGTAAGTAACTAAGAAGGTACATAACTAAGAAGGTAAGTAACTAAGAAGGCAAGTAACTAAGAAGGTATGTAACTAAGAAGGTAAGTAACTAAGAAGGTAAGTAACTAAGAAGGTAAGTAACTAAGAAGGTAAGTAACTAAGAAGGCAAGTAACCAAGAAGGTAAGTAACTAAGAAGGTACGTAACTCAGAAGGTAAGTAACTAAGAAGGTAAGTAACTAAGAAAGTAACTAAGAGGGTAAGTAACTAAGAAGGTAAGTAACTAAGAAGGTAACTAAGAAAGTTACTTAGAAGGTAAGTAACTAAGAAGGTAAGTAACTAAGAAGGTAAGTAACTAAGAAGGTACGTAACTAAGAATGTAACTGAGAAGGTAAGTAACTGAGAAGGTAAGTAACTAAGAAGGTAAGTAACTAAGAAGGTAAGTAATTAAGAAGGTAAGTAACTATGAAGGTATGTAACTAAGAAAGTAATTAAAAAGGTAAGTAACTAAGAAGGTACGTAACTAAGAAGGTAACTAAGAAGGTAAGTAACTAAGAAGGTAAGTAACTAAGAAGGTAAGTAACTAAGAAGGTAAGTAACTAAGAAGGCAAGTAACCAAGAAGGTAAGTAACCAAGAAGGTAAGTAACTAAGAGGGTAAGTAACTAAGAGGGTAAGTAATTAAGAAGGTAAGTAACTAAGAAGGCAAGTAACCAAGAAGGTAAGTAACTAAGAAGGTAAGTAACTAAGAAGGTAAGTAACTAAGAAGGCAAGTAACTAAGAAGGTAAGTAACTAAGAAGGTAAGTAACTAAGAAGGCAAGTAACCAAGAAGGTAAGTACTAAGAAGGTAAGTAATTAAGAAGGTAAGTAACTAAGAAGGCAAGTAACCAAGAAGGTAAATAACTAAGAGGATAAGTAACTAAGAGGGTAAGTAACTAAGAAGGCAAGTAATCAAGAAGGTAAGTAACTAAGAAGGTAAGTAACTAAGAAGGTAAGTAACTAAGAAGGCAAGTAACCAAGAAGGTAAGTAACTAAGAAGGTAAGTAACTAAGAAGGTAAGTAACTAAGAAGGTAAGTAACTAAGAAGGGAAGTAACCAAGAAGGTAAGTAACTAAGAGGGTAAGTAACTAAGAAGGTAAGTAACTAAGAAGGTAAGTAACTAAGAAGGCAAGTAACCAAGAAGGTAAGTAACTAAGAAGGTAAGTAACCAAGAAGGTAAGTAACTAAGAAGGTAAGTAACTAAGAAGGGAAGTAACCAAGAAGGTAAGTAACTAAGAGGGTAAGTAACTAAGAAGGTAAGTAACTAAGAAGGTAAGTAACTAAGAAGCCAAGTAACCAAGAAGGTAAGTAACTAAGAAGGTAAGTAACCAAGAAGATAAGTAACTAACGAATCCTGGAATCAGTCTGATATTTTCCATAGAGGTAACTAGTGCTGTCATCATGACATCACTTCAGCTACACTGGTACAACAAGGCAAGAAAATTCCGCAAAACTCATGAAACAGAAACGTTTCAGTTTATTATACAAATTAATAAAAGTTTGTTTGTGTGTTGTGTGAAGGAAGATGATGACACATTACCTAATAACTCACTGCCACAACATCTGCCTTCATTAGTTCGGCCTAATTACCCGATCTCCTTTAATAATAAACTATTCCTCTCAAAATTTATACAAATTGATAGAAATATTTTTTCATTGATAATGATGTGAAAACAAAATATGTTAGTCAAAACGTAACTTAAACACCTAACTTTACTTAACTTAATGTAACTTTTTTTTAGCAATATCTTTCTACATATATTATGGATCAGTTTAAATTTAATATTATTTAACATAAAATTTATTTTTCTTTATGTTCAGATTAATTTCTGCTGATTTATGATAAAACAAATTGTCATTCTGATAATTCATTCTGCTCCCAGTTTGGTGTACTAGCCTCCACAAGCAGTATATATCATTGTAACCACAAATGAGTGGTATTTAATCACTAACAACACTGTGACTAGCAAGTACACAAAACGGTCAATAGAATGAAATTAGCTCTGCGGCACCCACTCCATCGTATGTCCTCGGATCACGGTACAACACCTAGCTTTGCTGGGTGCGTGATCTTTGTAGGATTGGGTGGTAATATGGGTTAGAGCTTCGGGGAATTTTTGCTGACCATGAGGCAGGCTATTGCGACCCCTGAATGGGTTACAATGTATATAATGTATATTACCTGTTCATATCATTTTATTTTGCTTATATTTGCGATATTAGCTAAATCGTAAATATATTGCTTTATATTATTGTTTGACTTAGATATATTATTAGGTAGGATGTAACATTTATATATTATTCAGTGCTCATAGTTCGAGTGTTAAGTAGCTAACAGCATTGTCTAACTATCGCTCCGCTTGTTTCCCTGCCGGCTTCTGTGTTGCTTGGCAGCAGGAGTCCACGAAGAGTCATGTGATCAGGAGTGAGGGTCGGTCTGGCCTGTGCTAGCGATTGTCTGTTTGGCATGCCTTCCAACAAGACGGCCTCTCCAACTCTGCCTTGTAGGCCCTTGTTGGAAGATCGTCTCTGTCGCTTTCTTGTTGTTGGTTCTGTGTAACACTGTTCACAGAACATAGCCTAGACTTAGTGATTTTTGACGTTGCACTGAGGTTGTGTGATGCATAGACACTCTGAGAAACTCAGATCCTGAGCTGTAGCTTCTGACCTAATTTGTACTGGTATCTGTGTACTGTCACAGTCGGGGATTTTCTAACGATGAACTTAGATTCAGTAGTATGGGAGTTTTGTGACTTTTGTGGAGGATCTGCAGATGGTCCCTACTTAGTGTCATTATATTATCTCCTTGTTCCTGATTCTGTGTTGCTGTTGCTTGTTATATTGCTGTTCGGTTTAACAGTCGCTTTATTGTTCAAGCAAGCTGTTCTGATTGCCAGGTTGGTCAAGAAGTTAGTTTATGTGAGGACTTTTAGTCAGTCACTGGTTAAGTCTAGTCGAGTCTTGAGACATAGCGAACTACTCAGAGCACTTACACACATACACACAAACTTACTTGTATATATATGTATTATGTTATTAAATGCTAACAATGTACCACACGGTACTTAAAAGCCATTAAGATGTGATATGTGCCTTCAGCACAATACTACTGTACACGAGAGAAGTGTAGGAACTTGAATCCTATAATATAGTTAATTGATTATTATAATTTACTTTGATCTTATACGCCCAGATAACTTTAATGTTATTAATAATGTTATTAAATTTTAATTTATTTAGTTACTAGCCTACCAGTTGTAATCCTGAAGCACTATTGAATCTTACTAAATTCTAATGGATAATTGGACCAGGATACTGACTACTTGTTACAAAAACCCAGTAACAGGCTGGATGCTAGAAGGGCAGTCCTTTCTAGTATTCACTGGAGATCTCTGTCATTACTAGATATCGCGTTTTTTGTAACACAGGCCAAAACAACACGGGTTCGAGCCCTCGGCTAGTCACAGTGTTGTTTGGAGTACTAGCCTTACGAGCAGGGATGAGAATGAAATTACCTTAGCAGCTCCCACACCTCCGTATGCCCTCGGGTGGTGGCCCACAGCTAGCTCTGCTGGCTACGCCATTCTTGTAAGGTTGGGGGTCCTGTGGTTTAAAGCGTCACGTGGTTCTCGCCTACCATGAGGCAGGCCAGTACAACATAGGTTCGAATCCTTGGCTAGCACAGTGTTATTGATCAATACCACTCATCCGTGGTGTGTGTGTGTGTGTGTGTGTGTGTGTGTGTGTGTGTGTGTGTGTGTACTCACCTAATTGTACTCACCTAATTGTGGTTGCAGGGGTCGAGACTCAGCTCCTGGCCCCGCCTCTTCACTGATCGCTACTGGATCCTCTCTCTCTCTCTGCTTCCTGAGCTTTGTCAAACCTCTTCTTAAAACTATGTATGGTTCCTGCCTCCACTACTTCACTTGCTAGGCTATTCCACTTGCTGACTACTCTATGACTGAAGAAATACTTCCTAACGTCCCTGTGACTCGTCTGAGTCTTCAGCTTCCAGTTGTGACCCCTTGTCCCTGTGTCCCCTCTCTGGAACATCCTATCTCTGTCCACCTTGTCTATTCCCCGCAGTATCTTATATGTTGTTATCATGTCTCCCCTGACCCTTCTGTCCTCCAGTGTCGTCAGTCCGATTTCCCTTAACCTTTCCTCGTACGACATTCCCTTGAGCTCTGGGACTAGCCTTGTTGCAAACCTTTGTACTTTCTCTAACTTCTTGACGTGCTTGACCAGGTGTGGGTTCCAGACTGGTGCTGCATACTCCAGTATGGGCCTAACATACACAGTGTACAGTGTCTTGAACGATTCCTTATTAAGGTATCGGAACGCTATTCTCAGGTTTGCCAGGCGCCCGTATGCTGCAGCGGTTATTTGGTTGATGTGTGCCTCCGGTGATGTGCTCGGTGTTATGGTCACCCCAAGGTCTTTCTCCCTGAGTGAGGTTTGTAGTCTTTGTCCACCTAGCCTATACTCTGTCTGCGGTCTTCTTTGCCCCTCCCCAATTTTCATGACTTTGCATTTGGCTGGATTGAATTCGAGAAGCCAGTTACTGGACCACATGTCCAGCCTCTCCAGGTCTCTTTGCAGTCCTGCCTCATCCTCGTCCGATTTAATTCTTCTCATCAACTTCACGTCATCTGCGAACAGGGACAGTTCAGAGTCTATTCCTTCCATCATGTCGTTCACATATATCAAAAATAGCACTGGTCCTAGAACTGACCCCTGTGGGACCCCGCTCGTAACAGGCACCCACTGTGATACTTCTTCACGTACCATGACTCGTTGCTGCCTCCCTGTCAGGTATTCCCTTATCCATTGCAGTGCCCTTCCTTTTACATGTGCCTGATCCTCCAGCTTCTGCACTAATCTCTTGTGGGGAACTGTGTCAAAGGCCTTCCTGCAGTCTAGGAAAACGCAATCTACCCAACCCTCTCTCTCGTGTCTTACTTCTGTTACCTTGTCATAAAACTCCAGGAGGTTTGTGATACAAGATTTGCCTTCGATGAACCCATGCTGGTTTTCATTTATAATCTTGTTCCTTTCCAGGTGTTCGACCACTCTCCTCCTGATAATCTTCTCCATGACTTTGCACACAATACATGTCAGAGACACAGGTCTGTAGTTTAGTGCCTCGTTTCTGTTTCCTTTCTTAAATATGGGGACTACATTAGCTGTCTTCCATTTCTCAGGTAGTTGCCCAGTTTCAAGGGATGTGTTGAAGATTGTGGTTAGAGGCACACACAGCATCTCTGCTCCTTTTCTAAGGACCCATGGGGAGATGTTGTCCGGTCCCATCGCCTTTGAGGTGTCAAGGTCACTTAAGAGCTTCTTCACCTCCTCCTCAGTTGTTCGTATGTCATCCAACACTTGTTGGTATATTCCCTCTTGATGTTCCCTTCTGTGCTGTCTTCCCACAGCCCTTCCTGTCTCTACTGTAAAAACTTCCTTAAATCTCCTGTTCAGCTCCTCGCATACCTCCTGATCATTTCTTGTGAGTTCTCCACCTTCTGTCCTTAATCTGATCACCTGGTCTTTGACTGTTGTCTTCCTCCTGATGTGGCTATACAACAGTTTCGGGTCAGTCTTGATTCTCGATGCTATGTCATTTTCATACTGTCGCTGGGCCTCCCTCCTTACCTGTGCGTACTCATTCCTGGCTCTGCGACTGATCTCCCTATTTTCGTGTGTTCTCTGCCTTCTGTACTTTTTCCATTCTCTATTGCACTTTGTTTTTGCCTCCTTACACCGTCGGGTGAACCAGGGGCTTGTTCTGGTTTTCCCGTTGTTACTGTTGCCCTTGGGAATGAACCTTTCCACTGCCTCCTTGCATTTTGTTGCTACATATTCCATCATTTCATTTACTGGCTTTCCTGCCAGTTCTCTGTCCCACTGGACCTCCCGCAGGAAGTTCTTCAACCCTATGTGGAGAGAATAACAGGAGTCTGTTATTCTCTCCACTTGCAGCTCTACTATGTATTCAAAGCACAGAACCACGTGGTCGCTAGCTCCTAGGGGACTCTCATACTTGATGTCCTCAATGTCTGAGCTGCCCAGGGTGAACACAAGGTCCAATCTTGCTGGTTCATCCTCCCCTCTCACTCTGGTAGTGTCCTTAACATGTTGGTGCATGAGGTTTTCCAGCACCACGTCCAACATCCTGGCTCTCCATGTTTCGGGACCCCCATGTGGCTCCAGGTTTTCCCAGTCAATCTCCCTGTGGTTGAAATCCCCCATAACCAGCAACTTTGCTCTGCTGGAGTGAGCTCTTCTTGCCACCTCAGCAAGTGTGTCCACCATTGCTCTGTTGCTCTCTTCATATTCCTCTCTTGGCCTCCTGCAGTTCTGTGGTGGATTATACATCACTGCAATGACCACTTTGTGTTCCCCAGACTGAAGTGTACCTGCTATGTAGTCTCTTTCTCCCGTCTCATCTATTCCTTCCATTTTCTCGAATTTCCATCTGTTTTTTACGAGCAGAGCAACCCCACCTCCCCCCCTGCCCCTTCTATCTTTCCTCATGATCTGGTATCCTGTTGGGAAGATTGCATCTGTTATTGTCTCCATGAGTTTTGTTTCTGTAACTGCTATGATGTCTGGGGACTTCTCATTGATTCTTTCTTGCCATTCCTCATGTTTATTCGTTAATCCATCTGCATTTGTGTACCAAACCTTCAACTTCTGTTCTAATACTGTAACTGTGGTGCGGGGGGTGGAAACAGAGGGATCGGTGTGTGATGGTTGGTTTGAATTGTTCAGTTGCCTTGGGGGTGTCGTGGCTGGAGTCCTTCTGCAGGTGTTTCTGGGGGGTGCACTTGTCCTTCCATTTGATCCTGGGTTATTCTGCTCTCCTTTTTCATTTCCTCCCATTTCTCCTTTCGTTTTTGAACTCTCTCTTTCATTGTCTTCCTTTCGTCCTGTGTTCTGTCTCGGTCGAGGTACACACTCCGGAACTCCTGC
>NC_091298.1:42220852-42272089 GCF_038502225.1 Cherax quadricarinatus
ACACAGATCACAGGCTGTACACAAACTGTTTAGCAACAGAACACACACAGATCCCAGGCTGTTCACAAACTGTTTAGCAACAGAACACACACAGTTCACAGGCTGTTCACAAACTGTTTAGCAATAAAACACACACCGATCACAGGCTGTACACAAACTGTTTAGCAACAGAACACACACAGATCCCAGGCTGTACACAAACTGTTTAGCAACAGAACAGACACTGATCACAGGTTGTTCACAAACTGTTTAGCAATAGAACACACATCGATCACAGGCTGTACACAAACAGTTTAGCAACAGAACAGACACTGATCACAGGCAGAACAAAAACATTTTAGCAACAGAACACACACTGATCAGAGGCAGTGCACAAAGAAATCTTGACTACATACCAAGGAGAGCCAGGCTGGCCACAAGGAACACGAGACGAGTCATGCTTGCTCTGCTGACAGATACTGCGTCTTCTGGGGCATCTGTCACCTTTATATATATACTATTGACCATTACTCGCTGGCACCACCTCCATTACTGGCACCACTTCAATTGCACACTGACACCACCTCCGTTACTGGCACCACCATTACTTAATGGCACCACCTCCATTACTTGCACCACCTCCATTGCTCACTGGCACCACCATCACTCACTGGCAACACCTCCATTACTGGCACCACCATCACTCACTGGCACCACCTACTTTACTGGCACCACCTCCATAGCTAGCACCACCTCCATCACTCACTGGCTCCACCTCCATCACTCACTGGCACCACCTCCATTACTCACTGGCACCACCTCCATCACTCACCGGCACCACCTCCATTACTCACTCACACCACATCCGTTACTGGCACCACCTCCATTACTGGCACCACCTTCATTACACACTGGCACAACCTCCATTATTCACTAGCACCACGTCCATTACTAGCACCACCTCCATTATTCACTCGCACCACAATCACTCACTGGCACCACCTCCATTACACACTGGCACCACTTCCGTTACTGGTTTCACCTCCATTACTCACTGGCACCATCACTCACCGGCACCACCTCCATTACTGGCACCACCTTCATTACTGGCACCAATTTCATTACTGGCACCACCTTCATTAATGGCACCACCTCCATCACTTACTGGCACCACCTCCGTCACTCACTGGCATCACCTCCATCACTCACTGGCACGACCTCCACCACTCACAGGCATCACCTCCATCACTCACTGGCACCACCTCCAATCTTACAGCAAGGAACTACCACCACTACACCCAGGAACTAATGCAACTACACCCAGGTACTACCACAACTACACCCAGGTACTACCACAACTACACCCAGGTACTACCACAACTACACCCAGGTACTATGACAACCACACCCAGGTACTACCACAACTACACCCAGGTACTACCACAACTACACCCAGGTACTACCACAACTACACCCAGGTACTACCACAACTACACCCAGGTACTACCACAACTACACCCAGGTACTACCACTACTACACCCAGGTACTATGACAACCACACCCAGGTACTATGACAACCACACCAAGGTACTAAGACAAATGCACTCAATTACTACGACAACTACACAGGAGCGACGTCAATTACATCCAGGTACTACGACAACTACTCCCAGGTACTACCACCACTACACCCAGGAACTACGACAACTAAATTCAGGTACTACCACTACCAATACACCAAGGAAATACGACAACTACACCCAGGTACTACCACCACCAATATTCTCAGGAACTAAGTCAAATACGCCTAGGTACTACGACAACTACATCCAGGTTCCAAGAAAACGACACCCAGGTGCTACGACAACTACACCCATGAGATACAACTACACCCACGTAAAACGACTACTACACGTAGGAACTACGACAAGTACATCCAGGTACTACGACAACGACACCCAGGCACTACGACAGCTACACCCAGGAAACACGACAACTACACCCAGGTACTACGACAACTAAACCCAGATATTACGGCTACACCCAGGAGCTACGACTACAACCAGGTGCTACGACAACTACACCCAGGTACTGCGACAGGTACACCCAGGTGCAACGACAACTACACCCAGGAACTACGACAACTACACCCAGGTACGACGACAGTTACACCCAGAAGCTACGACAACTACAACCAGGTACTACGACAACTACACCAAGGAGCTACAACTACACGTGTAGTTGTCGTAGTAATTGGGTGTAGTTGTCTTAGTACCTGGGTGTAGTAGTCGTAGTAACTACGACTACTACACCCAGGTACTACGACAACTACAACCAGGAGCTACGACAACTACACCCAGGCTCTACGACAACTTCACCCAGGAGCTACAACTACACCCAGGTGCTACGGCAACTATACCCAGGTACTACGCCTACACCAGGTACTACGACAACTACACACAAGTACTACGACCATTACACACAGTTACTACGACAACTACACCCAAGTACTACAACCACTAAACCCAGGAAGTACTAAAACTACTCCCAGGTACTACCACGTCACTACACCCAGGAGCTGCGACAACTACACCCAGGTACTACGACAACTAAACCAAGGACCTACGACAAATACACCCACATTCTACCAACACCACTACACCCAGGAAATACGACAACTACACCTGGTACTACGACAACTTCACCCAGGTACTACGACAACTACACCCAAGTATTACGACAACTACATCCAAGCACTACGACAACTACACCCAGGAACTATGACAAGTACACCCAGGTACTATGACAACTACATCCAGGTACTACGACAACTACACCCAGGTACTACGACAACTACACTCAAGAGTTACGACAACTACACCCAGGTACGACGACAACTACACCCAGGTACTACGGCAACTACACCCTGGATCTACGACAACTACGCCCAGGTACAACAACTACACCCAGGATCTACGACAACTATGCCCAGGTACGACAACTACACCCAGGATCTACGACAACTACGCCCTGGTTCGACAATTATAGCAAAGTACTACGATAAATACGCACAGGAACTACGTCAATTACATCGAGGTTCTACGACAACTACTCCCAGGTACTACCACGACTACACCCAGGAACTATGATAACTACACCCAGGTACTACGACTACACCAAGGTACTTCGACAACTACACTAAGGTACGACAGTAACTCCCAGGTACTACGAACACTACGCTCAGAAACTACGATTACTTCACCCAGGTACTACGTCAATTACACCCAGGAGCTACAACTACACCCAGGTATTATGACAATTACACCCAGGAACAGCGACAACTACACCCAGGAACCACGACAACTACACCCAGGTACTACAACTACACCTAGGTACCACGACAAGTGAGAGTAAGACACATGTGCAACATCTGGGTATCTTTATTGTAGACGTTTCGCCATCCAGTGGCTTTATCAATACAAATTCTAGGACATAACTTGAAGACAGTAGAACTATGTACAGAAGATGAGGTAATCAGTCCCTCAACCTAGGAGTAGGTGCGAACAGCACCATAGTCGTGGAGATTCTGAAGCAGAAGAAAGAATCCTGGCGCTTATATAGTAACGTCAGGTGTAGCAGACGAGGGCATATTCACTGGTAGGCGGGATTCCCCAGTGGAAGTAGGTCCTTCCCAAAGAGATGGGTTAGTAGTAGTAGTAGTTGTCGTAGTCGTGAAGGTTATGTACATGTCCTCAGAATTAAGATTCCATGATGTTGCAGTGTCTGACAAGTTGTGTACGAAATGGTATATAATACCGACAAGATGAGAGTAAGACACATGTGCAACATCTGGGTATCTTTATTGTAGACGTTTCGCGAAACGTCTACAATAAAGATACCCAGATGTTGCACATGTGTCTTACTCTCATCTTGTCGGTATTATATACCATTTCGTACACACCACGACAAGTACACCCAGGTACTACGACAGCTACACCCAGGTACTACGACAACTACATCCAGGAGCTACAACTACGCCCAGGTACTACGACGACTACACCAAGGCACTACGACTACACCCAGGTCCTACGACAACTACACCCAAGTACTAGGACAACACCCAGGTATTACCACAACTACACCTAGGAACTACGACAACTATACCCAGATGCAACCACCACCACTGCACCCAGGAACTATGACAACTACTCCTAGGTACTACTACAACTACACCCAGGTACTACGACTACTACACCCAGGAGCTACGAGAACTACACCCAGGTACTACGACAACTACACACAGGTACTACGACTACACCCATGCACTATGAAAACTACACCCATGTACAACGACAAATACATCCAGCAGCTATGACAACTACACCCATGTACTACGACAACTGCACGCATGTACTACGACAACTACACTCAGGTACTACCACCACTACACCCAGGAACTACGACAATTCCCCCATGTACTACCACTACCACTACACCAAGGAACTACGACAACTACACCCAGGTATTACGTCAACTACAACCAGTTACTCTGACAGCTACACACAGGTACTCGGTCACCTACATCCATGTACTACGACAACTACACCCATGTACTACCACTACACCCAGGAACTACGACAACTACACCCAGGTACTAAGACAACTACACCCAATTACTACGACAACTACACCCAAGCACTACAACAGCTACACACAGGTACTACGTCAAGTACATCCTGATACTACGACAATTACACCCAGGTACTCCTACCACACCCAAGAACTACGACAACTACACCTATGTACTATAATAACTACACCTATGTACTACGGCAACTGCACCCAGACACTACGTCAAATACACCCAGATACTACGACAACTACACCCAAGTACTACGACAACTTCACACAGGAACTTCGTAAGCTATATCCAGATACTTCGACAACTGCACCCACGTACTACCACTACCACTATCACTACACCCTGGAACTACGACAACTACATCCAGGTACTACGACAACTACTCGCAGGCACTACGTCAACTACACCTAGGCACTGCGACAACTGCACCCAAGTACCACGACAACTACTCACAGGAACTACGTCAACTATATCCAGGTACTACGACAACTACACCCAGGTACTAGCACCATCACTACACCCAAGAGCGACGACAACTACACTTAGGTACTATGTTAACTTCACCCAGGTACTACGACCACTACACCCAGGTACTATGACAACTGCACCCAAAAACTACGACCATAGCACAAGGAAATACGTCAACTACATCCAGGTACCACGACAACTACATCCAGGTATTACGACTACACCCAGGTACTACGAAAACTACACCCATGAGCTACGGCAATTACACCAAGGTACTAAGACAACTACACCAAGCAAGTACGACTACTACACCCAGGTACTACGACAACTACACGCAGGTACTACAACTACACAAAGGAGCTACGACAACTACACTCAGATACTGCCACAACTACGCCCAGTTACTACAACTACACCCAGGTACTACGACAACTACACTCAGGTACTACGGCAACTACACGCAGGTGTTACTACACCCAGGTACTACGACAACTGCACCCAGGTACTACGACAACTACACCCAGGTACTACGACAACTACACCCAGATAAGACTGCTCCATTGAACAACGAGAACTACACCCAGGTACTACGACAAGTACACCCAGGTACTACGACAACTACATTTAGGTGCCACCAACACTACACCCTGGAGCCACCAACACCACACCCAGGTACCACCAACACTACACCCTCGTGCCAAAAAACACTACACCTTGGTGCCTCCAATACTACACTCATGTGAATCGACAACTCTACCCAGGTGCCACGACAACTACACCCAAGTGACACTAACACTACACCCAGGTTCCACCAATACTACCCCCAGATAATGCGACAACTACACCCTGGTTCCACTATCACTACACCCAGGTGCCAGCAACGCTACACCCAGCTGCCACCAATCGAACACCCAGTAACCACGACAATCACACCCAGGAGCCACCAACACTACACCCATGTGCCACCAACAGTACACGCAGGTACCACGACAACTACACAGAGGTACCACCAACACTACGCATAGGTACTACGATTGCTACACCTAGGTGCCACCAGCACTACACCCAGGTGCCACTAACACTACTCCCAGGTACCACCAACACTACACTCAGGTGACACCAATACTATACCCAGGTGCCACCAACACTACACCCAGGTGCGACCAACACTACACCCAGCTACCACCAACACTACACCCAGGTACCACCAAAACTACACCCAGGTGCCACCAAAACCACACCCAGGTGCCACCAACACTACACCTAGGTGCCACCAACACTACACCCAGGGGCCACCAACACTACACCCAGTTACCACCAATGCTACACCCAGGTACCACGACAATTACATCCAGGTGCCAACAACACTACACCCAGGAGCCACCAACAATGCACCCAGGTGCCACAACACTACACCCAGGTGCCACGACAATTACATCCAGGTGCCAACAACACTACACCCAGGTGCCACCAACAATGCACCCAGGTAAAACTACAACTACATCCAGGTGCCAACAACACTACACCCAGGTGCCACCAACAATGCACCCAGGTAAAACTACAACTACATCCAGGTGCCACCAACACTACACCCAAGTGCCAATAATACTACACCCAAATGCCACCAACACTAAACCCAGGTGCTACCAACACTACACCCAGGTGCCACTAACTTTATACCCAGGTGCCACCAACACTACACCCAGGTGCTAGCAACACTACACCCAGGTACCTCCAAGACTACACTGTTGCAACCCCTGAATGGGTTGCAATGTATATTATGTACATATATTACATGTATATTACCTTTTCATATAATTTTATATTGCTTATATTTGCAATAATAGCTAAATCGTAAATATATTGCTTTATATTATTATTTGACTTAGTTATGTTGTTAGGTAGGATGTAACACATATATTATGTGCTCAAAGTTCAAGTCTTGATTGTCTAACTACTGTAATTATCGCTTGTGGCTCGTTACTCTGCCGGCTCCTGTTGCTGAGCTGCAGCTGTCCACGGAGCTATCACGTAATAGAGGGGGGGGTGTCCACACCTCGCCTGAAGTATTCAGTCTGGTCTAGACTCTCTTTGTGGTTAGATGTATCCCTGACAAGAGCCTAAATCTCCCTTATTGGCCCTTGTTGGAAGATCGTCTCTGTCTCGTTAGGTTCTGTGAGACTCTGTTCACAGAACATTGATTAGACTTAGTGATTTTCGACGTTGTACTGAGGTTGTGTGTCGCTTAGACACTCTGAGTAACTCAGGTCCTGAGCTGCAGCTTCTGACCTAATTTGTACTAGTATCTGTGTATTGTCACAGTCGGGGATTTTCATATGCTGAACTTAGATTCAGTAGTATGGGAGTTTTGTGACTTTTGTGGAGGATCTGCTGATGGTCCCTACTAGCTGTCGTTATATTATCTCCTTGTTCCTGATTCTATGTCACAGTTGCTTGTTATATTGCTATTGGACTTAGCATTCTTTTTATTGTTCAAGCAGACTGTTCTGATTGCCAGTTGGTCAAGAAGTTAGTTTATGAGAGGGCTTTTTCAGTCATTTGTTTAAGTCTAGTCGAGTCATGAGACATAGTGAACTACTTAGAGCACTTACACACATACACACAAACTTACTTGTACATATTTGGGACTATTGTGAGCAAAATCAATGGCTTGTTCATGAAATGTAACTGGTAACACTATGAGATGCTTGACTGTGGTGGAAACACTATCAGCTGACAACTTACATGTATTTTTCTCCATCAGTACAACGTTACTATAATAGTAACAATTATTGAGATTCTTTGCTTCACTCTCAGTAACTGCTATATCTCTCAGTCTTTTCAGTGACTGATCAACAAACTGATCCTTGATTAAATCATCATGAGTTAGAAATCTAACATCAGTTGTTTCCTGACTAGGTTGATGACAGGGGGAAGTTAGTGTTAATGACCCTGGGCGCAGAGCGTCACTAAATAACATATTCAAGCCCAAATCATTGTCATCCACTAACTCAACAGGAGACAAGGATGGTTGTTGAATCTTTGACATAGCTCTAGTAATTGCGCTGAGAGGAAATAAAATAGGTTTCTCTCTACAAGCTTCAATGACATAATAATCATCAGTGTTATTATCAATCACAAGTGGTTCTTTACATATACCAGCATGAAGGATATCGTTCCCTATCAACAAGTCCACTGACCTGATGGGAAATACACCACTGGATATACCCACTGAAATATAACCAGTATAATAGCTTGTCTGAATATAAACTTTGCGCAAAGGTACTTTTATAACTGCCCCACCATAGGCTTCTAACAATACATCTATCTTGCAATAGGTATCATCAGTTATGGTCAGTACATCTTTTCTTAATAAGGTGAGATAACTGCCAGTGTCTCAAAGTAATTATCTCAGTTAGATGTGATTCGTAAAATCCTACTTTACCTCTCGAAAAGTAAGGACTCATCGCTGAACGAATCTTTTCGTCAGATGCACTTTCTGGCGCTAGTCATCTGTTCTGAGTAACATTATCTGAAACAATAGGATCAGAGGTATTACTAGGATTTTGGTGCCTTTGTTGCTCAGAAGAGGATACGACTTGAGTGGGGGCGCCAGCCGCACGACTGTTTCTCGTATCTCTTTCTAACTTATAGAAATACTCTCTAGCATGTCCTTTTCTGTTACAATAGGTACATTTAACTTTCTTCTTCTCGATATCAGATTTCTGTCTAGCCACAGAGACAGATTCAGGATTGTGAGTTGTCCTGGTAAAGGTATGAGAAGTTACAGTAGCAGATACATCAGGCCGGCAATGAGCAGCTGATTTAGGTTGCCAACTTCTAGGACAATTTTTAGTTACCTTGTTTCTCTGTGTTTTAGTACGTACAAGTTTGTGAGAAATCTCGTAATTGTCTGCTAATGCTGCAGTTTCCAGAATATCTGAGGTAGTATGATCTATCAGATATTCTTGTATATCAGCAGACATATAGTTGTTAAACTCTTCATGTAGTAACAACTGAACAAGGCTGTCGTAGTTGTTACATTTGGCAGACCTACACCACCTCTCAAATGCAACTTTTTTCTCACGAGCAAACTCTACACAAGTTTGATCTTGTCGTCGTTGTAACGTACGAAATGCACATTGATAACTTATGGGTAACAAGTTATATGTCTCTAGAATAGTTTGCTTGACAGCATCATAACTAATGTACTTGGCAAATGGTAAAGCAGCAGTACAAGTCTGAGCTCTTCCTGTCAAAGCTGTGTGCAAAAAGGTAGCCCAGTGCTTACTTGGCCAGTTCATAGCACGTGCCTGGTTCTCAAACACATCAAAATAGGTGTCTAAGTCACTTCAAAAAATTTAGGAACCATTGATGCAGCTTTCTGCACATTAAATGTACCCTGTGATCTATCAGTCTGTTGTCTTCCCAGACGAACATTTTCTCTCTGGAAATCTTCTTCGTTCAATTTCCTCTGTGCCTCTATTTGTGCAGTCTGCAACATTATGAGGCATTCCAACCTCTCAAACTGTTCCTGAGAGATAGGACCAGTAGGTAATGGAGGAGTAAGGAATCTAACGTGGTCTGGATGGTCCTTAGGTCGGACACTTCGACCAGCCGTCTCTAGAGAGTCTAGATCTGGTGTAGCATACACTGTACTAATATGGGGCTGAGTCACACTATCAGCTATACTCTGCACTATTGTGTCAGTGAGGCGGGAAGGCATGGGCGGAGGTTCACTAGGCTCAGACACTTCTGCCTTAGATGCTCTTTCTTCTATGTCATCAAATAAGAGTCACACTTCCTAATTGTGACACTAGGCTTTCTGAATCTGAATCATAATCAGACATCTCTGCATGAGCAGGAAACAATATATCTTTAATTAACGCTCTGACAGTTTCTGCGGTGTAATTCCTCTTATACGTCACACCGAGATATTTGGCTACTTGCCAACACGTCTGAAGTTTTAATGTACTTAACTCAGACAAAGTCAGAGTATCAATTAACTGTTTCACTTTGGCATACATCACGAAAATAAATGTACTACGTGAGAGTGATTATTGGAAACTATAATCCTAATAGGACTTTTAGTGTTGGTTGTCTTAGAGCTAGAACTCATAAACAGTATTTCCATCTCCTTGGATCAAGAGACTCAGTCAAGTACATACATCCACCTAGTATGTTGTACAAGACTAAACTCAAAGTCTTCAGATTAGGAAAGTACTCAAAGTGTTTGATCATAGAGTTACTAGTATGTCAAACTGGGCAATTTCTCCAACACCTTAGATCAAGAGCCTCCCGGACAGGCCCCCATTTATTACAAAAAAAGCAATTCTAAAAACTTAGAGATCTCCAGTGAATACTAGAAAGGACTGCCCTTCTAGCATCCAGCCTGTTACTGGGTTTTCATAACAAGTAGTCAGTATCCTTGCCCAATTATCCATTATAATTCAGTATGATTCAATAGTGCTTCAGGATTACAAATGGTAGGCTACTAACTAGAGAAATTAAAATTTAATGAATTTATTAAGTATCGTCTAGAGGTATATCATCAAATTAAATTAATCAATTCAAGCAAATTAATAATAATCACTTCTCTCGTATACAATAGTATTGTGTTGAAAGCACATATCACATTTATAATTCTTAAGTACCGTCTGGTACATTAACATTTAATAAGATATTACAAATATGTACAAGTAAGTTTGTGTATGTGTGTAAGTGCTCTAAGTAGTTCACTATGTCTCAAGACTCGACTAGACTTAAACAAGTGACTGACAAAGTCCTCAAATAAACTAAGTTCTTGACCAACTGGCAATCAGAACAGTCTGCTTGAACAATAAAAAGAATGCTAAGCCCAATAGCAATATAACAAGCAACTGCAACACAGAATCAGGAACAAGGAGATAATATAACGACACTAAGTAGGGACCATCTGCAGATCCTCCACAACTGGATATCGTGTTATAATCGTTTATACGTCAGTGTTCGCATCGCTATTGGGCCGTGCGGACGTGCTGCTCAGTAGCATCGCTATTGGGCCGTGCGGACGTGCTGCTCAGTAGCTCCTGATTGAGTTGGCTTTTGCGCAGTGTTGACGTGTACTTAGCTCTGTGAAGACCTGTTTGCGCGCTCTCTACGAATTGAAGCAAGATGCCCTCCATCGAGCAACTTTACCAACAGCTTAAGGAAGAATTGAGGTTGGCGAAGGTGGAGATTCGGCGACTGACCGAGGAAAACAAGAAGATTCGTAGTAGTCCTCCTGTTTTGAGTTCTCAGGTCAAGAAGGGAAACTGGTCAGTGGCTGGACAGCAGGGAACGAAGTTGACGATCAAGAAGACGAATGGAAAGGTAGAAACGATGAAGAAGAAAGAGACTGCCATGGAAACTGTTGTGGAAACATCTAATACATTCTCAGTGCTACCCGACGAATATGAGTCGACTACTGGGAACATCATGACGAACGACACCAAGGAAGGTAAGAATATTGTTGTTGTTGGGGATAGCCAAGTTAGGTATATGGATAGGGCGTTCTGCTTGAAGGACAGGAGTAGGAGACAGAGAGTTTGCTTTCCTGGGGCTGGGATGGAGTGCTGGAGGCAACGATGTTGGCAGACGTAGGAGTGAAGACCTGATTAGCAAGTATAGGTCAGCAATAGAAATAATTAGGAGTAAGGGTGGGAACCCTGTCATATGTGGTATTTTGCCAAGGAGAGGAGTTGGAAATGAATGGTTGTCCAGGGCAATTGGTGTCAATTGCTGGCTGGACAAATACTGTAAGGAAAATGCGGTAACATTCATTGACAACTGGGACCTCTTCTATGGCAGAAATGACATGTATGCCAGGGATGGGGTTCACTTATCTAGGTCTGGGGTGGTAGCACTGGCAACTGCAGTGGAGGGAGCAGTTAGGACTTTAAACTAGGAATAGTTAGTGGTATGGGTTTTGGCAGGAAAACAGTGAAGTCCCAGTGTAGTAATATTACGAGTTCTAGGGGAACTAGTAATAAGCAGAATGAGGTAGATATTGAAAAGCCAGGGACTTTGGGTGATAAGGACAGTAACAGGTTTAGTAGAAAAACAGAAATGAGCAGGAAGGGTAAAGGGAAAGGAGAGTCTTTCAATGTTTATTATGCTAATTGCCGTAGTGCTAGGAATAAGATGGACGAGTTGAGATTAGTTGCTAGTGCAGGTAACATTGATGTATTTGCCTTAACTGAGACGTGGTTTAATTCAAAAAGTCGGGACATGCCTGCGGAATGTCATATTCAGGGTTTTAAATTGTTCCAAGTAGATAGAAGTATCGGGAAGGGGGGTGGGGTGGCATTGTATGTCCGTGATTGCTTGAACTGTTGCATAAAAACGGGTATTAAGTCTGAAGTAACACATACAGAGTCTGTTTGGATAGAATTTTCAGAGGGGCATGAAAAACTGATTTTAGGAGTGATATACCGTCCCCCAAACTTAGATAGGGACCAAGGGAAACTACTATGGGAGGAAATTGTTAAGGCCACAAGGCACAATAATATAGTAATTCTAGGAGACTTTAACTTTAATCATATTGATTGGAATTTCTTGACTGGGAATTTAGAATCATACGACTTCTTAGAAGTAGTTCAGGATTGTTTTTTGAAGCAGTTTGTGACAGAACCTACAAGGGGAAATAACCTGCTTGACTTAGTTATGGCAAACAATGAATCCCTTGTTAATAATTTAGAAATTTCAGAGGAACTGGGTGCTAGCGACCACAAATCGCTAGCGACCACAAATTAGCATTGAATGGAAGTACGATAGTAGCGATAACTCAGTAACAGTTCCAGATTTTCGCTTAGCAGATTACGATGGGCTTAGAGAACACTTATCATCTGTTGACTGGGGTAACGAAGAGAGCTATCAATATGGCAGTTTTCTGAACACTATACATGCTGCTCAAAGAACGTTTATCCCATATAAAGAAATTAGATCAAATAGAAATGACCCAAAATGGATGAATAATAGGCTCAAATATCTACTAGGGCATAAGAAAGGAATTTATAGGCGTATCAAAAGAGGTGAGGGTCATCTTATGAATCAGTATATTGACATTAAGAGGGACATTAAAAAAGGGATAAGAAAAGCTAAAAGGGACTATGAAATTAAAGTTGCTAGGGATTCTAAAACTAACCCAAAAAGTTTTTTCCAGGTCTATAGAACAAAAGTTAGAGATAAGATAGGTCCCCTTAAAAATAACTATGGGCACCTTACTGACAAAGAGATTGAAATGTGCTCGATTTTTAATAATTATTTTCTCTCAGTTTTTACACAGGAAGACACTAAAAATATTCCAGTAATTAATTTTTATAGTGGGCTAGAAGAAGATAAATTATGTAACATCACAGTCACTAGTGAAATGGTTGTGAAGCAGATAGACAGACTGAAGCAAAATAAGTCGCCGGGTCCTGATGAGGTTTTTTCAAGGGTTCTTAAGGAATGCAAAATGGAACTCTGTGAACCATTAACTAATATTTTTAATTTATCTCTTCAAACAGGTGTAGTGTCTGATATGTGGAAGATGGCTAATGTAATTCCTATTTTTAAAACAGGGACGAGTCGTTACCGTCAAATTATCGCCCAATAAGCCTGACCTCAATTGTAGGCAAATTACTAGAGTCAATTATAGCTGAGATTATAAGGAGCCATCTCGATAAGCATAGCTTGTTTAATGATACTCAGCATGGATTCACCAGAGGCCGGTCTTGTCTAACTAATTTATTAACTTTCTTCAGTAAAGCTTTTGAGGCTGTTGACCACGAAAAAGAATTTTATATTATTTACTTAGATTTTAGTAAGGCTTTTGATAGAGTTCTGCACCATAGACTGTTAAAGAAAGTGGCAGCTCATGGCATTGGGGGAAAAGTGCTCTCGTGGATCGAGTCATGGCTCACTGACAGGAAGCAGAGAGTGTCCATAAATGGGGTTAAATCCGAGTGGGGATCTGTAACAAGTGGCGTTCCACAGGGATCAGTCTTGGGCCCGTTGTTGTTTATAATATATATCAATGACCTTGATGAGGGAATTACTAGTGATATGAGCAAATTCGCCGATGACACAAAGATAGGTAGGATATTTGATTCAAACGTAGATGTTATGGAACTTCAGGAGGATTTAAACAAACTCTATTCTTGGTCAGAAAAGTGGCAGATGCAGTTCAATGTAAATAAATGCAAGGTTCTGAAGCTTGGGAGTGCCCATAACCCTAGTACTTATAAGTTAAATGATGTAGAACTTAGCCATACAGATTGCGAAAAGGACTTGGGGGTTATGGTGAGCAGCAACCTTAAACCAAGACAGCAATGCCTAAGCGTACGTAATAAGGCAAATAGATTACTGGGATTTATATCAAGAAGTGCAAGCAACAGAAGTCCAGAGGTCATACTGCAGCTTTATTCATCATTAGTAAGGCCTCACCTAGATTGTGCAGCTCAGTTCTGGTCTCCATATTACAGAATGGACATAAATTCGTTAGAAAACATTCAGCGTAGGATGACTAAATTAATATATAGCATTAGAAATCTTCCTTATGAAGAAAGATTGAAGACTCTTAAGTTACATTCACTTGTTAGACGAAGAATGAGGGGAGACCTGATCGAAGTGTATAAGTGGAAGATAGGTATTAATAAAGGGGATATTAATAAGGTCTTGAGGATGTCTCTCCAAGAGAGAACCCGCAGTAATGGATTTAAATTAGATAAGTTTAGATTTAGAAAGGACATAGGAAAGTATTGGTTTGGAAATAGGGTAGTAGATGAGTGGAACAGTCTACCTAGTTGGGTTATTGAGGCTGGGACTCTGGGTAGTTTCAAATTTAGGTTGGATAAGTACATGAGTGGGAGGGGTTAGATTTGAGTGAGACTTTCACATCAGAGCTTATTTCTTGGGTGGCATTGAAAATTGGGTTGGGCAAATGTTTTGTTAGTGGGATGAATTGTAAAGGACCTGCCTAGTATGGGCCAACAGGCCTCCTGCAGTGTTCCTCCTTTCTTATGTTCTTATGTTTATGTTAAAAGTCACCAAACTCCCATACTACTGAATCTAAGTTCAGCATAAGAAAATCCCCGACTGTGATAATACACAGATACCAGTACAAGTTAGGTCAGAAGTTACAGTTCAGGACCTGAGTTGCTCAGAGTGTCTATGCGACACACAACCTCAGTACAACGTCGAAAATCACTAAGTCTATACAGTGTTCTGTGAACAGAGTTCTACAGAACTAACAAGAATAATGAGACAGACAATCTGTCCAACCACCAAGAGAGTCTAGACCAGACTGAATACTTCAGGCGAGGTGAGGACACCCCCCCCTCGATCACGTGATAGCTCCGTGGACCGTACTGCCCAGCAACAGAAGCCGGCAGAATAACGAGCAAAGAGCGATAATTACAGTAGTTAGACAATCAAGACTTGAACTGAGCACATATGTTACATCCTACCTCACAAAAGGAAGCTAAGTCAAATAATAATATACAGCAATGTATTTACGATTTAGCTATTATCGCAAAAATAAGCAATATAAAATTATATGAAAAGGTAATATACATTATATTCATAATCATAATACACATTATATATATATATATATATATATATATATATATATATATATATATATATATATATATATATATATATATATATATATATATATATATATATTGCAACCCATTCAGGGGTTGCAACAGTGGTGGTAAGAGGACTACACTACATCAAGTGGTGATAGTGGTAAGTGAACTACACCAGATCAAGTGGTGGTGGTGGTGGTGGTGGTAAGTGGACTACATTAGATCAAGTGGTGGTGGTGGTAAGTGGACTACACTAGATCAAGTTGAGGAGGTGGTAAGTGGACTACACTAGATATAGTGGTGGTGGTGGTAAGAGGACTACACTAGGTAAAGTGGACATTGTAAGTGGACTAAACTAGATCAAGTTATGGAGGTTAGTGGATTACACTAGATCAAATGGTGGTGGTGGTAAGTGTACTATTCGAGATCAAGTGGTGGTGGTTGTAAGTGGAATACTCTACTTCAAGTGGTGGTGGTAACTTGACTACAGTAGATCATGTGGTCGTGGTAACTAGACTATACTAGATCAAGTGGTGGTGGTGACTGTACTACACTAGATCAACTGGTGGTGGTAAGTATATTAAACTAGATAAAGTGGTGTTATGTGCACTACACTAGATCAAGTGGTAGCGGTGGTAAGTAGACTAGAGTAGATCAAGTGATGGTGGTAGTAAGTGAACTACACTAGACCAAGTGGTGGTGGTAAGTGGACAAAACTTGATCAAAGTGTGGTAGTGGTATGTGGATTACACATGATCAAGTGGTGGTAGTGGTAAGTGGTCTATGCTAGGCCAAATGGCGTTGGTTGCAAGTAAGCTACACTACATCAAGTGGTTGTAGTGGTAACTGGACTACACTAGATCAAGTGGTAGTCGTAAGTGAACTAAACTAGATCAAATGGTGGAGGTAAGTGGGCTACACTAGACCAAGTGGTGGTGGTAAGTGGACTACGCTACATCAAGTGGTGGTGGTGGTAAGTGAACTACACTAGATCAATGGTGATGGTAAGTGGACTAAACTAAATCAAGTTATGGTGGCAAGTGGATTACACTAGATCAAGTGGTGGTGGTGGTAAGTGTACTATTCTAGATCAAGTGGTGGTGGTGGTAAGTGGACTACTCTAGATCAAGTGGTGGTCGTAAGAGGACTACACTAGACCCAGTGGTGGTGGTGGTAAGAGGATTAGAGGAGATCAAGTGATGGTTGTGGTAAGTGTTCTACTGTAGATCAAGTGGTGGAGGTGGTGGTAAGTGAACTAAATGAGATCACGTGGTGGTGGAAAGTGGACTACACTTGATCAGATGTTGGTAGTGGAAAGTGGAGTACACTAGATCAAGCGGTGGTAGTAGTAAATGTATTACACTTGATCAAGTTGTGGAGCCAAGTGAATTACTCTTGATCAAGTGTTGGTAGTGGTGAGTGGACTACACTAGATCAAGTGGTAGTGGTAAGTGAATTACACTAGATCAAGTGGATGTAGTGGTAAGTGAACTGCACTAGATCAAGTGGTGGTTGTGGTAAGTGGACTACACTAGATCAAGTGGTGGAGGTGGTAAGTGGACCAAACTAGATCAAGTGGTGGTGTTGATAAGAGGACAACACTAGATAAAGTGGTCATGGTAAGTGGACAACACTAGATCAAATGGTGGTGGTGGAAGTGTACTATTCTACGTCAATGGTGGTGGTGGTAAGTGGAATACTCTTCTTCAAGTAGTGGTGGCAAGTGGAATACACTAGATTAAGTGGTGGTGTTAACTACACTATACTAGATCAAGTGGCGGTGGTTATTGTACTACACTAGATCAAATGGTGGTGGTAAGTTGATTAAACTAGATCATGTATTGGTTGTGTTGTGTTAAGTGGACTATACTAGATCAAGTGGTAAATAGACTAGAGTAGATCAAGTGGGGGTGGTGGTAAGTGGACTTCAGTAGATCAAGTGAATGAGGTAGTGGTAAGTGAACTACACTAGATCAAGTGGTGGTGGTAAGTGGACTAAACTTGACCAAGGTGTGGTAGTGGTAAGTGGACTACACTAGACCAAGTGGTGGTGGTGGTAAGTGGATTAGAGGAGATCAAGTGATGGTTGTCGTAAGTGTTCTACAGTAGATCAAGTGGTGGAGGTGGTGGTAAGTGAACTAAATGAGATCAAGTGGTGGTGGAAAGAGGACTACACTTGATCAGATGTTGGTAGTGGTAAGTGGATTACACTTGATCAAGTGGTAGTAGTGCTAAGTGGTGTGCACTAGGTCAAGTGGTAGTGGTAAGTGGACTTGGTAAGGGGAATTGGTAAGTGGATTCCACTAGATCAAGTGGTGGTGTTGGTAAGTGGACAACACTACATCATGTGGTGGTGGTGGTGGAAAGTGGACTGCACTAGATCATGTGGTGGTGATGTTAAGTGGACTACACTCGATCAAGTTGTGGTAGTGGTAAGTTGAGTACATTACATCAAGTGGTGGTGGTGGAGAGTGGACTACAATTGATCAAATGGTGGTAGTGGTAAGATGACTACACTAGGGTAAATGGTGGTGGTGGTAAATGGACTACACAAGATTAAGTGGCGGTGGTGGTAAGTGAACTACACTAGGTCAAGTGGGGGTTTTGGAAAGTGGAGTACACTAGATCAAGCGGTGGTAGTAGTAAGTGGATTACACTTGATCAAGTTGTGGTGGCAAGTGGATTACTCTTGATCAATCGTTGGCAGTGGTGAGTGGACTACACTAGATAAAGTGGTGGTGGTAAGTGAATTACACTAGATCAAGTGGATGTAGCGGTAAGTGAACTGCACTAGATCAAGTGGTGGTTGTGGTAAGTGGACTACACTAGATCAAGTGGTGGAGGTGGTAAGTGGACTAAACTAGATCAAGTGGTGGTGGTGGTGGTAAGTGTATTATTCTAGGTCAAAGGTGGCGGTGGTAAGTGGAATATTCTACTTCAAGTAGTGGTGGCAAGTGCAGTACACTAGATTAAATGGTAGTGTTAACTAGACTATATTAGATCAAGTGGTAAGTAGACTTGAGTAGATCAAGTGGGGGTGGTGGTAAGTTGATTAAACTAGATCATGTGGTGGTGGCGTTAAGTGGACTATACTAGATCAAGTGGTAAGTATATTAGAGTAGATCAAGTAGGGGTAGCCGTAAGTGGACTTCAGTAGATCAAGTCAATGAGGTGGTGGTAAGTGAACTACACTAGATCAAGTGGTGGTGGTAAGTGGACTAAACTTGATCAAGGTGTGGTAGTGGTAAGTGGACTACACTATACCAAGTGGTGGTGGTGGTAAGTGTAATACGCTTGATCAAGTGTTGGTAGTGGTAGGTGGAATACACTAGATCAAGTGGTGGTGGTGGTAAGAGGAATACACTAGATCAAATGGTGGTAGTGGTAAGTGCACTACACTAGATCAAGTGGTGTTGGTGGTAAGTGAACCGTACTATATCAAGTGGTGGTAGTGGTAAGTGGACTGCACTAGATCAAGTGGTGTTGGTGGTAAGAGGAATACACTAGATCAAATGGTGGTAGTGGTAAGTGCACTACACTAGATCAAGTGATGGTGGTCGTAAGTGAACCGTACTATATCAAGTGGTGGTAGTGGTAAGTGGATTAGACAAGATCAAGTGGTTGTCGTGGTAAGTTTACAACTCTAGATCAAGTGGATGTGGTGGTATTTTGTCTATGCTAGAACAAGTGGGGTTGGTAAGAGGACTACAGTAGATCAAGTGGTGGCAAGTGGACTACAACAGATAAAGTGGTGGAGGTAAGTGGACTACACTAGATCAAATGGTGGTGGTGGAAAGTGGACTACATTAGATCAAGCTGTCGTGGTGGTAAGTGGACTACACTACAACAAGTGGTGGTGGTGGTGTGAAGGTTTACTCAGCCCTGTAACAACTTCATTTAGTTCACTTACCACCACCTCCACCACTTGATCTACAGTAGAACACTTACCACAACCATCACTTGATCTCCTCTAATCCTCTTACCACCACCACCACTGGGTCTAGTGTAGTCCTCTTACGACCACCACTTGATCACCTATCACAAAGCTAACAGAGGGAAAATTCCTAGGAATCCACCTCGATAATAGACTCAAATTTCATACACATATACAACAAATTTCTAAGAAAATCTCCAAGACTGTAGGCATACTATCGAAGATACGGTACTATGTTCCACAGTCAGCCCTCCTGGCCCTTTATCACTCTCTTATTTACCCCTATCTCACCTATGGAATTTGTGCATGGGGCTCAACAACAACTAACCATCTCAGACCACTAATTACCCAACAAAAGGCTGCAGTTAGAATGATAACAAATTCTCACTACAGGCAACACACTCCACCAATATTCAAAACACTCAACCTACTCACCATACAAAACATCCATACTTATTATTGCACCTATTACATACATAGAACACTTAACTCTGATATTAACCCTCCCCTCAAACATCTCCTTGCCAACCTCAACAGAACACATGACCATAACACAAGGCACAGATCACTCTTTGATGTTCCTCGTGTCCATCTCACGCTATGCAAAAACTCAATGCACATAAAAGGCCCTAAAATCTGAAAATCATTACCTGTAAATATAAAAGAAACACTACCTGTTTATAAATTCAAGTCTCTTCTCAAAGATCACTTACTCACTCAAAACCAAATAAATACTGAATAACTGAACCTTATAAATTGTATATCCTATATGTTACTCACAATTATATCACACAAATGTTAAACCTAGGACCCAATCTAACTTTATTATTTTTTTAAATACACTACCTAACAGAATACTCCATTCGACTGAATGTACAGCAATGCAAGCAACCACATGACCTGTCTTTGTAATACTCATTTGTGCTTTATAGTTATCTGTTTACAATAATGTTTTATCACTGATTTCATTATTGCTTAGTTAATCTTAAGTTAATTTTAAGCCAGCCCGTAATGCTATGCATATAAGTGGCTTTGGCATGCTGCTCTTAATTGTATTTTTTGTACCTCTGTTTGTATGCTTAAATTACTAAATAAATAAATAAATAAATAAAAAGTTTTATTAATATCTGGAATCTTAAGTATAGGGTCTTTCGAGAAGATATTTTTAATCTCATTAAACTTTTCCCGAGCTACGTCGGAAAGTTCAAGAGGCTCCTTCACAGACTTTTTAAGGAAGTCAGATAAGATGCCTGTAAGATCAGTAAGGTTTGGGATAAACCGTGCATAAAAATTTACAGAACCAAGAGAGCTATGCATGAGCTTCTTGGTTTTGGGGGATTTAAATTCTAATAAAGCTTTGATCTTACTGGGGAGAGGCTGCAAAGAGTTATTAGAAAGTATCAGTCCAAGATATATAATCTTGTTATACCCATTTCTTCGGCTTGGCAGTGAGGCCATGTGAGCGTAACCTACGTAAAACTGTTGTTAATGTTTGGATATGTTCACCCCATGTGGATGTCATTACGTAAATGTTATCAAAATAAACTGAAACATTTGGCATATTACCCAAGACCTTTCTCATCAGTCTCACGTAGGTAGCACAGGCAGTTACCAAACCGAAGGGCATGGTTCTATACTGCATCAGTCCTTGGTGTGTACTGCTTAGAAGAAGGATCTAACATTATTTGATGATATGCCTGCGCAATATCAATCTCTGAAAAGAAGGAAGAGTCATAAAATTTGTATAGATCGCTATCTATTAAGGGCATAGGCTCAGCATCCCACCGAGTTATAGCATTAAGGCCTCTGAAGTCAATAGCAAGTCTATGTGTATTATCCTCCTTCTTAACCATGACTACTGGTGAGCAATATGCAGATACTGAAAGTTCAATGATCTTTAGTTTTAATAATTTGTCTACCTCTCGGTCAAATGCATCCCTAAGGTGAACTGGAACTGGGTATAATTTCCATTTGATAGGATTGTCCGTCACTAAGTCAATCTTATGGACTACCGTGGAGGTAACACCTGGAATATCAGTAAAGACGTCTGAA
Source organism: Cherax quadricarinatus (assembly GCF_038502225.1). NCBI lineage: Eukaryota > Metazoa > Arthropoda > Malacostraca > Decapoda > Parastacidae > Cherax > Cherax quadricarinatus. The sequence goes on from NC_091298.1 coordinate 42,242,527, forward strand.
AAGTTACTCACACATTGAAGTAGTTCATGTCTCTTATGGTCATCCAAAGATTCATTAATATTAATGTTTGTAGCACCCGAGTGGTCAAGAGTCACCAAGTCATGTAGTTCTCCGTCATAGTCTAAGTTAGAGGTGTCAATTACGCACACCTTACATTCTTCAGTTGTCTTATCAAGTTCGTGTGGAAAAACTAAGTCAAAGTCATTCAAACAGTTAACCGAATTTCTTTGGTAATATTTCTTAAGGATGTTGATATGATAAAGCTTAGGTTTCCCTTTGACTTCTATGAGGCAATCAACTTTCCCACAAATTTTTAATACTTTATATGGACCTTTCCATGCTACTAATAATTTATTTGACTTGATAGGCATCCGTACAAGAACTTCATCCCCTACTTTAAAACTTCTCCTCTGACTTTTGGAATCAAAATAGGTTTTGTACTGGTCCATTGACAAGTGTAAGTTTTTCGAAACTATGTCAGAGGTCTCCTCAAGTTTGGATCTAAGGTCAAGGAGAAACTGGTAAGAAGACTGAACCTCAGCATTTACCTCCTCATTAGTCCATAAGTCATGAAGGATGGACAATGGACCTCTGGCCTGTCTACCTTTGAGAAGTTAAAAGGTGAAAACCCCAAAGAGTCACTGGGAACTTCCCTCATGGCAAACAAAGCGCAGGGTAGGTAACGATGCCACTCCTTAGGTTTAAGGGAGCAAAGTTTCCTTAAAATGGACTTGAGAATCAAATGCTGGCGCTCAATCCTCCCATTACAGCTGGGATGATAGGGTGTGGTGAATAGAGGTTTCACTCACAGAAGTTGGTAGAGATGTTGCATTAAGTCAGATGTGGCAATATAAACACAAATGCAGTATAATGTGATCCTTTATTGACTACGTTTCGCCCACACAGTGGGCTTTTTCAAGTCACAAACAGAACTACCTGGGGTGGAAGGAACGCGAGTATTTATAGTCCGGCTGAGGTCAGGTGAAGAATGCTGCATCTGATGATGTACCGAGTGGGGTTATAGAGTCTAAAAACTTGGGTAGCTTGGAAAGGAGATTGGATAAGTTTGTGAGCAGACCTTCTACAGTGTTCTTATGTGGGATAGCGATGAAGAAGTTTCTTGGCAAGTGGTTCAGCTATGTTATAGAAGCCACTATTCTGGTTGAAGTTGTCGGATATAGAAATAAGTGATGATTCCAGGATTCTTCGGTATTTAGTGTTGTCTTCTGTGGCGATAAGTCTTGAGTTTCTGTAGTTTATCAAGTGGTTGTGTGAATTACGGTGTTGTACGCAGGCATTCCTTGTGTCGTCAGACCTGCTTGCGTATTGGTGTTCTGAAATACGTGTTTGGAGGTCCCTTGATGTTTCGCCCACGTATAACTTGTTGCAGTCATTACAAGGGATTATGTATACCCCTGCAGAGGATGGAGGCTTGTCCTGCCTACTACTGGTGATGTCCTTGATGGTCGTGGTTGTGGAGGTAGATACTTGGAATGATGTTTTGGCAAAGATGTTGGAAACATGTTTGGCAATGGAGTTGGTGGGAAGGACTATGTATCTCTTCTCGGCAGTGTCTTCTCTGGGTGTGTTGAAGATGTTTAATGCTCGCCGTCTGCAGTCTCTGATGAAGTGACGAGGATAGTGGAGTTTAGAAAATATTTGTTCAATTATAGTGCATTCTTCCTCAAGGAACTCGTTGCTGCAGATTCTGAGTGCACGCAGGAAGAAGCCTATAATTACACCACGTTTGGTTTTGGTGTCGTGGTGAGAGTAGAAGTGGAGAAGATCGTTTTGGTTGGTGGGTTTTCGATAGACTTTAAAACGAAGTTCGTGGTCAGCTTTGCAGAGCAGGACATCAAGGAAAGGAAGAGTGTTGTCGACTTCTTCTTCAAGTGTGAACTGGATTGAAGGCTCGACCTGGTTGAGCTTGTCTTGGAGAGCTTGAACGTTGAAGCGTTTAGGAGTTATGTGGAGAATGTCGTCAACATAACGGAGCCAGGTGACAGACGAAGGAATAATGGTGGAGAAACGTTCGGCTTCTAGATGTTCCATGTATAGGTTCGCCAGGACTGCACTGAGTGGCGAACCCATGGGTAGTCCAAAAGTCTGCTGAAAGAGGTGATTTTCGAAAGAGAAACACGTAAAGCCAACACATAGTTCAACAAGGTCGATGAAATCGCTGGCTGGAATGGGAAGATCAAGTGAATCGTCAATTTTTCTGCGCAAGAGATCGATGGCTTGTGTAGTAGGTACTTTGGTGAATAGGGAAGTCACGTCAAGGCTGGAAAGTTTCTTGTTCCTGATGTTGATGTTGCGAATGCGATTGAGAAGATCACCTGAGTGTTTGAGATGTGCTGGACTGATAGTGCCCAAGAGTTTAGAGAGGTGTTTGGCGAGAATTCCTGAGAGCTGGTGGGGAGCACTGCCTATTCCCGAGGATATGGGCCTCAGTGGGATACCAGGCTTGTGAGTCTTTGGCAGGCCGTACATTCTGGCAGGTCTGGGGTTGCTGGGCATGGTGTGCAGAAGTTTCTTCCCTTGTTCTGAGCCCCTCAGAATGCGGCGAGTCCTTTGAAGAAAAGTTTTAGTAAGGTTGTCCACTTGGTTAGTTGTGAGAGGTTTGTAGGTATCTGGGTCATTAAGTAGATTGAGCATTTTGTTCCTGTAATCGTCAGTGTTCATGATAACAACACCACCTCCTTTATCAGCGGTGGTGACCCTGATGGTCGTGTCTTCTGCTAAACCTTTGAGTGCATTGATGTAACGTCGAGGTATGACTGGGGAGCTGCGTGTTGAGATGGCTGCTGAGATGATGCCTTGAAGATAGCCTTTTTGGAAGTCGGAGTCATTGTGTCTGTAGTTTTTGGCGATGAAATTGCCAACATCAAACCACCTTTCTCCGCTACAGCTCGGACCTACCTTGAGGAGTGTGCAGATGACTTAAACAATGCTACAAAGGAAGCTTTCCTCCAAGCCAGAACACTAGGCACAACACTCCGGGGCAACATGAACAGACGCACCGCCGAAATCATTCGCAGCAGAGTTACCACAGCGAATGTTCAACAGAAGATCAGACTTACTAGGTAACTACAAACACTCTGCGATAATAGTAATTGGAAAAGTTTAGGAAGACCTGAAATTATTCAAAATCTTTCATCTCGTCCACTGTCAACCAAAGAAACTGAAGCCCTCAGCTTAGGCCTCAAATTCGCAACAGGAATTACGAAACCAAAACAAGACCTCAATTTCATCGCCAAAAACTACAGACACAATGACTCCGACTTCCAAAAAGGCTATCTTCAAGGCATCATCTCAAGGAATCATCACTTATTTCTATATCCGACAACTTCAACCAGAATAGTGGCTTCTATAACATAGCTGAACCACTTGCCAAGAAACTTCTTCATCGCTATCCCACATAAGAACACTGTAGAAGGTCTGCTCACAAACTTATCCAATCTCCTTTCCAAGCTACCCAAGTTTTTAGACTCTATAACCCCACTCGGTACATCATCAGATGCAGCATTCTTCACCTGACCTCAGCCGGACTATAAATACTCGCGTTCCTTCCACCCCAGGTGGTGTGAAGCGATCAAGCCACTTAGCTCGAGTGGTGACGTGTGCTTACCTAACACATCGACGATCTCGCCTCTCTCGAAATTACCCCGTGTTGAGTAGTGCTTTGAGTAGTGCTTGCTGGACCTTCGTCTTCCTCTCCACCATCAGGATTGGTGCGTCGGTGGTTGCCGACCGAAGGGCAGGAAGCCTCTTGCTGCCTGAATTCTCTTCGCCTGTTGACTGCACGCCATACAGCCAGTCTCGCCACCACTCAGGATATACAGTGCTCCATCAAGCTACAGTTCACCTCCTCAGTGTCCTGCGCCAGGCAAGTACGTGTGTCTACTTACACGTACTTGCCTAGCTGAGTACTCTCACTTTTTGGCCGATTGTCACCTCCAATTACATCTTTTCGTAATTAGACGATGCCTTCGTTGCCTTCCACCTCCCACCCCCCTTCCACTCTCCCCCAACCTCCCACACCTGCCTCTGCTTCTACTAAATCCAATTCCTTCTCGCTAAACCTCAAATTTTCTAATCCTGATGCCACTATCTGTCCGGAAAATTTATTATATCAGATCACTGGTGCACCTCAACTTAAAGTCTTCAAAACCAACTCAGGCTTCAAACTCCTTCTTGACAAACATTCCTACGAAGCGTACACCTCAAGCGATACCAGACAAAAACTTCTCAATGCAGGCTTCACCATTATTTGGACTCCTGAGCACCGTGCCAAAAGCACAGTCATTGCTAAACACGTAGACTACTCTCTCCTGACAGCCTATGACACAGACAAAGAAGACTTAATAAAAGATATCAGTACTAAGAACAAAGTCTCTGTTGACGATATTTACAGACCAGAAAACTCTACCATTCTCAAAATACGCTGTTCTACTCCTGCTGACGCCTCTACACTCTTCAGTCAAGGAATCTTTGCCAAGACCATCCGCATTCCTCCAAACGCTCTCTTCACTCCGAACTTCCACCCAATCACACAATGTCTTAAATGCTACAAATTCGGCCACGACAAAAACACATGCACATCTACACAAGTCTGCTCCAGATGTTCAGCAACTGGCCACTTCTGGAATACTTGCAACCTCCCCCTTAAATGTTCTAACTGCGGCGGGTCACACACTGCAGTTGCAAATTCCTGCCCTTCTAGAAAGCACATTCTCTCCTCCCTCAGAGCAAACCAACCTCCCTCCCTACCCAACCCCTTCCCTGCTCCTCCCTCCCCTTCCTTACCTCCCTCCCCTTCCACACCTCCCTCCCCTACCCCCAATGCCTGGGCCTCCCCACGCACTTGGTCTACCTCTTCTACTCTACACACATCAAACACCAACACACAGACTACAAGCACTTCTCCTTCTACACCCACACTAGACTACAAAACTAACTGTCAACTTGCCACTGCTGCCCACTCTGCGATGGTAATCTCACAAGCTTACCAATCAGACTACTCACATGTCCTTAACCTAATCTTGTCTGCTAACAATCTTCCCTCTTTAATTATCCCTCCTTCCTGCTTCTCTTCCAAGCCTCCTACAACCTCTCCCTCCTTCCTCTCTCCCACCCCCCCCACTTCCTACTCCCACCAGCTCTCCTCCTCCACTACCTCTCTTCACTACTTCTACACCTCCCACCAACACCCCTACTGCTACTGCTACGACCACCCCTCCCCCCACTTCCTTACCCACTTCATCCCCTTCCAAAGCTTCCACTTCCTCACAGCTTACCAAAACTTCCACTTCCTCTGCATCCACCTTCGCCCACTCCACCACAACCAAAACCTCATCCAGGTCCAACTCCACCTCCTCCAGACAAAATCCACTCAAACCTAAACCTACCCCAACTTCTAACGGACAGACCAAAGAACATAAAAACAGATCCATCTCTTCCTCCCCCTCCAGGAAACGGGTCCGTAGCACCTACAAACACACATCCACTGATGGCACCACTATCACGGGCTTTAATCCAAACTCCTCCCCCGACATTAACTTTGCTAAGACGAAACCATTAAATCACGTTTAAGGCGATTCAGTTCAACGTACGTTCTTACTTTACAATTAGACACCTACTGGCCGAGCTCCTTGAAGCAGAGAGGCCAGATATTGCTTTGCTAAACAGTACCTGCCTCAAAGCCCCTCAATGTATCCGCCATTATGGTTATACTGCACTACAGTCCCCCTATGATCCCCACGATGGGGTTGCCATCCTTGTCAATTCCAACATAAAACATGAATTTCTCCCAATCCCTTTTATTCACCAACACTGTCTTGCGGTCAGAATACACACCCACCTTGGCCCCTTTATCTTTTTCACCACCTATGCTCGCCCAAACACTACTCTCAACATACACGACCTCTCCTTAGTCTTCAACTACACCAACACACCAACTTACCTACTAGCTGACATGAATGCCAAACACACTGCCTTTCATCACACCAGTAACAACCAACTTGGTCACCAATTACTCAACTTCACAAACCATAAACACCTAATTCATCTTGGCCCAGACTTCAATACCTTCTTCAACCACACGGGCCAAGGCAAACCAGACATCATTCTGGCAAACCGAGCCAGCTCTCTATTTCAACATTACATCTCACCTGGCCCTATTACAGGCTCTGATCACATCCCAGTCATCTTACACATCTCCTCCAACCCTATCCTCATTCCAACCACACCTTCATTCTCCTACAAGAACGCTGACTGGGATGCTTTCAAACAACACATAGACAATATTAACCTCACCTATGACTACAACAACAAACCTATCTCTGACATCGATACTCAACTTGATCTCATCCAGGACACCATTACACAAGCAGCCAACATCGCAATACCAAAGAAAACTCACACCACTCGTTATTCCTTCAAACCGTCACTCAGAACAAGAAGACTAATTATCTGCTACCACAACCGCTTCCTCTACAACACACATAGATTTAATCAAGTCCGATTAGATCTCACTTACCTTAGAAACAACATTTTACACAGCCTAGACCAAGACCACAACAATCACTGGTCACGACTAATACAACAAGCGGACAGGCAGCGTGTTAAAAACACTAAAGCCTTCTGGAACTTTATCAAAAAAATCAGAGGCACTACTCCCACCAACAAATTCAAACACATCACCCACAACAACACACACATCTCAGACCCACAGGCTGCTACCAACATCTTCAAACACATCTGGGAGAACATCTTCCACGCTCACCCACCTCACCCTAACGTTATTCAACACATTCAGAACATAGAACACTGGAACACTGCACACACACAAGAAACAACACCAGACAGCCACATACATCTAGACACTCTTACCTCCTCCCAAGAACTCGACACTCCTTTCACCAACACAGACATTAAAACTCTCCTCAGACACCTTCCTCCAAAGGCTCCTGGTGCCTCTGGCCTAAACCATATTATCCTGAAACACCTTCCTGACTCTATCATTACTGCCTACACAAACCTCCTCAATGCCTCCCTTGCCTCTGGATACTTCCCTTCCCTCTTCAAAGCTGCTACTGCTATCCTCCTTCCTAAACCCAATAAAGACCACTCTGACCCTAGAAACTATCGCCCTATCAGCCTCCTCGAAACTTTAGGAAAACTCTTTGAAAAACTCATTAATCATCGCCTTCGCAGATACCTGGAACATAATTCTCTACTTTCAGATGGCCAGTTTGGCTTCAGAACACACAGATCCACACAGGATGCCATTAACATCATTCTCAACTACATCCACATAAACACAAAACAAAGAAACAGGACAGCCCTGGTTGCAAAAGACGTTGAAAAAGCTTTTGACACTGTGTGGCACGAGGGGCTCAAGTACAAACTCTGCACTAACTTCAACCTGCCTCTCAATACTCGTAAACTCCTCTGCAACTTCCTAGACGGCCGTACCATGAGAATCAAATTCCAAGGCTGTTACTCTGACTACTTCACACTAAATGCTGGAGTACCCCAGGGATCTGTCCTTTCCCCTACCCTCTACATTTTATACACTAACGACATTCCAACACCTATATACCACAACTCCATCACACTAGCCTATGCAGACGACATTACACAACTTATCACTCATGCCAATATAGATACACTCACACACAAAACACAAAATGAGGTTGACAGGATAGCCATCTGGGAACAAAAATGGAGGATCAAAACCAATGCAGCAAAATCCAGCATTACGTATTTTAACTACAGGAAACGTGATCCTCCATTATGAGGAAATGGTATGGTGATACCGACAAGATGTGGAAAAAGACACTTATGTACAGTTCAGGACATTTATTAAAGGAAACGTTTCGCCACGAGTGGCTTCTTCAGTCCTAATACAGAGAAAACTAAGAAAACACACATATATATAGTGGTGGGAGTCAGGTGATGTGAAGCGTGGGTAGAGGTGGTAATAGTAGTAGTAGTAGTAATGGAACTAAGGAGGTGAGGTTAGAGAGGGACCTGCTGGCATCAAGTAACACCAGTTCCCAGGATGGGTAATATCCTCTTGCTTAGTAATTTTGAAATACTGTAACTACCGGATTTTTGCTTTATAGTGTTACTGACAGAAATTAGTGCAGCTTCAATGCATTTTCTCCGTCTTAAGTCGTCTTCTTTAATAACTAGTTTAGCTTCATTGAATTTCATGAGGTGTCCAACATCGTCTCTATGTTGAACACATGCGTTTTTGCGGTCATCATTTCTGCAAGCATTTTTGTGTTCTGCTATTCTAATGTCCAGAGTTCTGGCTGTTTCCCCTACATATACTTTGTCACACCCCCCACATGGTATAGTGTAGATTCCTGCACTTGTGCCGGAATCATGCTTGGGTTTTTGTATCAGGTTCCTAATAGTAGTTGAAGAGCTGGTAGATATTTTAGCCAGTTTTCTGTCAAACATTTTTGAAACATTAGTGGCAACGTTGCTGACCGGTAAAACGATGTAACTTGGAGGCTTTTCTTCAATTTGATAGGTGTTGGTCTTGCTGAGGATACGTGTTGCACGTTTCCTGCAGTCACGTATGAAGTGTAGGGGAAAGTGTAGTGAACTAAAAGAGTTGGTGATGTATGTACATTCTTCTTCGAGGAACTGCGGACTGGAAATTCTGTAGGCTCTCAGAAAGAAGCCAATAACTACCCCTCTTTTAGTTCTTGTGTCATGGTGAGAGAAGAAATGTAGAAGATCATTCTTGTAGGTAGGCTTCCGGTAGACTTTAAAAGAAAGTTTGCTTTCCCCTGTGCGTAAGAGAACGTCGAGAAAGGGTAACTGGTTGTCCTTCTCCTCCTCTAGAGTAAATTTAATAGTAGGTTCCAGATTGTTGATGGTGTTGAGGATGCCCTGTACCGAAGCACTCAGCTTAGGTCTCAAGTTTGCTACTGGCATACGGAAGCCTAAATGCGAGTTAGACACAGTGATCAAAAACCATTTCTTCGGTGACTCTGAGTTTAACAAAGGTTTCATACAAGGACTTATTGCAGCTGCAGTTTCTGAACCTAGTCGCCCAGTCATTCCTCGTCGCTACATCCAGGCACTCAAACACTTAGCTTCCAATAATGATATTCTCATCACCACAGCGGACAAAGGAGGAGGAGTGGTCATCCTCAACAGTACAGACTACGTTAGTAAGATGCAAGATTTATTGAACGACGCCAACACATACGTTTCCATCCCCGAACATGCATGGAGGAAAGAAACAGATTCTTTTCTCAGTAAGACCCGCAGTATACTCAGGAAATCAGAAGAAGGTAAAAAGCTCTTGCGCCTCATCCCTACCAACCCCAAGTCAGCTAGACTTTATGGTTTACCAAAGACCCACAAACCAAATGTGCCTTTGAGACCCATTACATCTGGTATCGGCAGCGCCCCTCACAGTCTAGCAGGAGTTTTGGCGAAATATTTGTCAAAGCTCCTGGGTACAATCAGTCAGGCTCATCTAAAGCATTCGGGTGACCTCCTTAACCGTATCAGGGATCTCGACATGAGTGATAAGAAGCTTGCAAGTTTTGACGTGACTGCCTTATTCACCAATGTCCCAGTTGATCAAGCCATTGATCTTCTTCGCAGGGTGATTAAAGATGATACAGAGTTACCTGTACCCCGCCAAGATTTTGTGAGCCTTGTCGAACTTTGTGTTCGTTATAACTGTTTTAGGTTCGAGGACAAGAAGTACAAACAACTCTTCGGACTAGCCATGGGATCCCCCCTTAGTGCAGTTCTTGCCAATTTATATATGGAGGACCTGGAATCAAGAAGGATCCTCAATAACATCCCTCATTCAGTTACTTGGATGCGGTACGTAGATGATATTTTGGTCATTGTACCCAAAAATCTTGACGTACAGGGCATCCTCAACACCATCAACAATCTGGAACCTACTATTAAATTTACTCTAGAGGAGGAGAAGGACAACCAGTTACCCTTTCTCGACGTTCTCTTACGCACAGGGGAAAGCAAACTTTCTTTTAAAGTCTACCGGAAGCCTACCTACAAGAATGATCTTCTACATTTCTTCTCTCACCATGACACAAGAACTAAAAGAGGGGTAGTTATTGGCTTCTTTCTGAGAGCCTACAGAATTTCCAGTCCGCAGTTCCTCGAAGAAGAATGTACATACATCACCAACTCTTTTAGTTCACTACACTTTCCCCTACACTTCATACGTGACTGCAGGAAACGTGCAACACGTATCCTCAGCAAGACCAACACCTATCAAATTGAAGAAAAGCCTCCAAGTTACATCGTTTTACCGGTCAGCAACGTTGCCACTAATGTTTCAAAAATGTTTGACAGAAAACTGGCTAAAATATCTACCAGCTCTTCAACTACTATTAGGAACCTGATACAAAAACCCAAGCATGATTCCGGCACAAGTGCAGGAATCTACACTATACCATGTGGGGGGTGTGACAAAGTATATGTAGGGGAAACAGCCAGAACTCTGGACATTAGAATAGCAGAACACAAAAATGCTTGCAGAAATGATGACCGCAAAAACGCATGTGTTCAACATAGAGACGATGTTGGACACCTCATGAAATTCAATGAAGCTAAACTAGTTATTAAAGAAGACGACTTAAGACGGAGAAAATGCATTGAAGCTGCACTAATTTCTGTCAGTAACACTATAAAGCAAAAATCCGGTAGTTACAGTATTTCAAAATTACTAAGCAAGAGGATATTACCCATCCTGGGAACTGGTGTTACTTGATGCCAGCAGGTCCCTCTCTAACCTCACCTCCTTAGTTCCATTACTACTACTACTACTACCTGACTCCCACCACTATATATATGTGTGCAAAGAAAGGTATAAAATACCGACAATATGAAAGTTAAGACACATGTGCAACATCTGGATATCTTTATTGTAGTAGACGTTTCGCCATCCAGTGGCTTTATCAATACAGATTCTAGGACATAATAGGAAGACAGTAGAACTATATACAAAAGATGAGGTAATCAGTCCCTCGGCCTTGGAGTTAGTGTTCACAGCATCGTGGTGGAGGAGAGTCTGGAGCAAAGGCAAGAAGACTGGCGCTTTTTATAGGCGTCAGTGAATGGGACGGGCAGCAGACGAGGTCAGTCACTGGTAGGCGGGATTCCCCAGTGGAAGTAGGTCCTTCCCAAAGAGATGGGTTAGTTGCAGCAGCCGTGAAGAAGGTCTTGTAGATGTCCTCTGAACCAAGATTCCATGATGTTGCAGTGTCTGACAAGTTGTGCAAAGAAAGGTATAAAATACCGACAATATGAAAGTTAAGACACATGTGCAACATCTGGATATCTTTATTGTAGTAGACGTTTCGCCATCCAGTGGCTTTATCAATACAGATTCTAGGACATAATAGGAAGACAGTAGAACTATATACAAAAGATGAGGTAATCAGTCCCTCGGCCTTGGAGTTAGTGTTCACAGCATCGTGGTGGAGGAGAGTCTGGAGCAAAGGCAAGAAGACTGGCGCTTTTTATAGGCGTCAGTGAATGGGACGGGCAGCAGACGAGGTCAGTCACTGGTAGGCGGGATTCCCCAGTGGAAGTAGGTCCTTCCCAAAGAGATGGGTTAGTTGCAGCAGCCGTGAAGAAGGTCTTGTAGATGTCCTCTGAACCAAGATTCCATGATGTTGCAGTGTCTGACAAGTTGTGCAAAGAAAGGTATAAAATACCGACAATATGAAAGTTAAGACACATGTGCAACATCTGGATATCTTTATTGTAGTAGACGTTTCGCCATCCAGTGGCTTTATCAATACAGATTCTAGGACATAATAGGAAGACAGTAGAACTATATACAAAAGATGAGGTAATCAGTCCCTCGGCCTTGGAGTTAGTGTTCACAGCATCGTGGTGGAGGAGAGTCTGGAGCAAAGGCAAGAAGACTGGCGCTTTTTATAGGCGTCAGTGAATGGGACGGGCAGCAGACGAGGTCAGTCACTGGTAGGCGGGATTCCCCAGTGGAAGTAGGTCCTTCCCAAAGAGATGGGTTAGTTGCAGCAGCCGTGAAGAAGGTCTTGTAGATGTCCTCTGAACCAAGATTCCATGATGTTGCAGTGTCTGACAAGTTGTGCAAAGAAAGGTATAAAATACCGACAATATGAAAGTTAAGACACATGTGCAACATCTGGATATCTTTATTGTAGTAGACGTTTCGCCATCCAGTGGCTTTATCAATACAGATTCTAGGACATAATAGGAAGACAGTAGAACTATATACAAAAGATGAGGTAATCAGTCCCTCGGCCTTGGAGTTAGTGTTCACAGCATCGTGGTGGAGGAGAGTCTGGTGGTCAGTCGTCAGTGTTCAGTGGTCAGTCGTTTTTGAGTGTTCAGTGGTCAGTCGTCACGTGAGGTCACAGACCCTGAGCTGCTTTGGGGATTAGCGTGGACGGTTACAAAGCATGGCTTGCTTCTGCAGTGTTTTAAAAACTGAGTTTGGAGAGTTGAAGGAGGAGGTCTTGCTTCTCCAGGAGGAGATTAGGAGGCTGAAGGTCCACCTCAATGGGCCTGGGAGAGAGTGTGAGGTGGTTGGAGATGTGGGGAATGAGGCTTCTAGCAGTGAGGTGCAGTCTGTCTCTCACTGTGAGGAGGCTGTAGGTGGGGAGGTAGCAACGGGTACCAGCAGTGAGGTGCAGCCCAGCACCTGCTACAAGTGGCGAGTTGTTCACAGTAATGGGAGGCGCATCAGAGTAAGGAAAGTTAAGAGTGAAGATCTGAAGGTAGGAAATCGCTTCTCTGTTCTCCAGGATGAATGTACTTCAGTGGCCAGTGAAGGTAAGGGTACTACTGCCCCTGCTAATGAAGGTAAGCGCATTCTTGTGGTTGGTGACTCTCAGGTAAGATATGTTGACCGTGCTTTTTGTAATAGGAATAAGAAGATGAGAGATAGAGTGTGCTTCCCTGGAGCTGGTGTTGGGGACATTGTCAACAGACTGGATAATATCATGTCAGGTAATGGGAACAAGCCCATTATCTGTCTCAGTGCTGGTGGAAATGATATTGGGAAGGGTAGGAGAGAAGAGCTGCTAGATAAGTACAGGTCAGCTATAGATTTCATTAAGTCTAAGGGAGGGATCCCAATCATATGTAGCATCTTGCCTAGAAGGGGAGTAGGAAATGAATGGTTGTCTAGGGCAATTGGTGTAAATTGCTGGCTAGACAGATACTGCAAGGAACTTGCAATCCCATTCATTGACAACTGGAACAACTTTTATGGCAAACATGATATGTATGCAAGGGATGGGGTTCATCTCTCTGGGGCAGGGGTGGTAGCACTTGCAGACTCGATTGAGAAGGCCATTGGTGAAATGCCTATGATTTTAAACTGATGGAAGATAGAGGTATGGGTGTGTGTGGGAAACAAGCAGGTTGCAACACTAGGGTTGGAAACAGTAAATGTATAAAAGGCATTCAGCATGAAGTTATAAATAAAGACAATAGAACAGGTCAGAAAACAAAGGGGGACAGCAGAGGGCAGCAAGGGACTAGCTCCCTTAAGGTTTACTATACTAATAGCAGGAGTGTTAGAAATAAGATAGATGAGCTAAGATTAATTGCAAGTGCAGGAAACATAGATATTATTGCTATAACAGAGACCTGGCTCAATCTGAAAGATAGAGAGATGCCATCTGAATGTCACATACAAGGCTATAAATTATTCCACACTGACAGGGTCAACAGGAAAGGTGGTGGAGTAGCGATGTATGTCAGAGACAATTTAAATTGTTGTGTTAGACAAGATATTAAATTAGAAGCGTCAGCCACTGAATCTGTTTGGTTACAGCTTCTCGAGGGCCGAGAAAAACTAATTTTGGGTGTGATTTACAGGGCCCCAAATCTTGATAGGGAGTGCAGTAAACTTCTATGGGACGAAATTCGTAAGGCATCTACATACGAAAATGTTGTGCTAATGGGAGATTTCAACTATAGACAGATTGACTGGAGCAATTTGACAGGAAATTTAGAGTCGGGTGACTTTCTTGATACGATCCAGGATTGTTTTTTAAAACAGTTTGTGACAGAGCCAACTAGGGGAAATAACCTCCTTGACTTGGTTCTTGCCAGTAGGGAAACACTAATTAATAATCTTGAGGTTAATGATGAGCTTGGGGAGAGTGATCACAAATCACTCAGTTTTAACATATCATGGAATTCCCCTAATAATGGCAATCAAGTCTCCGTCCCTGACTTTCGCTTGGCTGATTTCATAGGACTGAAAAATTACTTAGGTGGGCTGAACTGGAATGACCTGACTAGGGGTCAGGTAGGTGGTGATGGTTGCCGATATGATGCTTTCCAGGGCATAGTTCTAGCTGCTCAGTCAAATTATGTTCCAAATAGGGAAATCAGATCAAACAAAAATGATCCTAAATGGATGAACAATAGATTAAAATATCTGATTGGTCAAAAGAGAGGCATATATAGGCAAATCAAAAGAGGAGAGGGGCAATTAAGAAATCGATATATTCAGTTAAAGAGAGAAATAAAAAAGGGAATTAGAAAAGCAAAAAGAGATTATGAGGTTAAAGTTGCAAGAGAATCGAAGACTAACCCAAAAGGATTCTTTCAGGTATACAGAAGTAAGATCAGGGACAAGATAGGCCCACTCAAAAGTTCCTCGGGTCAGCTCACTGACAGTGATAAGGAAATGTGTAGAATTTTTAACACATACTTCCTCTCAGTTTTTACACAGGAGGATACCAGTGATATTCCAGTAATGATAAATTATGTAGAACAGGACGATAATAAACTGTGCACTATTAGGGTCACAAGTGACATGGTCCTTAGGCAAATAGATAAATTAAAACCTAACAAATCCCCAGGCCCTGATGAACTGTATGCAAGGGTTCTAAAGGAATGTAAAGAGGAGCTTAGCACACCTTTGGCTAATCTTTTCAACATATCACTACAAACTGGCATGGTGCCAGATAAGTGGAAAATGGCAAATGTGATACCTATTTTCAAAACAGGTGACAGGTCCTTAGCTTCGAACTATAGACCAATAAGCCTAACCTCCATAGTGGGAAAATTTATGGAATCAATAATTGCCGAGGCAGTTCGTAGCCACCTTGAAAAGCATAAATTAATCAACGAATCTCAGCATGGTTTTACAAAGGGACGTTCCTGCCTTACGAATTTATTAACTTTTTTCACTAAGGTATTTGAGGAGGTAGATCATGGTAACGAATATGATATTGTGTATATGGACTTCAGTAAGGCTTTTGACAGGGTCCCACATCAGAGACTATTGAGGAAAATTAAAGCACATGGAATAGGAGGAGAAATTTTTTCCTGGATAGAGGCATGGTTGACAAATAGGCAGCAGAGAGTTTGCATAAATGGGGAGAAATCAGAGTGGGGAAGCGTCACGAGCGGTGTTCCACAGGGGTCAGTGTTGGGCCCCCTGCTGTTCACAATCTACATAAACGACATAGATGAGGGCATAAAGAGCGACATCGGCAAGTTTGCCGATGACACCAAAATAGGCCGTCGAATTCATTCTGACGAGGACATTCGAGCACTCCAGGAAGATTTGAATAGACTGATGCAGTGGTCGGAGAAGTGGCAGATGCAGTTTAATATAGACAAATGCAAAGTTCTAAATGTTGGACAGGACAATAACCATGCCACATATAAACTAAATAATGTAGATCTTAATATTACGGATTGCGAAAAAGATTTAGGAGTTCTGGTTAGCAGTAATCTGAAACCAAGACAACAGTGCATAAGTGTTCGCAATAAAGCTAATAGAATCCTTGGCTTCATATCAAGAAGCATAAATAATAGGAGTCCTCAGGTTGTTCTTCAACTCTATACATCCTTGGTTAGGCCTCATTTAGATTATGCTGCACAGTTTTGGTCACCGTATTACAGAATGGATATAAATTCTCTGGAAAATGTACAAAGGAGGATGACAAAGATGATCCCATGTATCAGAAACCTTCCCTATGAGGATAGACTAAGGGCCCTGAAACTGCACTCTCTAGAAAGACGTAGAATTAGGGGGGATATGATTGAGGTTTATAAGTGGAAGACAGGAATAAATAAAGGGGATGTAAATAGTGTGCTGATAATATCTAGCCTAGACAGGACTCGCAGCAATGGTTTTAAGTTGGAAAAATTCAGATTCAGGAGGGATATAGGAAAGTACTGGTTTGGTAATAGAGTTGTGGATGAGTGGAACAAACTCCCAAGTACCGTTATAGAGGCCAGAACGTTGTGTAGCTTTAAAAATAGGTTGGATAAATACATGAGTAGATGTGGGTGGGTGTGAGTTAGCCCTCGTCTGCTGCCCGTCCCGCCATTCTGACTGACGCCTATAAAAAGCGCCAGTCTTCTTGCCTTTGCTCCAGACTCTCCTCCACCACGATGCTGTGAACACTAACTCCAAGGCCGAGGGACTGATTACCTCATCTTTTGTATATAGTTCTACTGTCTTCCTATTATGTCCTAGAATCTGTATTGATAAAGCCACTGGATGGCGAAACGTCTACTACAATAAAGATATCCAGATGTTGCACATGTGTCTTAACTTTCATATTGTCGGTATTTTATACCTTTCTTTGCACAACTTGTCAGACACTGCAACATCATGGAATCTTGGTTCAGAGGACATCTACAAGACCTTCTTCACGGCTGCTGCAACTAACCCATCTCTTTGGGAAGGACCTACTTCCACTGGGGAATCCCGCCTACCAGTGACTGCCCTCGTCTGCTGCCCGTCCCTTCCACTGACGCCTATAAAAAGCGCCAGTCTTCTTGCCTTTGCTCCAGACTCTCCTCCACCACGATGCTGTGAACACTAACTCCAAGGCCGAGGGACTGATTACCTCATCTTTTGTATATAGTTCTACTGTCTTCCTATTATGTCCTAGAATCTGTATTGATAAAGCCACTGGATGGCGAAACGTCTACTACAATAAAGATATCCAGATGTTGCACATGTGTCTTAACTTTCATATTGTCGGTATTTTATACCTTTCTTGCACAACTTGTCAGACACTGCAACATCATGGAATCTTGGTTCAGAGGACATCTACAAGACCTTCTTCACGGCTGCTGCAACTAACCCATCTCTTTGGGAAGGACCTACTTCCACTGGGGAATCCCGCCTACCAGTGACTGCCCTCGTCTGCTGCCCGTCCCATTCACTGACGCCTATAAAAAGCGCCAGTCTTCTTGCCTTTGCTCCAGACTCTCCTCCACCACGATGCTGTGAACACTAACTCCAAGGCCGAGGGACTGATTACCTCATCTTTTGTATATAGTTCTACTGTCTTCCTATTATGTCCTAGAATCTGTATTGATAAAGCCACTGGATGGCGAAACGTCTACTACAATAAAGATATCCAGATGTTGCACATGTGTCTTAACTTTCATATTGTCGGTATTTTATACCTTTCTTGCACAACTTGTCAGACACTGCAACATCATGGAATCTTGGTTCAGAGGACATCTACAAGACCTTCTTCACGGCTGCTGCAACTAACCCATCTCTTTGGGAAGGACCTACTTCCACTGGGGAATCCCGCCTACCAGTGACTGCCCTCGTCTGCTGCCCGTCCCATTCACTGACGCCTATAAAAAGCGCCAGTCTTCTGTTCAAGATTGATGGACTGAACACATCGTCAGTACAGTCAAGAAGACTCTCTTCGACATCACATCCTTTTCACAATGCTGTCGAATCGTGTGAAAATCAAGCCTGTGAATGGTGCAATAAATGACTCCTCGAAGTTAGCTTTAGCTACTGTCGTTAAGACCCGCCTGCAGGTCAAATTTACGGCAATCCACTCTCTGAAGGACTCCTTCATTGTCGTCTGCACAGACGACACGGAAGCATCAAAACTTATGGACGACTCTTCAATCAGGACCCTACAAACACAACAATTCACTCTATCCCCGTCTCCATTCTTGAAGTCGAAACGTTCGGTCTTTGTGAAAAGACTGGACAATATGGTCACCTCTCTCTCTACTGAAGCACTGAAGACATCTATTGAGGAACAAAACACCTGGGCCTCGGTAGACAGCATCTACAAGATCCCTAACGCCTCATCTATGCTAAAGATTACATTTTCAGACATCTCCATGGCTGCCCAAGCTCTCTCTGACGGTCTGGCCATCTCATATTACCACATCCACGCTAGTCATATAGAACAAGAACGTTTCACATACATCTCCCACTGCTGGACCTGCTACTCCTATAAACACACCACCAAGGATTGCCCCATCAAGGATAAGAAGTTTTGTTCAAAATGTGGGAATGATGGACACGATTTCAGATCCTGCACCATTACTACAGCACCAACTTGTCTAAACTGCAAGGGTAATCATCATACCCTTGCAGCTAAGTGCCCAATCAGGAAAGAAATCATACTGAAGAAAACTAAAGTTCTGAAGAACACCTCCAATTCACCGACACACGCTGCAATAACCAAACCACAAACCGACACCACCAAGACTCTACACGCTAATCTACAGGCACCATCGCCCAGCAACTCCCTCTCTCCACTCCCAGACGGAGATTCCTCAAAGGTGCTGTACTGCATGGTGTATGCACACCTTGCAAACGCAGCAAACCCCGGCACTTTCAACACCACTATTAACGAACTATTCCGTCTGAACAACATGCCTGCCTTCAATTTTCCGGACTCCACACCTTCAGCAGACATACTCAAGATCCTTCCCAACGTCCTGAACTTTACTGCACCTGCAGACCTGTCTCCTGCCCAAGCAACTGCTCCTGCAACTTCTATAACCACTTCCACCGCTGACAACGTTGATCATGTTGCCTCAACCACCGTCTCCCACCTCTCCCAGCCTGCTGTTACACAACCATTACACCTTACAGCTGCTCCTGTCGACCCTCAGTCACCGGCAACCACCATTGTAGATTCTCCCAATGAATCCACTCCAGAAGAGGAAGATAACGACGACTCCAGTAAACCCTCATGGGAAAACCTTACCTTTTACACTTCTCCTTCAAATACTGACACCATGACCTGTACTGAACTCTACAAAAGCCTCGGTGCTGGAACAGTCAAGTATGCATGTGAATCACCGCTTCACTTCTCACTCACCCAAGTTCTTGAGTTCATCAAGCCTCTACGTTTCACCTTCAGTAACAAGGCTAAACTATACCACCTATCTAGAAGCAGCTTCAAAAAGTTCGAAAATGGCTCCATTGCTAACCTGCCTCCTCAGTTACTCCTATAACTCCCATATGTGTTCTACCCTCTGATGTGACCTAGCCTGCTGCCAACTACTCAAGATTCAAGACTTCAACTACCACAAGTCCAATGCAACAGTCCCTGCTATTCCTGTTCTCAAGTCTGCCCCACGATCGCCTTAGCTGCTGGGTAAGCCCTGGCTCTATTTCTCTGACTAAGAACACTCCTCTCCAGAGCTATTCTTCATCTGTCCCATCTTCCCCGCTCATCCCATTGGGATCTTACCTGAACTTGTTTGCTTTGCTTGCTTGCCTTTGCTCCAGACTCTCCTCCACCACGATGCTGTGAACACTAACTCCAAGGCCGAGGGACTGATTACCTCATCTTTTGTATATAGTTCTACTGTCTTCCTATTATGTCCTAGAATCTGTATTGATAAAGCCACTGGATGGCGAAACGTCTACTACAATAAAGATATCCAGATGTTGCACATGTGTCTTAACTTTCATATTGTCGGTATTTTATACCTTTCTTGCACAACTTGTCAGACACTGCAACATCATGGAATCTTGGTTCAGAGGACATCTACAAGACCTTCTTCACGGCTGCTGCAACTAACCCATCTCTTTGGGAAGGACCTACTTCCACTGGGGAATCCCGCCTACCAGTGACTGCCCTCGTCTGCTGCCCGTCCCATCCACTGACGCCTATAAAAACGCCAGTCTTCTTGCCTTTGCTCCAGACTCTCCTCCACCACGATGCTGTGAACACTAACTCCAAGGCCGAGGGACTGATTACCTCATCTTTTGTATATAGTTCTACTGTCTTCCTATTATGTCCTAGAATCTGTATTGATAAAGCCACTGGATGGCGAAACGTCTACAATAAAGATATCCAGATGTTGCACATGTGTCTTAACTTTCATATGACAGGTACCTTCTAAGACAGGTACCATTCTCTGACCCACGTTCGCCTTAGCTTTTTTGGGTTAAGACATGACTCAGTTCTGCACTCCTCTCTAGCTCCAAAGGTCGCAAGTCCCTTACTCCCAGCTCACCCCACCGGAGTCCCAACAGAAGAACCGGAATTTCTCTTTTCAATATCTGTCCCACGATCGCCTTTGCTGCTGGGTTAAGCCCTGGCTCTATTTCTACGACTAACAACACTCCTCTCCAGCACTATTCTTCGTCTGTCCCGTCTTCCCCGCTCATCCCATTTGGGATCTTACCTGAACTTTCGTTCGTTCGTTCACCCCAGGTAGTTCTGTTTGTGACTTGAAAAAGCCCACTGTGTGGGCGAAACGTAGTCAATAAAGGATCACATTATACTGCATTTGTGTTTATATTGCCATTGTGTCGGTATTTTATACCATTTATTTCCACCAAGTCAGATGTGAATTGTGTCCCACGGTCAGACAAAATTTCTCTAGGAATGCCCACTCAGGAGAACATAAGAACATAAGAAAGGAGGAACACTTCAGGAGGCCTGTTGGCCCATACTAGGCAGGTCCTTTACAATTCATCCCACTAACAAAACATTTGCCCAACCCAATTTTCAATGCTACCCAAGAAATAAGCTCTGATGTGAAAGTCCCACTCAAATCCAACCCCTCCCACTCATGTACTTATCCAACCTAAATTTGAAACTACCCAAGGTCCCAGCCTCAATAACCCAACTAGGTAGACTATTCCGCTCATCAACTACCCTATTTCCAAACCAATACTTTCCTATGTCCTTTCTAAATCTAAACTTATCTGATTTAAATCCATTAATGCGGGTTCTCTCTTGGAGAGACATCCTCAAGACCTTATTAATATCCCCTTTATTAATGCCTATCTTCCACTTATACACTTCGATCAGGTCTCCCCTCATTCTTCGTCTAACAAGTGAATGTAACTTAAGAAGATGGACAAAAGGGCTTCAGCCACCTCTGTAGTAGTTATGGTCTTTAAGGGTACGGCTTCAGGGAAACTCGAAGCATAATCAACTAATGTTAATACATATCTATGTCCCCCAGATGAAAGTGGTGATAAAGGACCAATGATGTCAATAGCTACTCTTTCAAAGGGTACCGTAAAGACTGGCATTTTGATCATAGGTACTCGCCTTGTACCTCGGGAGGATGACAGTTGGCAAACTTTACATGATCTACAATAGGTAGTGACATCTGAGGACATTTTTGGCCAAAAATAGGTTTCCCTAATTATATTTAAGGTTTTACGATGCGAGAAATGTCCGGCCACTGGCAGGTCATGAGCCATTTTAAGAACAGTCTCTCTGCATTGACTTGGAACAACTAAGATGGAATAGTCTATCACATCTGAATTTAATTTGAATACTGACTTGTACAAGATACCTTTGATATATTTAAATTTATATGAAAAGTTTTTCCTTTGAATAACTTGAATTTGTTTAGCAGCATTATGGCAATTCTGAAAAGAAGGGCAATTATGTTGTAAATTGACAAAGGACTTCTTTGATCTATCTAAAGGCTTGAAGTCGGGGAAAAAATTAAAGGATGGACAGTAGGAGAAGCCTGGGCTTTGGTCTGAGCCCAGTCAAGACATTTATAGTATCGGAGGTGATATCTTCACTTTCATGTAACAAGTGAACCTGTGATCCTACTACCTCGCTTTCGAGAGTAGCATCACTGGTTTTTAATCCCACATGAATCTCACGAGACATTGTCTCATCTGAACTTTCAAGGGGCTTCTCTCACTCTACAGGAAGAGGATCTGAAAAGCTTATGTCCATCTTTGGTGATGAAAGGTCAACCTCAGAAGGAAGAATGGCACCCCTTACATTACCTATTAGTACGGAGCAAGAAGTGATGATAGCTAGTACGGCTTCGGACCAACTTGTGAACCATTTAGACCTAATGTAACAACGGATGGTAGGAAAAGTGTCCGTACGGCCCAAGTAGTCTGAGGAACTAACAAAACATTTGCCCAACCCAATTTTCAATGCCACCCAAGAAATAAGCTCTGATGTGAAAGTCCCACTCAAATCCAACCCCTCCCACTCAAGTACTTATCCAACCTAAATTTGAAACTACCCAAAGTCCCAGCCTCAATAACCCAACTAGGCAGACTGTTCCACTCATCAACTACCCTATTTCCAAACCAATACTTTCGTATGTCCTTTCTAAATCCAAACTTATCCAATTTAAATCCATTACTGCGGGTTCTCTCTTGGAGAGACATCCTCAAGACCTTATTAATAACCCCTTTATTAATACCTATCTTCCACTTATACACTTCGATCAGGTCTCCCCTCATTCTTCGTCTAACAAGTGAATGTAACTTAAGAGTCTTCAATCTTTCTTCATAAGGAAGATTTCTAATGCTATGTATTAATTTAGTCATCCTACGCTGAATGTTTTCTAACAAATTTATGTCCATTCTGTAATATGGAGACCAGAACTGAGCTGCATAATCTAGGTGAGGCCTTACTAATGATGTATAAAGCTGCAGTATGACCTCTGGACTTCTGTTGCTTACACTTCTTGATATAAATCCCAGTAATCTATTTGCCTTATTACGTACGCTTAGGCATTGCTGTCTTGGTTTAAGGTTGCTGCTCACCATAACCCCCAAGTCCTTTTCGCAATCTGTATGGCTAAGTTCTACATCATTTAACTTATAAGTACTAGGGTTATGGGCACTCCCAAGCTTCAGAACCTTGCATTTATCTACATTGAACTGCATCTGCCACTTTTCTGACCAAGAATAGAGTTTGTTTAAATCCTCCTGAAGTTCCATAACATCTACGTTTGAATCAATTATCCTACCTATCTTTGTGTCATCGGCGAATTTGCTCATATCACTAGTAATTCCCTCATCAAGATCATTGATATATATTATAAACAACAACGGGCCCAAGACTGATCCCTGTGGAACGCCACTTGTTACAGATCCCCACTCGGATTTAACCCCATTTATGGACACTCTCTGCTTCCTGTCAGTGAGCCATGACTCGATCCACGAGAGCACTTTTCCCCCAATGCCATGAGCTGCCACTTTCTTTAACAGTTTATGGTGCGGAACTCTATCAAAAGCCTTACTAAAATCTAAGTAAATAATATCAAATTCTTTATCGTGGTCAACAGCCTCAAAAGCTTTACTGAAGAAAGTTAATAAATTAGTTAGACAAGACCGGCCTCTTGTGAATCCATGCTGAGTATCATTAATCAAGCTATGCTTATCGAGATGGCTTCTTATAATCTCAGCTATAATTGACTCTAGTAATTTGCCTACAATTGAGGTCAGGCTTATTGGGCGGTAATTTGACGGTAACGACTTGTCCCCTGTTTTAAAAATAGGAATTACATTAGCCATCTTCCACATATCAGACACTACACCTGTTTGAAGAGATAAATTAAAAATATTAGTTAATGGTTCACAGAGTTCCATTTTGCATTCCTTAAGAACCCTTGAGAAAACCTCATCAGGACCCGTCGACTTATTTTGTTTCAGTCTGTCTATCTGCTTCACAACCATTTCACTAGTGACTGTGATGTTACATAATTTAACTTCTTCTAGCCCACTATAAAAATTAATTACTGGAATATTGTTAGTGTCTTCCTGTGTAAAAACTGAGAGAAAATAATTATTAAAAATCGAGCACATTTCATTCTCTTTGTCAGTAAGGTGCCCATAGTTATTTTTAAGGGGACCTATCTTATCTCTAACTTTTGTTCTATAGACCTGGAAAAAACTTTTTGGGTTAGTTTTAGAATCCCTAGCAACTTTAATTTCATAGTCCCTTTTAGCTTTTCTTATCCCCTTTTTAATGTCCCTCTTAATGTCAATATACTGATTCATAAGATGACCCTCACCTCTTTTGATACGCCTATAAATTTCTTTCTTATGCCCTAGTAGATATTTGAGCCTATTATTCATCCATTTTGGGTCATTTCTATTTGATCTAATTTCTTTATATGGGATAAACGTTCTTTGAGCAGCATGTATAGTGTTCAGAAAACTGTCATATTGATAGCTCACTTCGTTACCCCAGTCAACAGATGATAAGTGTTCTCTAAGCCCATCGTAATCTGCTAAGCGAAAATCTGGGACTGTTACTGAGTTATCGCTACTATCGTACTTCCATTCAATGCTAAATGTAATTGATTTGTGGTCGCTAGCACCCAGTTCCTCTGAAATTTCTAAATTATTAACAAGGGATTCATTGTTTGCCATAACTAAGTCAAGCAGGTTATTTCCCCTTGTAGGTTCTGTCACAAACTGCTTCAAAAAACAATCCTGAACTACTTCTAAGAAGTCGTATGATTCTAAATTCCCAGTCAAGAAATTCCAATCAATATGACTAAAGTTAAAGCCATAGTAGTTTCCCTTGGTCCCTATCTAAGTTTGGGGGACGGTATATCACTCCTAAAATCAGTTTTTCATGCCCCTCTGAAAATTCTATCCAAACAGACTCTGTATGTGTTACTTCAGACTTAATACCCGTTTTTATGCAACAGTTCAAGCGATCTCGGACATACAGTGCCACCCCACCCCCCCCCCCCTCCCAATACTTCTATCTTCTTGGAACAATTTAAAACCCTGAATATGACATTCCGCAGGCATGTCCCGACTTTTTGAATTAAACCACGTCTCAGTTAAGGCAAATACATCAATGTTACCTACACTAGCAACTAATCTCAACTCGTCCATCTTATTCCTAGCACTACGGCAATTAGCATAATAAACATTGAAAGACTCTCCTTTCTCTTTACCCTTCCTGCTCATTTCTATTTTTCTACTAAACCTATTACTGTCCTTATCACCCAAGGTCCCTGGCTTTTCAATATCTATCTCGTTCTTATTATTACTAGTTCTCCTAGAACTCGTAATATTACTACACTGGGACTTCACTGTTTTCCTGCCAAAACCCATACCACTAACTATTCCTAGTTTAAAGTCCTAACTGCTCCCTCCACTGCAGTTGCCAGTGCTCCCACCCCACCCCTAGATAAGTGAACCCCATCCCTGGCATACATGTCATTTCTGCCATAGAAGAGGTCCCAGTTGTCAATGAATGTTACCGCATTTTCCTTACAGTATTTGTCCAGCCAGCAATTGACACCAGTTGCCCTGGACAACCATTCATTTCCAACTCCCCTCCTTGGCAAAATACCACATATGAGAGGGTTCCCACCCTTACTTCTAATTATTTCTATTGCTGGCCTATACCTGCTAATCAGGTCTTCACTCCTACGTCTGCCAACTTCGTTGCCTCCAGCACTGAGACAGATAATAGGATTGCTCCCATTACCTCTCATGATGTCATCCAGACGGCTAACAATATCCTCCATCCCAGCCCCAGGAAAGCAAACTCTCTGTCTCCTACTCCTGTCCTTCAAGCAGAACGCCCTATCCATATACCTAACTTGGCTATCCCCAACAACAATATTCGTACCTTCCTTAATGTCTTTCGTGACGTTCCCAGTATTCGACTCACATTCGTCGGGTAGCACTGAGAACGTATTGGATGTTTCCACAACAGTTTCCACGGCAGTCTCTTTCTTCTTCATCGTTTCTACCTTTCCATTCGTCTTCTTGATCGTCAACTTCTTTCCCTGCTGTCCAGCCACTGACCAGTTTCCCTTCTTGACCTGAGAAATCAAAACAGGAGGACTACTCCGAATCTTTTTGTTTTCCTCGGTCAGTCGCCGAATTTCCATATTCGCCAACCTCAATTCTTCCTTAAGCTGTTGGTAAAGTTGCTCGATGGAGGGCATCTTGCTTCAATTCTAGAGAGCGCGCAAACATGTGCATCCAGTGTCTCGTAAAACGGTAGATACATTAAGTCCATTAATTGTTCCTGAACAGAAGGGTGCTTGGTCATTACAGTCTTTAAAACATCTTCCAACTTTCTGGACCTTCTCAGAAGGACAATCTGGAGGTTTATGTCCCTTAACACCATACAAATGACAAACAGGAATAAAAGAAGTCATTTTACTCTCCACTAGAGGCTTTGATTTCTTAAGATCTAGTGAACCCTTGCCCTTAGGGGTCGATCAATTTAGGTCTTTATAGGAATTGTGAGCCTCAGCATACAGGTCAGCAGCCTCAGCAACTTCCTCAGCTTTAATCAGGTTACGTTCTTTGATGAATGTTCTTATCTGGTGGGGAAGAGCTGTCAGGAACTGGTCAGCAACCATGAAGTCTCTAAGAGATTCATAACTGATCAATTCCTGAACTCTATCCAAAAGTCGAACAAACGAGTGTTACTTGTAACTGCTGAAAGTTTTGGCCAGGCTGTAAGGTGGCATACCTGAAATCTTTCCTGTAAGAATTTGTGGTTTTTTGATATGCTTTAAGGATTGCCTTCTTCAGTAGGTTATAATTACATATGATATCCTGCGACAAAGTTGCATAGATATTCAAAGCTGTACCAGAAAATAACATTACTAACCTGGTAGCCCAGGTATCAGCAGGCCATTCACAGAGGGTAGCAGAATTTTCATATCTGATAATGTATGAAGTAATATCTTCACCCTCTTTGAAGGGAGGTAAATTAGGTGTTGGAATATGTGCACTAGCTGCATGATTTTCAATTACTCCTTCCTCTAATTGTTGTTCTGTAAGAGTTAACTTTTTATTCTCTAATTCAAGGCGAGCTTTCTCGAGCTCGCGATCTTTTTCTCTCTCTCTTAACTCAAGTTCTCTAGCTGTTTCCTCACGTTCTCGAGCTTTTTCCTCAACTTCTCTGTCCTTCGCTCTTTCCTCAAGATCTCTTAATTTAACTTGTTCCTCACGTACTTTAGCTTGTTCCTCACATACCCTAGCTCTCTCCTCACGATCAAGTCTATCACGCTCCTTTTTGTCTTCTCTCTCTCTTTCTGTCTATCTTGGTTTTATCTTTCGATTCTCTCTCTCTCCTTTTTCTCTTCTTTTTCGATTCTTTCTCTCTCCTTTTCTTCTTGTCTTTCCCTTTCTAACTGTCTCTCTTCTCTCTCAATTCTCTTTCAATTCTTTCCTGGATCCTAGGACTAATGAAAGATTCTAAATTTTTCCCTGTTATTCCTAACTTACTTCCAACGTTCATCCAAAACTGGTACTCCTCCATACTTGCAAGAATAACTTAAACTACCAGGGGAAAAATGAAACGGGTATCAAAGAAAACGGAGGGTTCAATTTCTGCTCCGCTCAAACTGTAAATAAACCAGAGGGCTCGATCCCTACTTCAATTAAACAATATGTATTAATGAAAACGAAGGGTTCTATGCCGGCTCTGAGCAAACAGTAAGTAGAATGGGGTCCCTTGACTATCCAATCTTTTCACCAACAAATCAAGAGTGTCCTACGACAGTTCCCTTAATATAATAAAGAGCTCAATGAAACAAATTATCACTGGAAAATCTCGGGTCCCTAGAGTCTAATCCTCCAAAGTGTTTCAAGCTCACACAAAAATAGGTGGCAGAATTAACTAGTATTCCTGCCTTGACTTGACTTACAATAAATTGAGATTAACAATCACCAAATCGTTTAAATACCTGTACCGTAGTCCTACCATAGAGAATGATTACTCATGGCTGGTGGTAACCGTCTGTGGTATGCAGCATTGAAGTTCCAATGGTAGATTCGAGATGGAGTTGAATCTTGATTCAGTAGAGTTGATCCTGGCAAGGTCGCCACTTGTGAAGTCTTACTCAGCCCTGTAACAACTTCAGTCAGTATTACTAAGGCTGGCTCCTCCTCAGGAAAATTAATGCATAGAAAAAGAATAAAAACTGACAAACATAAACACTTTATTATTTAGAAAATATAAAATATAAAACACTTAAATATGAATTATTGATCCTACATTAAAGAAAATGAAAAATGAAAAATATAAATGACATCTGAATTCAACGCTAATATATATATATATATATATATATATATATATATATAGATATATATATATATATATATATATATATATATATATATATATATATATATAAAACTTGGGTGTTTGGTGTTGGTGACACTGCGTGTTGTTGAAATTGTAGCCATTGCTGATGATGTAGGGGGGGTCGCAAGTGTTGGTGACAACCCACCGGCTCGTTCTTCACAGAGTCTATAGCCGTAAATAATCTATCCAGATGACAGGAAATCAGGTTCTTTACCGCTGCAATGATGAGGGGTTACGTCTTGATTCTTCATACATGCGCACAGGCAAGTAGATAAAACATGGGACGTCTCACGACGTTAGTCCGTCTCCTTCAATTCTAGTCGTTGGTTGGCAGGTGACCCATTCTGTCATTCCAAGCTGGAAAGAGAGACAGGTTACCCACTGCTTAAAGAATCACTCTCCATGATAAGTACAATACCTAAAAGACGTGGTGATTATTAAGACATTTAACAGAGCCAGACTGAAAGGACTAAGTTTATTACTGGTCAAAAGTGAAGCTTTCAACCAATAAGTCCACTAGAATATGAGCAGCCATGTACTTACAGTAGCGCTGGGAGCTGTGAGTCGAGTGATTACTGTTTGACCGGAGCCCCAAACGTCACCTTTCGGGGGGGTGAAAGAGGGAGGGGAAGGGATAGCGTGAGCTAGACTGACCCTTCCTTAACAAGCAGCCGGCAATCAAACTATCACTTTCGGGGTGAGGGAAAAGAGGGGGGAATAGCAGGAGCTAGACTTACCCTACCTTAACAAGTAGCCGGCAGTCAAACTATTGTTACTATATACTCCCTTGCTACTCCTATCTATTGAACTTTTCCCTCACAGGTGGTAAATGGATTACACTGGATGATATGGTGGTGGTGGTGGTGGTGGTAAATGGATTACACTAAATTAAGTGGTGGTAGTGGTAAGTGGACTACACTAGATCAGGTGGTGTTTGTGGTAAGTGGACTACACTAGATCAAGTGGTTGTGTTGGTAAGTGGACTACACTAGATCAAGTGATGGTGTTGGTAAGTTGACTACACCAGATCAAATGGTGGTAAGTGAACTACACTAGATCAAGTTGTGGTGTTTAATGGACTACACTAGATCAAGTGGTGGTTGTAAGTCGACTATTCTTGAACAAGTGGTAGTGGTAAGTGGACTACACTAGATCAAACAGTGGTGTTGGTAAATGGACTACTCTAGATAAAGTGGTGGTAATGGTAAGTGGACTACTCTAGATGAAGTGGTGGTGGTTGTAAGTTGACTACTCTAGATCAAGTGGTGGTGGTAAGTTGATTAAACTAGATCTTGTGGTGGTGGTGTTTAGTGATCACACCTCACCAGGAGTGAGGGTCTGTCTGGCGTGCGCTATCGATTGTCTGTTTGGCATGCCTTCCAACAAGACGGCCTCTCCAACTTTCCCTTGTGGGCCCTTGTTGGAAGATCATC
>NC_091298.1:42272189-42424689 GCF_038502225.1 Cherax quadricarinatus
TTGCAATCTTTCCCTCGGATTTACGGCACACAAGACCATGGTACCCGAATCGGTCTGCTGCTTCACTGCCACAAATACACCTGTGTTCGGCGAGAATAGGGGCGGCAAGTCGAAGGGCAACACCGATGCGGATGGTCTGTGGGTCGAGGCGTGTGCCAAGGCTGGAGTTGGGAACAGCCAACAGAAAGTCCCCAGCATGAGGGGCTCTCACTGCCAGCAGGCGGGCTCTATCCTTCCCTGACACACTCTGAAGCATCGTTGAGGCTATATTTTCCACTATTGGACCATCCCAGTGCGATTGTTTGTAGTTGTTGGGGGGAGCAGGTCTGGTTTCTGAGCCCGTTAGATTATCCCAGATCATTGCTCCGTCAATGAATTTTTGGTCCTGGGCTCCAATCTTGTCCCTAAGATGTTCAGGGAGAATCGATGCTACAAGCTCTCTGGATGCAATACACGAGGACAGAAAAGCAGGTAACGCAATCTGTGATGACTTGCGGACACCAATGCCTCCTAGTCTGACTGGAAGTGTAGCTTGGTTCCACTGCCCGTCTTCTAGAGTAAGGTTAAGTACTTTCGTAAAAATCTGCCTCAGAATACTGTCATATTCGTGCAGTATAGGGTTATCATATGAAGGTGCACATCTTAGGAAATATGCCAACCTGGGCAGACTCAAGCACTTTGTGAGAAGGTACAAGGCATCGTGGGTGTCCAGATTGCCTATTCGTTGTTCCATTCTCCTTAACTCTTCCAATTTCTTCCTGAGAATTGTGTCAATGGCATTGCTTCCCAGAGGTGCTCCTAGCAAGACACTATTTGTGGGGGCAATGACTGCTGCTCCTGGTAGTTTTGATCTCACTGCATTTATCACTTGTTGACTGACTGAGATGATTTCACATTTGGATGGATTCAGGATGAGACCCATTTCCTGTCCCCGTGTCATTACCTGTGTAAGGTCATGTAGGAGGGACTCCTTTGTACCTGCTAGTGTGCCATCATCTAGGAACCAGATGTTTAGCTCGCTGGTCAGTCTGACTGTGATTTCCCTAACTGCAATACAGAAGAGAAATGGTGCAAGAGGATCTCCTTGTTGGACACCCTCCGATGATGTGATTTCATGCTCTCCAAAGAGAAGCATTGATTCCTTGCTATACCCAGCTGAAACAAAAGGGAAGAGACCAGGGAAATGTTCTTGTACTGCTGCTAATACCACGTCTCTTTTCAGGAGATTGAACGCATTCTTGAAATCTAATTTTACCACTGCATTGTCCTCAGGCAGGTTGTTGATATATGCCCTTGTTGCATGAACCGCTGCTTCACTTCCTTGAGAGACCCCAAAGCCAAGCTGGTTTGGTTGAAGCATCATGGCTGCCTGTGCACGAATACTTCGGACAGCAGCTTTGGATACGAGGCGGCGTAACGTGTTGCCTACTGCAATTGGCCGAATTCCTCCATCCTTCTTTTTAAGTGCACAAAGTGTTGCACCAATATATATATTTTATTATCACACTGGCCGATTCCCACCAAGGCAGGGTGGCCCGAAAAAGACAAACTTTCACCATCATTCACTCCATCACTGTCTTGCCAGAAGGGTGCTTTACACTACAGTTTTTAAACTGCAACATTAACACCACTCCTTCAGAGTGCAGGCACTGTACTTCCCATCTCCAGGACTCAAGTCCGGCCTGCCGGTTTCCCTGAACCCCTTCATAAATGTTACTTTGCTCACACTCCAACAGCACGTCAAGTATTAAAAACCATTTGTCTCCATTCACTCCTATCAAACACGCTCACGCATGCCTGCTGGAAGTCCAAGCCCCTCGCACACAAAACCTCCTTTACCCCCTCTCTCCAACCTTTCCTAGGCCGACCCCTACCCGGCCTTCCTTCCACTACAGACTGATACACTCTTGAAGTTATTCTGTTTCGCTCCATTCTCTCTACATGTCCGAACCACCTCAACAACCCTTCCTCAGCCCTCTGGACAACAGTTTTGGTAATCCCGCACCTCCTCCTAACTTCCAAACTACGAATTCTCTGCATTATATTCGCAGTCGTTATATATATATAACAACACTGCACTAGCCTTCGCTTGTGCAGTGTTATTGTTTTTCATCAATACCACTCGTTCGTGGTCACAATAATATAAAATACTGCTCGTTGAACTAGTACACCAAACAGGGACTAGAATGAAATTAGCCTAGAGTCATCCACACCATTATGTGTCCTTGGGTAGGGAGTACAACATCCAGTTCCGCTGAATGCCCTACTCTTAAGGATCGTATGGTCCAGTGGATTAGGGCGTCATGCGTTTTCGCCCACAATGAGGCAGGCCAAAGCTGCATGGGTTCGAGTCCTTGGCTAGTGAAGTGTTGTTATTGATATATATATATGTATATATATATATATATATATATATATATATATATATATATATATATATATATATATATATATATATATATATATATATATATATATATATATGTGTGTGTGTGTGTGTGTGTGTGTGTGTGTGTGTGTACAGGTCTAGCAATTTAATATAATAAATTGTTGCGACCACTGTCTGCCTCAGAGTTATCTCTGAGTTACCAGACCTTGCCACGTGGAGGCCAGTGGTTCGTCTTTAAGGTCCACCCCCCCCCCCACCTTCCCCGTCCTCGCGTGTCCAGGAGTTGGGTTAGTTCCAACTGCTTAGGTATGGAAATAATGATGAAGTCAAAAGGAAAATTGTATACAGAGCTCAAGGGGATCATCAAACAAGTCCTACCAGTGTTGGAAGGACCTGATCCCTCTTGTTCAATCCTCCTGGTTCTTCAGTGATGGTAGATGCTGGTTCCTCTTGTTCCATCTTCCATCTTGGTAAAACCCCGTTCCTCTAGCTCAATGAGTCGTTTGTTCAAATCGTGAATATTTTCGTGGTTTCTTTTTGATCTCACTATGATAAATTCCTTGTGCTTGTAACCGTTTGATTTTCCGGTATTTCTTTCTGTGAATTATATCAAGACGTGAAGATAGTTTGGTGCTATGATCTAGCAAAGCGTAACTTTGGTTAGTGTATAAATCTATGTCGCTAGGGAACTCTCTTACAATTGCATATACACGGAGTACAGCTGTCAGGTCTGGAAATTTCCCCATTGTCATACTATAGTATAAAATAATATCTTCATGGTGATATAGATTACAACTGCTGACAATATCCAGGAACGTAATAGCGTGGTAGCCGCAGGAACCTACGTCGTCGCATTGTTTGGCTTGGTTAACAATCTTGACAAGGTGTGTGGGGAACTTATTTTGTGTCAGGTACATCCACAGCTCAGGAGGTACGCTGAGCTGCGCGGAATCATTATAAAGCAAAATTCCGTCCATACACCGATATAAAGCCACAGCGTGACCGCAACCTCCAGGATGCTTCATGGTTAACACTAAACCCTATCCTCGTTTTAATCTTGACACATTTAACAGCCAATTAAAGTCAACCATTATACACCGTTAACCGAATGTCCTTGGTGTTTTTTCGAGGATATTTTTAATTTCATTCGTGTTGAGACAGCGTGTCTGGTGAAACAGAGGATGGTAGGTGCCTATGTACTGAACGTCCATGTCTTCCCCAGTATTCATCTCGTTGGTTATACTTTACCGAGGAACGAGTGTTGATCTGAGAGTTAACTTTCGTGTATTATATATACCAAGTGAGAATCTAGACACTCACTTGCGAAGGTCAAGACTCAATCTTCTATATAATAATCGCGAACTAACTCAATTATTCTCTTTGACAGGTGGAACATTAATTTAATAGTGAAATTTAATAAAATGTAGTTATATTGGAATAGTGGAGAGAGTGATGTAATGAAAGCGTTGATAGTGATGCAATGAAAGATATTGTTGATAGTAATGTTAAGAAGGATAGTTTTGATAATAATGATATGAGTGATAGTGATAGTATTGATAGTGATGTAATGAGTGATACTGATAATTTTGATAGTGATGTAATGAGTAACAATGGTGATAGTGATAATGATGTAATGAATGATAGTAACAGTGAGTGTTGATAGCGATGTACTTATTGGCGATAGTGAGTGATGATTGTGGTGATATTTATGTAATGAGCGTTAATTGTGACAGGATGAAACAGTGCTCATAGTGATGTAGTAAAAGATAGTGTTGATAGTGATATAAGGAAATATAGTGCTGCAATAATAATGCTGATAGCAATATAATGAAAACAGTACTGATAATGATGAGATGAAAGATAGTGATATAATGGAAGATGGTGTTGACGGTGATGTAAGGAAAGATAATGTTGATACTGATGCAATGAAAGATAGTGTTGATACTGATGTAATGAAAGATAGTGTTGATACTGATGTAATGAAAGATAGCGTTGATACTAATATAATGAAAGATGGTGATGTAATGAAAAATAGTGCTGATAGTGACGTAATGAAGCAGTGTTGATAGTGAAGTAATGAAAGATAGTGTTGACAGTATTACAATAAATTTTATAAACAATATATCTTTACTATAACATAAATAACGTTATTGACTTCAGGTATTTTAATTGTACCTTTTTCTCAGTAATTATAAATAAACACAGACTTTATACACAAATTATAAATTACCATGACCTTCATTCTAGCTGAATGGACCTTTAATATAAATATGATCAATCATGTTACAGCATCTTTATTTTCCGAGACGATTAGAGTATTTTCTAGAATACTTACTTGAAGTTTCAACACATGAGAACTTCTATACAATAAAAGTTTCACAAGATCTCACACTTTCTGGTGAAAACGTTCCACAGCGCCTTGTGATTGACGGTGATAACTCGTGGACAACAAAGATTCTATACCTAGGTGAGACATTGCTTCTCTGAAAGTTTTAGAAGTAAAATTCGTCTCTTGGTCTGACTGAATTTCTATTGGGATTCCTACTTGAGAAAAGAACTTTAAAAGGGAACGAACAATTACCCAAGAAGTAATATTCCTTACCGGGATGGCTTCGGGATATCTCGTACTAGTTTCCATAATAGTAAACAGATACTGATTTCCCTGACAGGCCTTTGACAGGGGTCTCATACAATCAATAATTAGACGAGAGAAAGGTTCTCCTCGTGCAGGAATAGGAATTAGGGAGATCGGGGGGAGGGGGATGAATTGAGCAGGCTTACTTGCCTTTTGACAAATGTGACATTCTTTAACATATTTTCTCACTTTTTCCCCAATCTTAGGTCAATAAAGATATTTTACGATTTTTCCTAAAGTTTTCCTTGTCCCAAGATGTCCACCTAGAGGACTATTATGAGAAAACTCAAGAGTGGTTTCTCGGAAATAAGTAGGCAATACTACTAAACTCCTTGGAACCATTACTTGTTTCCTTTTTCATAAGGAAGCCAGCCTTGCAATAATAGCAGCTTTTTAATAGTTTGGCGTGTTCCTCAGAAACTGCTATACTTCTATGACTCACAAAATCATAATGACACGATTGCAAACAACTCTGACCGCGGGTTCAAATCCCGCCCATGGTATGGTTTGCTATACTTCTACAGCGATTCAAGTCCGGATCTAAAGTTTGAGCCTGAATCAGATCATTTTATCCGAGACCTTTTCCAGCGTAACACTCGGGGCTAATCATGGCTTCACTAGGTTTAAAGGTTCCAGTTTGGACTGCATTACTAAATAGTAAATCTAAGCCCAAGTTTTTATTTTCCGATGGTTCTTCACAATCGGCGGAGCGAGACATAGCACGAGTAATAATGTTTAATGGAAATAATGCCGGACCTTCGGTTGATGCTTCTAAAGCATAGTGGGCTTCAGAGTGGTTATTTATCGCCATCGGTTCTTTACAAATCCCTTGGTGGTATACATCATTTTCGATCATTAGTCCAACACTCTGAATGGGGAATTCTTTACTAGATATTCAAACAGTTATCCAACCCACATAGTGGGGGATTTCCAAAAACACTCTAGGCAGTGGTACTTTAAATAAGGCCCCACCATAAGTCTCTAATGAGACTTCTTTCGTGGTGTCGGAGTGTTCATCAAGGGGTAATACGTCTGTCCTCAATAAAGACAGATAACTTCTGGTATCTCGAAAGGTAGTGAAGTTAACTAACTTTTTTTCGTCGAGGCTGACTTTTCCTGTAGCAAGGAAAGATTCCATGGCCTCGCGTACCTCAGTTTCAGAATGTTTTTGGGAAATTAGTCATCTCGTCTGTTGGGTTTCTGGACAGGACGATTTTAAGTTCATTCCAACAGGCTGTGCTTCAGCTTGGACCTGAGAAGAGATTACTTGAGTAGGATATCTCCTGGGGTTTTCATAGTTCCGCTCATTTTTCCTTTTACACTGGTTTTCCATGTCCCGATTTGTGGCAGAAATTACAAAACCGTTGGGGAATATCTTCCCGTTTAAGACTCGGTTGTTTTCCCTGAGTGGAATTACTATGCCAGTTAGGAGGCTGCGATGTATACGCTTTTCCTTCAAACTTACAGACTTTGGATTTTTCTCAAAAGCCTCTTTATGTTTACTCTTACCCGTCATCTGGCGAGCTATTTCATAATGGTCGGCTATCGAAGCAGTTTCTATTAGCGTTGTGGCGGAACGTCCGATAAGGTAAGTATGTAGGTCTTCCGTCAAGTAATTAAACAAGTCTTCATTTAAAATTAGTTGAGAAAGCAATTCCCCTGTATTGCAATTTGAAGCCCTAAGGCATCTCTCAAATGCTATCTGTTTTCCTCGGGCAAACTCTACCCAGAACTGCTGTGAGTTACGCTTCTCACAGTTTCTGGTGACCTTTGAGAATAAAGTTCTAGACCAATAGCTTCTCAAGTTAATAACAATAATATCTTTATTTACTACAAGTACATGGTATACAGGCCTAGCTGACATCAATGACATACTACTGCATAGAAATCCCCTTGTTATGCTCATCATTTCGGGCAAATTAGGTCAGTGTCCCAGGATGCGACCCACACCAGTCGACTAACACCCAGGTACCCATTTTACTGATGGGGGAACATAGACAACAAGTGGAAAGGAAAACGCCCAATATTTCTACTTTGGCTGGGAATCAAACCCAGGCCCTCGCCTTGCGAAGCGAGAGCATTAGCCACCAGGGCACCAGAGCCTCTTACCTTTTCTATACTGAAAGATAATATTCATCACCACACATCATCGTTCTGTCACCTCTATACTGACAGACGAACCTTACCTAACCTAACCTGACCTCCACTGTTATGACCAGAAGAGTTGGTATCCATTGATCGTATCATTCTTAACATCTTTATTGCCAAGCTTCATGAAGCAATAATTTTTTTATTTAGAAGAGAATTATCGTGTTAAAATTTAATTAGCACTCACTTAAATAATAATTTACAAGGGTTGAAACGGTGTTAGAATAAATAATGAGTGTTCCTATTTCCTTATCAGTTTTGAAAAGCCATTTTTATTTACTGACATCTTCAATATCAGAACAATGACGTATATGATAGACCACAACAGTCTTTGTTTTACACTTTATAACATCTAATTGTGTTTATACTAACAGTAGGTCAGATTTCTTTCATTTTCTTTCACAAATATTTTCGTCAGACATTGTTTATATGTGAATAATTTAATACGTTTGTCAATACTGTTTAATGGTTTAACTTTAAAAACTAATCTCTTAATAATATTATAGAATATGAATATTACAATACTGTCTGCTGGATAATATTACTGCCTGCTGGATAATATTACTGCCTGCTGGTTAACATTACTGCCTGCTGGTTAACATTACTGCCTGCTGGTTAACATTACTGCCTGCTGGTTAACATTACTGCCTGCTGGTTAACACTACTGCCTGCTGGTTAACATTACTGCCTGCTGGTTAACATTACTGCCTGCTGGTTAACATTACTGCCTGCTGGTTAACATTACTGCCTGCTGGTTAACATTACTGCCTGCTGGTTAACATTACTGCCTGCTGGTTAACATTACTGCCTGCTGGTTAACACTACTGCCTGCTGGTTAACATTACTGCCTGCTGGTTAACATTACTGCCTGCTGGTTAACATTACTGCCTGCTGGTTAACATTACTGCCTGCTGGTTAACATTACTGCCTGCTGGTTAACACTACTGCCTGCTGGTTAACATTACTGCCTGCTGGATAATATTACTGCCTGCTGGTTAACATTACTGCCTGCTGGTTAACACTACTGCCTGCTGGTTAACATTACTGTCTGCTGGATAATATTACTGCCTGCTGGTTAACATTACTGCCTGCTGGTTAACATTACTGCCTGCTGGTTAACATTACTGCCTGCTGGATAATATTACTGCCTGCTGGTTAACATTACTGCCTGCTGGTTAACATTACTGCCTGCTGGTTAACACTACTGCCTGCTGTATAACATTACTGCCTGCTGGTTAACACTACTGCCTGCTGTATAACATTACTGCCTGCTGGTTAACATTACTGCCTGCTGGTTAACATTACTGCCTGCTGGTTAACACTACTGCCTGCTGTATAACATTACTGCCTGCTGGTTAACACTACTGCCTGCTGGATAACATTACTGCCTGCTGGTTAACACTACTGCCTGCTGGATAACATTACTGCCTGCTGGTTAACAATACTGCCTGCTGGATAACATTACTGCCTGCTGGTTAACACTACTGCCTGCTGGATAACATTACTGCCTGCTGGTTAACACTACTGCCTGCTGTTTAACACTACTGCCTGCTGGATAACATTACTGCCTGCTGGATAACATTACTGCATGCTGGTTAACACTACTGCCTGCTGTATAACATTACTGCCTGCTGGTTAACACTACTGCCTGCTGTATAACATTACTGACTGCTGGGTAACACTACTGCCTGCTGTATAACATTACTGCCTGCTGGTTAACACTACTGCCTGCTGGATAACATTACTGCCTGCTGTATAACATTACTGCATGCTGGTTAACACTACTGCCTGCTGGATAACATTACTAACTGCTGTATAACATTACTGCCTGCTGGTTAACACTACTGCCTGCTGGATAACATTACTGCCTGCTGGTGAACACTACTGCCTGCTGGATAACATTACTGACTGCTGTATAACATTACTGCCTGCTGGATAACACTACTGCCTGCTGTATAACATTACTGCCTGCTGGTTAACACTATTGCCTGCTGGATAACATTACTGCCTGCTGGTTAACACTACTGCCTGCTGGTTAACACTACTGCCTGCTGTATAACATTACTGCCTGCTGGTTAACACTACTGCCTGCTGGATAGCATTACTGCCTGCTGGTTAACACTACTGCCTGCTGTATAACATTACTGCCTGCTGGATAATATTACTGGCTGCTGGTTAACACTACTGCCTGCTGTATAACATTACTGCCTGCTGGTTAACATTACTGCCTGATGTATAACATTACTGCCTGCTGGTTAACACTACTGCCTGCTGGATAACATTACTGACTGCTGTATAACATTACTGCCTGCTGGTTAACACTACTGCATGCTGGATAACATTACTGCCTGCTGGTTAACACTACTGCCTGCTGGATAACATTACTGCCTGCTGGTTAACACTACTGCCTGCTGTTTAACACTACTGCCTGCTGGATAACATTACTGCCTGCTGGATAACATTACTGCATGCTGGTTAACACTACTGCCTGCTGTATAACATTACTGCCTGCTGGTTAACACTACTGCCTGCTGGATAACATTACTGCCTGCTGGTTAACACTACTGCCTGCTGGATAACATTACTGCCTGCTGGTTAACAATACTGCCTGCTGGATAACATTACTGCCTGCTGGTTAACACTACTGCCTGCTGGATAACATTACTGCCTGCTGGTTAACACTACTGCCTGCTGTTTAACACTACTGCCTGCTGGATAACATTACTGCCTGCTGGATAACATTACTGCATGCTGGTTAACACTACCGCCTGCTGGATAACATTACTGACCGCTGTATAACATTACTGCCTGCTGGTTAACACTACTGCATGCTGTATAACATTACTGCCTGCTGGTGAACACTACTGCCTGCTGGATAACATTACTGACTGCTGTATAACATTACTGCCTGTTGGTTAACACTACTGCCTGCTGGTTAACACTACTGCCTGCTGGATAACATTTCTGCCTGCTGGTTAACATTACTGCCTGCTGTATAACATTACTGCCTGCTGGTTAACACTACTGCCTGCTGGATAACATTACTGCCTGCTGGTTAACATTACTGCCTGCTGTATAACATTACTGCCTGCTGGATAATATTACTGCCTGCTGGTTAACACTACTGCCTGCTGTATAACATTACTGCGTGCTGGTTAACATTACCGCCTGCTGTATAACATTACTGCCTGCTGGTTAACATTACTGCCTGCTGTATAACATTACTGCCTGCTGGTTAACACTACTGCCTTCTGTATAACATTACTGCCTGCTGGTTAACACTACTGCTTGCTGTATAACATTACTGCCTGCTGGTTAACACTACTGCCTGCTGTATAACATTACTGCCTGCTGGATAACATCACTGCCTGCTGGATAACATTACTGCCTGCTGGTTAACACTACTGCCTGCTGATTAACACTACTGCCTGCTGGTTAACACTACTGCCTGCTGGATAACATTTCTGCCTGCTGGTTAACACTACTTCCTGCTGGATAACATTACTGCCTGCTGGTTAACATTACTGCCTGTTATATAACATTACTGCCTGCTGGATAATATTACTTCCTGCTGGTTAACACTACTGCCTGCTGTATAACATTACTGCGTGCTGGTTAACATTACTGCCTGCTGTATAACATTACTGCCTGTTGGTTAACATTACTGCCTGCTGTATAACATTACTGCCTGCTGGTTAACACTACTGCCTCCTGTATAACATTACTGCCTGCTGGTTAACACTACTGCTTGCTGTATAACATTACTGCCTGCTGGTTAACACTACTGCCTGCTGTATAACATTACTGCCTGCTGGATAACATTACTGCCTGCTGGATAACATTACTGCCTGCTGGTTAACACTACTGCCTGCTGGTTAACACTACTGCCTGCTGGTTAACATTACTGCCTGCTGGTTAACACTACTGACTGCAGGATAACATTACTGCCTGCTGGTTAACACTACTGCCTGCTGTATAACATTACTGCCTGCTGGATAACATTACTGCCTGCTGGTTAACACTACTGCCTGCTGGATAATATTACTGCTTGCTGGTTAACACTACTGCCTGCTGGATAATATTACTGCCTGCTGGTTAACACTACTGCCTGCTGGATAACATTACTGCCTGCTGGTTAATACTACTGCCTGCTGGTTAATACTACTGCCTGCTGGATAACATTACTGCCTGCTGGATAACATTACTGCCTGCTGGTTAACACTACTGCCTGCTGGATAACATTACTGCCTGCTGGTTAAAACTACTGTCTGCTGGATAACATTTCTGCCTGCTGGTTAACATTACTGCCTGCTGTATAACATTACTGCCTGCTGGTTAACACTACTGCCTGCTGTATAACATTACTGTCTGCTGGATAACATTACTGCCTGCTGGATAATATTACTGCCTGCTGGTTAACACTACTGCCTGCTGGATAACATTACTGCTTGCTGGTTAACACTACTGCCTGCTGGATAATATTACTGCCTGCTGGTTAACACTACTGCCTACTGTATAACATTACTGCCTTCTGGTTAACACTACTGCCTGCTGGATAACATTACTACCTGCTGTATAACATTACTGCCTGCTGGATAACATTACTGCCTGCTGGATAACATTACTGCCTGCTGTATAACATTACTGCCTGCTGGATAACATTACTGCCTGCTGGATAACATTACTGCCTGCTGTATAACATTACTGCCTGCTGGATAACATTACTGCCTGCTGTATAACATTACTGCCTGCTGGATAACATTACTGCCTGCTGGATAACATTACTGGCTGCTGGATAACATTACATGCCCTTCTTTACGGGTACTACAACTTACCCATCCCTACTTCCACGGTGGAATCCCGCCTACCAGTGACTATGTCCTCGTCTGCTACACGTCGCCAGTCTCCTTGCCTCTGCTCCAGAATCTTCACGACTTCGGTGCTCTTCACACCAACTCCAAGGCTGAGGGACTGATTACCTCATCTTTTTTATATAGTTCTACTCTCTTCAAATTATGTCCAAATTATGTCCTAGAATCTGTATTGATAAAGCCACTGGATGGCGAAACGTCTACAATAAAGATATCCAGATGTTGCACATGTCTCTCAGTTTTCAACTTGGAGAATAACTTATTTATTCAAATTACATTAGCTGTGAATATTACCACCTAGACACTTTAGTTATTATAGATCTCAATTTTTTTTTATTGTATACATCCAGTTAGAATCCAAAAAGCCCTATTGAGAAGCCACATAATTTTACAGGATACCTGGGCTAGAATACTCTCTGTCAAACTGTCACAAAACTAGAAACAAGCTAGCTGCTGGAGGACGATCAATAAGTTAACTTTTTAGTATTCTCTGAGATATCTTCACTTAATAGATGTCGCATTTTGAAACAATGGGAAACTGTCCGGAATCTTGATCCAAGGTGTTGGAGAGATTGTTTAGTTTGACTTACCAGTAACACTGCACTCAAGCAATGAGTAATTTATTTATCTAATGAGTTAAAGTTCGGTCTCGTACACCATAAGTGGTGGATGTGTGTACCTCTCCGATTCTCTTGATCCAAGGAAATGGAGATACTCTTAGACAATCAACATTCTGGCTTGCTCTAATGTGTAGAGTAACATTTTACTAGTCACACTCTTGGTGTATACTTATTAATGATGTCTGTAAGTGTGAAACAATTAATTGATACTCTGACTTTTTCTTGTTGGCAGGAAGCTAAATATCTGGGAGTAAAATGTAGATATTACACTGCCGATACGTTCAGAGCATTAATTAGAGATATATATTTTCCGGCTTATACAGATCTTTCTGATTCCGAAGCAGATTCTGAAGAGATTCTCGTATCACGTTTAGATAAAAATGTCCCTAATAGATGAGTTAGAAGAGGAGAGAGATAAGACAGAAGCATCTGACTCTTGTGTAGCTTCGTGTTCCCTCACACCTTCTGGCCTTACTGGAACATTATCACAGTGCAGCAGACAGTATGATTCAGCACATACTTGTATTACTGGTTCTACACC
This sequence comes from Cherax quadricarinatus, assembly GCF_038502225.1. Taxonomy (NCBI): domain Eukaryota; kingdom Metazoa; phylum Arthropoda; class Malacostraca; order Decapoda; family Parastacidae; genus Cherax; species Cherax quadricarinatus. Next base: position 42,285,394 of record NC_091298.1, read on the forward strand.
TGTATATAGCAATCCTAGACATGATCTAGAAATTTTATTAATGGCTGGACTAGGCGCCCGTCACTTTTAAAGGATGGAACGACTGATACAGTTACAGATGGCACATACAGAGGCCTATAGGAAATTGAACTAAGAAGAATTCCAAAGAGAAACTGCTCGTACTGAAAGATGATTCAGGATACATTTAACGTGCAGAAAGTCTCCTCCATGGTTCCTAAGTTCTTTGAAAGCGACTTCGATGTGTTTGAGAACTAGGAAAGTGTTATAAGTTCGCCACGTAAACACTGGGCAACATAATTGTCCACAGTTTTGACAGGCAATGTGGAAAATTTTTTACATAATTTTCCTAAATTTATAATGTATAAATTTCAATAATGGAAATAATGTGTAAAATGTGTTTCTAGTAATCTAAATTTAATTTGCGAGTGAAGAAAGAACCAAGAGCCGCGGAGAAAGGCGGAAAGGGGGGGGGGGTGGACGCCATAATGGAAAAATAGGGGAAGACGACAATTAAATAATTCAGCAATGTCCCCCAATAAAGAATTGGAATGAATTTTGTGTGAACCACTATAACAGAGTAGTAAGACTGGAAAAATTGGAGGGCGGCGGTGGCTTCCCTGCGACACTCCTTAGATAAGTAACGCTAAGATAAGATAAGATAAGATTTCGTTCGGATTTTTAACCCCGGGGGGTTATCCACCCAGGATAACCCAAGAAAGTCAGTGCGTCATCGAGGACTGTCTAACTTATTTCCATTGGGGTCCTTAATCTTGTCCCCCAGGATGCGACCCACACCAGTCGACTAACACCCAGGTACCTATTTGCTGCTAGGTGAACAGGACAACAGGTGTAAGGAAACGTGTCGAAATGTTTCCACCCGCCGGGAATCGAACCCGGGCCCTCCGTGCGTGAAGCGGGAGCTTTAGCCACCAGGCCACCGGGCCACCGCTCACCTATTTTGTACAGTAGTTTCATGTTGGCCTTCGTAATTTCTAGCTGTATAGGTAGCGTTAGGATGTGTTCCACCTGTGGAAAATGTTAATATTAAAAATTTATTTAATGTGTTCATCATTTGTTGTTATAGTGTTAACATCAAGTGTAATTGACCCTAACACATATTCATGCAAGTCACAAACAATTTATGCAGTCCACGAATGCAATTTTACCAGAGTGACTAGTTTTCTTAAATATTAACATATACGTAATTAGGTCCCGCTTGGTGTGAGTGAGGTTGAGGTGTCTGGGCATCGGATGAGCCACTTATTTGCGACCTATTGTAACTTAGTCCCACTTGCATCAGAGGTGTAACTAAATTTAGTGAGTAATAATTGTCTTAGTTACATCTTACCCAAATTACATGTATGTAAATAATAGTGAATCTCGTACATGTAATTTCTGGCAGGGAGAGCTCAAACTTGTACAACTGCATTGTCCTTCGGCAAGTACATTAATTATGAGACTGTTAAACACACCCACACCTGGGCTATGGAGGCCAACTCTCACACTACTGTTTGACTGAACTACACAATTAATAGCATAATAGGGAGTTAGAACTTCACCATTTTGAATTGCCAGTTTACTAAATCCTTGTGTGACGTGAGCTGGTTATATTACAATATATTGGGCGTTCATCACACACTGACTGCTTACATTCTCTCCGTACCAGCCAAACTACCAGCTGGATCATAGTAGCAACAAAGGGGATTTGATGTCAGGTTTATAAGTCAAAAAATGTGGTGATTGTTTGCTTAATTGATGTTGCTTCCACACCTGGCCGGATGCAGGCTCTCATTGAGGCTGCTGGAGGATGCATATGTATGAGGAGAAAAGCCAATAGCAGTGAGTGAACTAGTTTTGCTCTCTTGCTTATCAACATGTTGTTGCTCTATTGCAGTTTGTTTATACTGTAAATATTTGTGGAGAAAATGTATGAGTGCTCAAACACTGCCCTCTGTGTTTGCCAAGGCGTTTATTTGCTTGAGGATTGTTCCTTGTCTGGAGACTTGATTTATGTTCAGATACGCTGGCTTTTGTTCGTATAACTATGTTCGTAATATGGGTGCCTCTCTGGGGCAATTATTTTGTAGTATTGCATTGCGCTTTCTCATTTACATTACTGTTATATTGAGTTTCTGCTGTATGTAATGAAGCTTATTATTCTTAGTTCTAGCTGGGTAATACCACCTACCTATGTTAGGCATATGGTGATGACATCTACATGTACAGTCCTTGTCCAGCCAATCACTATAGCGCTGCTGGCATATTCTTCGCTCTACTGGCACTGAATATTGTCGTACTGAAACTACTGCACAGCTGCATGAGTTAATTGGATGCAAGGTAACTATTATTCATCCAACACGGCTTCTCAGTGTGGTGTCTCTGCTGGTGAGGGATCTCGTGTTAGTTTTCACTCCCCGCTCCGTTGTCTTGCTCGTAATTCTGCTGATATTACTCCTAAAATATTTATCCGCCAGTCGCAGGAGACAATTGTCGGTTTACCAGGTTTATCTTATAATCTCTCTGCTTCATTGACACTTGGATCTGAGAAATTTATATTTGAACAGACATGGACACAAAGTGCATTCGCTAATCATGAATATGACAGAGAGAGAAAAAAAGAGACAAATATCATCGTACCCGTGATGAATAATTTAATAATAAAAATTAGTGCCACTGGTGCTACATTTTTCTGAATCAGAGCCCGAGCAATTTCTGAAGCATTTGATAATTATGCTGGAGCTCTGCAGTGGCCAGTCTACCAAGGCGCTGCATTCGTTCACACGGCGTTTTTTTTTTTTTTTTTTTTTTTTACACAGGGTTTGACAAGGTTAAGGATCCTTAGCTTTATTGACAAGCTATTTACAGGTTAAGGATTCCTAAATTTATTGGCAAGCTAAGAGCTGTTACCTACATCAGCTCATTTGAAAGCATTTTTATTGTTATGAGACATACAAGTAGGGAACAGGATGAAGTTGGAGCCATCTGTGGCCCAGCATTTTCATGCTGTACGAATGTGTTCCATACTCGAGTCATCCTGGGTATGTATGATCTCAGATGGAGTGATGTTCTGCAGAAGGGTACAGCCAGAGTGAAGTTGCTGCTTTCTGCCTGTCTTGTGGCATAAAAGCTTGTTTCACGCTGTCCTCGAAGTGGATCCAAGTGTGGTACTTTGACAATATTGGCCTCGTAAGGCCACCCACATCACTCCTATGTTGAAGGCTCTGCTGAAATGACAGATCTATCCAGGATGGGTCCAGGCGAGAGATGAGACATCTTGCTCTGTTCTCTACTCTGTCAAGCAGTCGCAGATGAGAGGGGGGACAGGCAAACCAAGAAAGTGGAGCATAGTCAAGGTGTGAGCGTACTTGTGCCTCGTACAGAATCTTGCAACCCCTACTGTCAAGCAGATGCGAGATACGACGAAGTGCTGTAAGCTCCCTGGCTGCCTTGTTTGCAAGATTTACAACATGGTTCTTCATGGTTAGTTTGGAGTCAAATTTCACCCCAAGGATATCAACTTCTTCTCGAGGTGCCAACACCCTCCAATTCATCCTTACTACTGCACCAGCATTACCATCATGGTGCCTAGAGACGATCATCATTTGCATTTTCTCAGGTGCAAATGTTACTTGCCATCTATTTCCCCAAGCTGATATAGCTCTCAGCTGGTGATTGATGTAGCTTAGAGCAGCTGGCATTTCTTCTCTTGGATAAGTGAATGTCAGTGTACAGTCGTCTGATCCTTCAACATTATTGCTATCCCTTCCTCAGCTCTAACTCTCTTAGATACTCCTGACTTAATTCCATTTACATCTCCTCACTGAGACTCCCCTCCCCCCTTCAGGTTTGTCTCGCTTAGATCTATGACATCCAACTTCTTTTCATTCATAACATTACAATCATCTCTTTTTTATCATCCATGCTACATCCACGCACATTCAAGCATCCCAGTTCTATAAAGGTTTTCTTTCTCCTGTTTTTATTAATTTATTCAAGAGAAGGGGTTACTAGCCCATTGCTCCCGGCATTTTAGTCGCCTCTTACGACCAGCATGGCTTACAGAGGAAGAATTCTGTTCCACTTCCCCATGGAGATAAGAGGAAGTAAACAATAACAAGAACTAGTAAGAAAATAGAAGAAAACCCAGAGAGATGTGTATATATATGATTGTACAGGCATGTGTAGTGTTACCTAAGTGTAAGTACAAATATCAAGACATATCTCATTGCATGTTAATGAGACAGAAGAAAGACACCATCAATCCTACCAATATGCAAAACAGTTACAGGCTTCTGTTTCACACTCACATAGTAGGACGGTAGTACCTCCCTGGGTGGTTGCTGTCTAGCAACCTACTAAACTATCCTCGTCATTTCAGAGACAGCAGGAGACGTGCATACATCTTTAACTGCCTAGAAGAGACACAAGCGAAATAAGATCCATAGGTCTCCTCCTATCAACTCTGTTGCTAAATTCATCTCCAGAATTGTCTCCAACACTGAATTCCAAGTATCTACCACTGCCGCCTCTACAATAAAGGACATCACCAGTAAGGGACTCCAACTCAAAACCACGGTAGGGATGTACACGCTCTTCTGCAACGATAGTAACCAAATATACATGGGAGAAACATCAAAGGACCTTCACTTATGCATTTCTGAACACCAGTTTACCAACAGAATGGACCACCTAAATAACACCTGTATTTCGTACAAACTCCCCCAACCACTTGATCAATTCCAATAGTGAACGACTCGTTATCAAAGAAGTTTCTACAAAACGCTGGTTTATAGAATCATCACTAATCAGTAAATCAAACAAATTCAACCAGAACGAAAGTTTCTACAATATAACCGAGCTTCCTGCCAGGAAGCGTTTAGATCGGAATCATACATACCAACAGAACGTAGCACTGCAGAAGGACTACTGGTGCATCAACTCTTGTTCATTGATTAGATCAGAGAAGTTTCTTTCCCAGAAATGAACTGTGTGGGCAGCAGTGAAGTACCCTCTCAGTGTATAAGAAAAGCAAAAATGGATTATGAGGCTAAGGTCGCAAGGGATTCGAAGACTAACCCAAAAGGGTTCTTTCAGGTATACAGAAGTAAGGTTAGGGACAATATAGGCTCACTTAAGAGTAACTCTGGTCAGATCACTCACAGTGATAAGGATATGTGTGAAATTTTCAATACCTACTTCCTCTCAGTTTTTACCCAGGAAAATACTAGCGAAATTCCTGAAATAATAGATTATGTAGAACAGGACAATAATAAACTATGCACGATTGCGGTAACTAGTGACATGGCCCTCAGATAATTGAGAAATTAAAACCTAACAAATCCCCAGGCCCTGATGAATTGTTTGCAAGGATTTTAAAGGAATGTAAAGAGGAACTTAGCAAACTTATGGCTAATCCTTTCAATATATCACTACAAACTGGCATAGTGCCTGATAAGTGGAAAATGGAAAATGTTATACCTATTTACAAGGCAGGTGACAGGTCCTTAGCTTCGAACTATAGACCAATAAGCCTTACCTCCATAGTAGGAAAATTTATGGAATCAATAATTGCCGAAGCAATTCGTAGCCATCTTGACAGGCACAGACTAATTGATGAATCTCAACACGGTTTTACTAAGGGGCGTTCCTGTCTTACGAATTTACTAACTTTTTTTGCTAAGGAGTTTGAGGAGGTAGATCATGCTAATGAATATGATATTGTGTATATGGACTTCAGTAAGGCTTTTGATAGAGTTCCACATCAGAGGCTATTGAGGAAACTTAGGCACACGGAATAGGGTAGAGGCATGGCTGACAAATAGACAGCAGAGCGTTTACGTAAATGGGGAGAAATCAGAATGGGGGCACGTCACAAACGGTGTTCTGCAGGGGCCAGTGTTGGGTCCATTGTTGTTCACAATTTACATAAACGACATAGATGAGGGAATAAATAGTGACATAAGCAAATTTGCTGATGACACCAAATTAGGCCGTGCAATTCATTTTAATGAGGACACTAGTGCACTCCAGGATGATTTGAATAGACTGATGCAATGGTCGGAGAAGTGGCAGATGCAGTTTAATATAGACAAACGCAAAGTTCTAAATGTTGGACAGGTAAATAACCATGCGACATATAAACTAATTAATGTAGATCTTAATACTACTGATTGCGAAAAGGATTTAGGAGTTCTGGTTAGCAGTAATCTAAAACCAAGACAACAGTGCATTAGTGTTTGCAATAAAGGTAACAGAATTCTTGGTTTCATATCTAGAAGTATAATTAATAGAAGTCCTCAGGTTGTTCTTCAACTCTATATATCCTTGGTTAGGCCTCATTTAGATTATGCTGCACAGTCCTGGTCACCGTATTACAGAATGGATATAAATGCTCTGGAAAACGTACAGAGGAGGATGACAAAGTTAATCCCATGTATCCGAAATCTTCCCTATGAGGATAGACTGAGGGCCCTGAATCAGTCTATGCTCATAGGAAATCTCTCGAAAGGCGTAGAATTAGGGGGGATATGATCGAGGTGTATAAATGGAAAACAGGAATAAATAAAGAGGATGTAAATAGCGTGCTGAAAATTTCCAGCCAAGACAGCACTCGCAGCAATGGTTTCAAGTTGGAAAAATTCAGATTCAGGAAGGATATAGGAAAGCACTGGTTTGGTAATAGAGTTGTGGATGAGTGGAACAAACTCCCCAGTACAGTTCTAGAGGCTAAAACGTTGTGTAGTTTTTAAAAAAAGGTTAAATAAATACATGAGTGGGTGTGAGTTGAACCTGACTAGCTTGGGCTACCAGTCTGGTTCCGTGCTCCTTCCTTAAGTGGAAGTGACCTGACTCGGTGGCCCATTGGGCTAATCCGGGGGGCATGACATGGATCTGCTTCGCGTGGGTCGGTGGGCCTGCTGCGATGTTCCTTCTTTCTTGTGTTCTTATGTTCTTATGAGTGGGTGTGGGTGGGTGTGACATAAACCTGACTAGCTACTAGATCGGACACAGTGCTCCTCCCTTAAGTGACGTGTCTGACCTCACTAGGTCAAGGCACTGGCTTAAGCCGGTGGGGAGAACTGGGGCTGCCTCGCGTAGGCCAGTGGGCCTGTTGCAGTGTTCTTTATTTCTTGTGTTCTTATGTTCTTATGAGGGCAAATATTCTATCAGTGGGATGGATCTATGAAAGACTTGCCTAGTATAGGCCAACAGGCCTGCTGCAGTGTTCCTCCTTTTTTATGTTCTTCTTATGTTCTTATGAACAACTTGTTCCCTTCAGAACTCATTCTCCTGGTCAGGTTTTCATGTCTCGTACTTATTGTCTTACTGACTTTGTATATGCAAAGTGGCCAGTAGTAGAAACTTAAAATATATAAAAAAAAAATTAGTAGGAAATAGTGTAATTATTAGACGCACACTGTGCAGTTGCTGCTTCCAGTCTCCAGTTCGTTCAACACGTAGGAATTGATGGATAACACTGACATATTTGACGTAATTGATCCAATGTGTAGCGGTTTCTACTCTCACCAGCGAGCTTATCTAGGAAGTTGCTGGGTATCACTATCGTGTTTAATGGCAGAGGTGTATATTCATCTGCCAGAAGTACTTGCTGTGCTTCACGTAGATGTTTCATGTGTATCCCAGCCATGCAAACAGCGGTACTCAGTAGGAGGAATATCATGGCTTTGGAAGACAACATTTGCTCGTAGTACTCGGACACATGCATGGCTACTTAAAACGTGGACAACTGTGAAAGTCTCATAAATTCACAAATTCTCTACTTACCATCACATAACTGAAGGAACCCGTGTATGACATAATCATGTGGAATCTTGTAAAGTAAAAGGACACAAGTGCAACTAATGTGACATTTTATTGTGGCAACGTTTCGCTCTCCAGGAGCTTTGTCAAGCCGCTAACAGCTTAACAAAGCTCCTGCAGAGCGAAACGTTACCATAGTAAAATATCACATTAGTTGCACGTGTGTCCTTTTACTTTACATATTGTCGATAATTCTACCAACATTATTACATGTGGAATCTTGCAAATCTTACACACAGATGGGTCAGATCTGGTAAAGATGCCTCTGTAACTTGCTCAGCTATCAAAACTTTGGAGTCCAGTCCCTGGACCAATTATGTACCTCTGTAATCTTTTGACTACCGCCCACAGGATGGGTATGGGGTGCATAATAAACATATTAAACTAACTAACTATCTCAACGATTTTGAAGTAAAGTGACTGGTTACAAGCCATTATACTTGGTTGGCGTCTTAGAGAGCAGCTGTATTGTCACAGAGCACTAAGGGCTATGGACATCATACGACAAAATGGCTTTGGCTTATCAGGATGTAACAGTGGTCTGATAGCCACAGATTTGAGTCCAGGCTCAGGCTTTTTTTTTATTGGTATTGTTGAATGATAATTTGCTGAAATATTCCTGTGAGCTGTTTTCGTGGAATGTCTTTGATCCTACAATTTTTTAATGATAATATCTTCAGGAGGAGTGACACAGAATGTGTCATGGTCTGTTATTGTGGAGACCGTAAAATCGCTATTGTGAAAAATTAGCCATGTGGGTCTTTTCTGAAGCTAATTTGGTTCTGATCCCTGGACAAGCCTAGTAGCGACAATGACAAGCTACTGAGCATGTCAGTCACTTCACGAGATGCATATTTCCTGTATATACAAGTGGCTATTGACAACATAAGTGCTGATATGAATAACATAGATCGACGTGCTGATATGATATGATGCTGTAAGCTATTGCAATACACAGACGATCAGCAGCTGTGTGTGTGTGTGTATCGGCTTTAGATTTGATAATTTCATAGAGCAAACGATCAGAATTTTTGACATTGATTTGTAACATTTATTCAACATTGTTGAGATTGACATATATATCACTATATTTTGAACAATCGTAATCATAGATTCATAGGTTCTGATTTCATAACGGATTACCGATGTGCCATATCTATGATATTGACCATCACATGCCAGAGTGGATTTAGTGCTACGAATTTCCTACGAATTCTATGCCCAAGCTCACTAAAATTACATATACAGGAAACTCCCGATATAAGAGAACCCTCGACACAGGATTTCGCTAATACGAGCATCATTTTTTTCGTTCCCAACATCAACGTACGAGCGCATTATCTCGTAGATACGAGAATCGCACACGCGCTTTTTGTGCAAACACGAGTATTTAAACCAAGCGTCATACACATCAGCTGTTATAAGTGTAGTACAAATACCATACATTTTCTTGCCTCCAAAAAATATGCTGTAGTGAAAAATACTGACATTTGGTTGGTAAGGGAAAGTAATGCTAAATACACTTCCGTGGTAAGAGTTTTGACGTTGCCAGCCATCTTTTCGAACATATTAATCTCGTATCTCAGGGGATTGTTCTATATATATTTGGCGTACCACTTGTTGATGTGGTAATTATGTGACCATAATGATCTTTCAATCTTTGATAGTATCTCCTGAGGTGCAACATTCCACTTCTTTGCAGTTATTTTATTATTTATTATCACACTGGCCGATTCCCACCAAGGCAGGGTGGCCCGAAAAAGAAAAACTTTCACCATCATTCACTCCATCACTGTCTTGCCAGAAGGGTGCTTTACACTACAGTTTTTAAACTGCAACATTAACACCCCTCCTTCAGAGTGCAGGCACTGTACTTCCCATCTCCAGGACTCAAGTCCGGCCTGCCGGTTTCCCTGAACCCCTTCATAAATGTTACTTTGCTCACACTCCAACAGCACGTCAAGTATTAAAAACCATTTGTCTCCGTTCACTCCTATCAAACACGCTCACGCATGCCTGCTGGAAGTCCAAGCCCCTCGCACACAACACCTCCTTTACCCCCTCCCTCCAACCTTTCCTAGGCCGACCCCTACCCCACCTTCCTTCCACTACAGACTGATACACTCTTGAAGTTATTCTGTTTCGCTCCATTCTCTCCACATGTCCGAACCACCTCAACAACCCTTCCTCAGCCCTCTGGACAACAGTTTTGGTAATCCCACACCTCCTCCTAACTTCCAAACTACGAATTCTCTGCATTATATTCACACCACACATTGCTCTTAGACATGACATCTCCACTGCCTCCAGCCTTCTCCTCGCTGCAACATTCATCACCCATTCTTCACACCCATATAAGAGCGTTGGTAAAACTATACTCTCATACATTCCCCTCTTTGCCTCCAAGGACAAAGTTCTTTGTCTCCACAGACTCCTAAGTGCACCACTCACCCTTTTCCCCTCATCAATTCTATGATTCACCTCATCTTTCATAGACCCATCCGCTGACACGTCCACTCCCAAATATCTGAATACATTCACCTCCTCCATACTCTCTCCCTCCAATCTGATATCCAATCTTTCATCACCTAATCTTTTTGTTATCCTCATAACCTTACTCTTTCCTGTATTCACTTTCAATTTTCTTCTTTTGCACACCCTACCAAATTCATCCACCAATCTCTGCAACTTCTCTTCAGAATCTCCCAAGAGCACAGTGTCATCAGCAAAGAGCAACTGTGACAACTCCCACTTTATGTGTGATTCTTTATCTTTTAACTCCACGCCTCTTGCCAAGACCCTCGCATTTACTTCTCTTACAACCCCATCTTTAAATATATTAAACAACCACGGTGACATCACACATCCTTGTCTAAGGCCTACTTTTACTGGGAAATAATTTCCCTCTTTCCTACATACTCTAACTTGAGCCTCACTATCCTCGTAAAAACTCTTCACTGCTTTCAGTAACCTACCTCCTACACCATACACCTGCAACATCTGCCACATTGCCCCCCTATCCACCCTGTCATACGCATTTTCCAAATCCATAAATGCCACAAAGACCTCTTTAGCCTTATCTAAATACTGTTCACTTACATGTTTCACTGTAAACACCTGGTCCACACACCCCCTACCTTTCCTAAAGCCTCCTTGTTCATCTGCTATCCTTTTCTCCGTCTTACTCTTAATTCTTTCAATAATAACTCTACCATACACTTTGCCAGGTATACTCAACAGACTTATCCCCCTATAATTTTTGCACTCTCTTTTATCCCCTTTGCCTTCGTACAAAGGAACTATGCATGCTCTCTGCCAATCCCTAGGTACCTTACCCTCTTCCATACATTTATTAAATAATTGCACCAACCACTCCAAAACTATATCCCCACCTGCTTTTAACATTTCTATCTTTATCCCATCAATCCCGGCTGCCTTACCCCCTTTCATTTTACCTACTGCCTCACGAACTTCCCCCACACTCACAATTGGCTCTTCCTCACTCCTACAAGATGCTGTTCCTCCTTGCCCTATACACGAAATCACAGCTTCCCTATCTTCAACAACATTTAACAATTCCACAAAATATTCCCTCCATCTTCCCAATACCTCTAACTCTCCATTTAATAACTCTCTTCTCCTATTTTTAACTGACAAATCCATTTGTTCTCTAGGCTTTCTTAACTTGTTAATCTCACTCCAAAACTTTTTCTTATTTTCAACAAAATTTGTTGATAACATCTCACCCACTCTCTCATTTGCTCTCTTTTTACATTGCTTCACCACTCTCTTAACCTCTCTCTTTTTCTCCATATACTCTTCCCTCCTTGCATCACTTCTACTTCGTAAAAACTTCTCATATGCTAACTTTTTCTCCCTTACTACTCTCTTCACATCATCATTCCACCAATCGCTCCTCTTCCCTCCCGCACCCACTTTCCTGTAACCACAAACTTCTGCTGAACACTCTAACACTACATTTTTAAACCTACCCCATACCTCTTCGACCCCATTGCCTATGCTCTCATTAGCCCATCTATCCTCCAATAACTGTTTATATCTTACCCTAACTGCCTCCTCTTTTAGTTTATAAACCTTTACCTCTCTCTTCCCCGACGCTTCTATTCTCCTTGTATCCCATCTACCTTTTACTCTCAGTGTAGCTACAACTAGAAAGTGATCTGATATATCTGTGGCCCCTCTATAAACATGTACATCCTGAAGTCTACTCAACAGTCTTTTATCTACCAATACATAATCCAGCAAACTACTGTCATTTCGCCCTACATCATATCTTGTATACTTATTTATCCTCTTTTTCTTAAAATATGTATTACCTATAACTAAACCCCTTTCTATACAAAGTTCAATCAAAGGGCTCCCATTATCATTTACACCTGGCACCCCAAACTTACCTACCACACCCTCTCTAAAAGTTTCTCCTACTTTAGCATTCAGGTCCCCTACCACAATTACTCTCTCACTTGGTTCAAAGGCTCCTATACATTCACTTAACATCTCCCAAAATCTCTCTCTCTCCTCTGCATTCCTCTCTTCTCCAGGTGCATACACGCTTATTATGACCCACTTCTCGCATCCAACCTTTACTTTAATCCACATAATTCTTGAATTTACACATTCATATTCTTTTTTCTCCTTCCATAACTGATCATTCAACATTACTGCTACCCCTTCCTTTGCTCTAACTCTCTCAGATACTCCAGATTTAATCCCATTTATTTCCCCCCACCGAAACTCCCCTACCCCCTTCAGCTTTGTTTCGCTTAGGGCCAGGACATCCAACTTCTTTTCATTCATAACATCAGCAATCATCTGTTTCTTGTCATCCGCACTACATCCACGCACATTTAAGCATCCCAGTTTTATAAAGTTTTTCTTCTTCTCTTTTTTAGTAAATGTCTACAGGAGAAGGGGTTACTAGCCCATTGCTCACGGCATTTTAGTCTCTCATACGACACGCATGACTTACGGAGGAAAGATTCTTTTCCACTTCCCCATGGACAATAGAAGAAATAAAGAGGAACAAGAGCTATTTAGAAAAAGGAGAAAAACCTAGATGTATGTATATATATATATGCATGTGCGTGTCTGTGAAGTGTGACCAAAGTGTAAGTAGGAGTAGCAAGATATCCCTGTTATCTAGCGTGTTTATGAGACAGAAAAAGAAACCATCAATCCTACCATCATGCAAAACAGTAACAGGTTTCTGTTTCACAGTCATCTGGCAGGACGGTAGTACTTCCCTGGGTGGTTGCTATCTTTGATATATATGAAGAAACTCAGGCAAAGAGTTCTGATATTCATAATCTTAATATTTACCCAATATGTCAAAGGTCGCACATTATTTCATTGTCAAGCTGAGTGTAACCTTCCTGAGAACCTTGGTAATAAAACCAGAGAAAACCGTCTATGATATTTTTTCTCTACCGCCACTAAATTATGAGAACTGTTAACTTAGTTTAACCTCTGAACTCAGTGTATCTCCTTTGTAATTATCTTTTTTAACACATTGCTCAAATTAACTAATGTTTATACGTAGTTTGATGCTGATTCTTCTGACTTATTTTTATCTTGGGTTAATTTGATTATAAAAGAACAATTTTCTTTTATAATTAATGTCTTCTCTTTTACCATTGTTGAAGGTCTCGTACAGTTTATTCTGGCGGTGACATGTACCTACAGTGGTCTACCTACAGTGGTCTACCTACAGTGGTCTACCTACAGTGGTCTACCTACAGTGGTCTACTTACAGTGGTCTGCCTACAGTGGTCTACCTACAGTGGTCTACCTACAGTGGTCTACTTACAGTGGTCTACTTACAGTGGTCTACCTACAGTGGTCTACCTACAGTGGTCTACCTACAGTGGTCTACCTACAGTGGTCTACCAACAGTGGTCTACTTACAGTGGTCTACCTACAGTGGTCTACCTACAGTGGTCTACCTACAGTGGTCTACCTACAGTGGTCTACCTACAGTGGTCTACCTACAGTGGTCTGCCTACAGTGGTCTACCTACAGTGGTCTACTTACAGTAGTCTACCTACAGTGGTCTACTTACAGTGGTCTGCCTACAGTGGTCTACCTACAGTGGTCTACCTACAGTGGTCTACCTACAGTGGTCTACCTACAGTGGTCTACTTACAGTAGTCTACCTACAGTGGTCTACCTACAGTGGTCTACCTACAGTGGTATATTTACAGTAGTCTACCTACAGTGGTCTACCTACAGTGGTCTACCTACAGTGGTCTACTTACAGTGGTCTGCCTACAGTGGTCTACCTACAGTGGTCTACTTACAGTAGTCTACCTACAGTGGTCTACCTACAGTGGTCTACCTACAGGGGTCTACCTACAGTGGTCTGTTCAGTTCTTGCCGAACGTGTTTCTCTACGTTGAAGAATGAGAACCTAGTGAAACGTTTGGGCATCTTCATTAAGGAACGTTTCGCTAGTTAATGGCTCCTTCAGTCCAATACAGAGAAGAACGGTGGAAGAGGTGGAAGATGAGGAGTAGTTTGAGGTAATCAGTCCCTCAGCATGGAGTGGATGTGTTCAGTCCGTGGGTCTTGATTGACTGATGTTCAGACGTGAGAGTTTGTCTGCATTTTCGGAGTTGTAGCTGTCAGGAGCTGGAAACTTGGTGGCTATGGTCACCTTCCTTGTGGCTCACGAAATCATAATAACACGATTGCAAACACATCAGGGAACTGGTGGGGTTTGAACCCTTGCCATGGGTCCAAACCCCACCCGTTCCGTGATTTACTTCTTGTGGATGAATCCCAACTTCGTCATCAACAAAGTGGTTGTCATCAAGTCTTTTCACCAAAATACTGTTGTTCAGGGTTTCAAGTGCATTAAGATGAAGATGGAAGTCAGTAATTATTTCAGCGTATAGGAATCTTTTCCATAACTCTGAAACTAACTGTTGTCACTGTTCTGAAGACGGTTTGAAGAGTTTCTTTATGTCCGATACGATTGATGACAGTATCTGGCATTTAAAGCACCCAAAGGTCTGCATCTTGGTGAGCAAGAATGCATCAATTGCCTGTGAGCATAATATTCATCAGCACTGAATCCTGAGATCTCAGGGTATACACAGATCAGATCAGTGGAATGTCTGCTGGAATCATTGCATACTAGTTTATCATTACATGCTAGTTTATCCTAGTAGCACATGTAGTACGTGCTAGTTTATCCTAGTAACACACGTAGTACGTGCTAGTTTATCCTAGTAGCACGTGTACGTGCTAGTTTATCCTAGTAGCACATGTACGTGCTAGTTTATCCTAGTAGCACATGTACGTGCTAGTTTATCCTAGTAGCACATGTACGTGCTAGTTTATCCTAGTAGCACGTGTAGTACGTGCTAGTTTATCCTAGTAGCACGTGTAGTACGTGCTAGTTTATCCTAGTAGCACATGTAGTACGTGCTAGTTTATCCTAGTAGCACATGTAGTACGTGCTAGTTTATCCTAGTAGCACATGTAGTACGTGCTAGTTTATCCTAGTAGCACATGTAGTACGTGCTAGTTTATCCTAGTAGCACGTGTAGTACGTGCTAGTTTATCCTAGTAGCATATGTAGTACGTGCTAGTTTATCCTATTAGCACTTGTAGTACGTGCTAGTTTATCCTAGTAGCACATGTAGTACGTGCTAGTTTATCCTAGTAGCACATGTACGTGCAAGTTTATCCTATTAGCACGTGTAGTACGTGCTAGTTTATCCTAGTAGCACATGTAATATATGCTAGTTTATCCTAGTAGCACATGTAGTACGTGCTAGTTTATCCTAGTAGCACATGTAGTACGTGCTATTTTATCCTAGTAGCACATGTAGTACGTGCTAGTTTATCCTAGTAGCACATGTAGTACGTGCTAGTTTATCCTAGTAGCACATGTAGTACGTGCTAGTTTATCCTAGTAGCACATGTAGTACGTGCTAGTTTATCCTAGTAGCACGTGTAGTACGTGCTAGTTTATCCTAGTAGCATATGTAGTACGTGCTAGTTTATCCTATTAGCACTTGTAGTACGTGCTAGTTTATCCTAGTAGCACATGTAGTACGTGCTAGTTTATCCAAGTAGCACATGTACGTGCAAGTTTATCCTATTAGCACGTGTAGTACGTGCTAGTTTATCCTAGTAGCACATGTAATATATGCTAGTTTATCCTAGTAGCACATGTAGTACGTGCTAGTTTATCCTAGTAGCACATGTAGTACGTGCTAGTTTATCCTAGTAGCACGTGTACGTGCTAGTTTATCCTAGTAGCACATGTAGTACGTGCTAGTTTATCCTAGTAGCACGTGTAGTACGTGCTAGTTTATCCTAGTAGCACATGTACGTGCTAGTTTATCCTAGTAGCACATGTACGTGCTAGTTTATCCTAGTAGCACATGTACGTGCTAGTTTATCCTAGTAGCTCATGTACGTGCTAGTTTATCCTAGTAGCACATGTACGTGCTAGTTTATCCTAGTAGCACGTGTACGTGCTAGTTTATCCTAGTAGCACATGTACGTGCTAGTTTATCCTAGTAGCACATGTACGTGCTAGTTTATCCTAGTAGCACATGTACGTGCTAGTTTATCCTAGTAGCACGTGTACGTGCTAGTTTATCCTAGTAGCACATGTACGTGCTAGTTTATCCTAGTAGCACATGTACGTGCTAGTTCATCCTAGTAGCACGTGTACGTGCTAGTTTATCCTAGTAGCACGTGTAGTACGTGCTAGTTTATCCTAGTAGCACGTGTAGTACGTGCTAGTTTATCCTAGTAGCACGTGTACGTGCTAGTTTATCCTAGTAGCACGTGTAGTACGTGCTAGTTTATCCTAGTAGCACGTGTAGTACGTGCTAGTTTATCCTAGTAGCACATGTACGTGCTAGTTTATCTTAGTAGCACGTGTAGTACGTGCTAGTTTATCCTAGTAGCACATGTACGTGCTACGGGCTCCAGGCCCCTCAAATTGTTCTTATTAATATTTATATAACTAGGTATTACGAACGTAACTAACAACCAAGGTGTCCATGAGCTTAATACTTTGCGATTGTGCAGTTAGTGACAATAACTAAATTACGGCTGGCGATGGTGAGTCAAAATTGCTCACCTGAAAATCTAAGTGATCATAATTTATGTGAATATAAATAGCAATTAAAGCGTGATCCTTTTAAATAAATAGAAAATTGTTATAACTATGACCATAATTTTTATAGGAATGGACCGGTAAGCCAGCGGAAGGCCTCGGTCAGATGACCAAAAGCTTCAGAGCAATGAGAGAGTGAGGCTGGTTATGTCTCGGGTAAATAAAGATTCACTTCCAATTTATAAATTTTATTGATTAATTTTGTTTATTGTTTAATGCTATATTGTTATTATTCATAAAAATTATGTAGAGAGTCGTACTGCCTTCTCTATCACCGAGCAGCTGTCAGCGGTACTGCCTTATCTATCACCGAGCAGCTGTCAGCTGTACTGCCTTCTCTATCACCGAGCAGCTGTCAGCGGTACTGCCTTCTCTATCACCGAGCAGCTGTCAGCGGTACTGCAATCTCTATCACCGAGCAGCTGTCAGCGGTACTGCCTTATCTATCACCGAGCAGCTGTCAGCGGTACTGCCTTCTCTATCACCGAGCAGCTGTCAGCGGTACTGCCTTCTCTATCACCGAGCAGCTGTCAGCGGTACTGCAATCTCTATCACCGAGCAGCTGTCAGCGGTACTGCCTTATCTATCACCGAGCAGCTGTCAGCTGTACTGCCTTCTCTATCACCGAGCAGCTGTCAGCGGTACTGCCTTCTCCATCACCGAGCAGCTGTCAGCGGTACTGCCTTCTCTATCACCGAGCAGCTGTCAGCGGTACTGCCTTCTCTATCACCGAGCAGCTGTCAGCGGTACTGCAATCTCTATCACCGAGCAGCTGTCAGCGGTACTGCCTTATCTATCACCGAGCAGCTGTCAGCTGTACTGCCTTCTCTATCACCGAGCAGCTGTCAGCGGTACTGCCTTCTCTATCACCGAGCAGATGTCAGCGGTACTGCCTTCTCTATCACCGAGCAGCTGTCAGCGGTACTGCCTTCTCTATCACCGAGCAGCTGTCAGCGGTACTGCCTTCTCTATCACCGAGCAGCTGTCAGCGGTACTGCCTTCTCTATCACCGAGCAGCTGTCAGCGATACTGCCTTCTCTATCACCGAGCAGCTGTTCAGCGGTACTGCAATCTCTATCACCGAGCAGCTGTCAGCGGTACTGCCTTATCTATCACCGAGCAGCTGTCAGCTGTACTGCCTTCTCTATCACCGAGCAGCTGTCAGCGGTACTGCCTTCTCTATCACCGAGCAGATGTCAGCGGTACTGCCTTCTCTATCACCGAGCAGCTGTCAGCGGTACTGCCTTCTCTATCACCGAGCAGCTGTCAGCGATACAGCCTTCTCTATCACCGAGAAGCTGTCAGCGGTACTGCCTTCTCTATCACCGAGCAGCTGTCAGCGGTAATGAATTCTCTATCACCGAGCAGCTGTCAGCGGTAATGCCTTCTCATATCACTGAGCAGCTGTCAGCTGTACTGCCTTCTCTATCACCGACCAGCTGTTAGCTGTACTGCCTTCTCTATCACCGAGCAGCTGTCAGCGGTACTGCTTTCTCTATCACCGAGCAGCTGTCAGCTGTACTGCTTTCCCTATCACCGAGCGGATGTCAGCGGTACTGCCTTCTCTATCACCGAGCAGATGTCAGCGGCACTGCCTTCTCTATCACCGAGCAGCTGTCAGCGGTACTGCCTTCTCTATCACCGAGCAGCTGTCAGCGATACTGCCTTCTCTATCACCGACAAGCTGTCAGCGGTACTGCCTTCTCTATCACCGAGCAGCTGTCAGCGGTAATGAATTCTCTATCACCGAGCAGCTGTCAGCGGTAATGCCTTCTCATATCACTGAGCAGCTGTCAGCTGTACTGCCTTCTCTATCACCGACCAGCTGTTAGCTGTACTGCCTTCTCTATCACCGAGCAGCTGTCAGCGGTACTGCTTTCTCTATCACCGAGCAGCTGTCAGCTGTACTGCTTTCCCTATCACCGAGCAGATGTCAGCGGTACTGCCTTCTCTATCACCGAGCAGCTGTCAGCGGTACTGCCTTATCTATCACCGAGCAGCTGTCAGCTGCACTGCCTTCTCTATCACCGAGCAGCTGTCAGCGGTACTGCCTTCTCTATCACCGAGCAGCTGTCAGCGGTACTGCCTTCTTTATCATCGAGCAGCTGTCAGCTGTACTGCCTTCTCTATCACCGAGCAGCTGTCAGCGGTAATACCTTCTCTATCACCGAGCAGCTGTCAGCGGTAATGCCTTCTCTATCACTGAGCAGCTGTCAGCTGTACTGCCTTCTCTATCACCGAGCAGCTGTTAGCTGTACTGCCTTCTCTATCACCGAGCAGCTGTCAGGGGTACTGCCTTCTCTATCACCGAGCAGCTGTCAGCTGTACTGCTTTCTCTATCACCGAGCAGATGTCAGCGGTACTGCCTTCTCTATCACCGAGCAGCTGTCAGCTGTACTGCCTTCTCTATCACCGAGCAGCTGTCAGGGGTACTGCCTTCTCTATCACCGAGCAGCTGTCAGCTGTACTGCTTTCTCTATCACCGAGCAGATGTCAGCGGTACTGCCTTCTCTATCACCGAGCAGCTGTCAGCGGTACTGCCTTCTCTATCACCGAGCAGCTGTCAGCGGTACTGCCTTCTCTATCACCGAGCAGCTGTCAGCGGTACTGCCTTCTCTATCACCGAGCAGTTGTCAGCGGTACTGCCTTCTCTATCACCGAGCAGCTGTCAGCTGTACTGCCTTCTCTATCACCGAGCAACTGTCAGCGGTAGTGCCTTCTCTAACACCGAGCAGCTGTCAGCGGTACTGCCTTATCTATCACCGAGCAGCTGTCAGCTGCACTGCCTTCTCTATCACCGAGCAGCTGTCAGCGGTACTGCCTTCTCTATCACCGAGCAGCTGTCAGCGGTACTGCCTTCTCTATCACAGAGCAGCTGTCAGCGGTACTGCCTTCTCTATCACCGAGCAGCTGTCAGCGGTACTGCCTTCTCTATCACAGAGCAGCTGTCAGCGGAACTGCCTTCTCTATCACCGAGCAGCTGTCAGCGGTACTGCCTTCTCTATCACCGAGCAGCTGTCAGCGGTACTGCCTTCTCTATCACCGAGCAGCTGTCAGCGGTACTGCCTTCTCTATCACCGAGCAGCTGCCAGCGGTACTGCCTTCTCTATCACCGAACAGCTGTCAGCGTACTGCCTTCTCTATCACCGAGCAGCTGTCAGCGATACTGCCTTCTCTATCACCGAGAAGCTGTCAGCGGTACTGCCTTCTCTATCACCGAGCAGCTGTCAGCGGTACTGCCTTCTCTATCATCGAGCAGCTGTCAGCTGTACTGCCTTCTCTATCACCGAGCAGCTGTCAGCGGTAATGCCTTCTCTATCACCGAGCAGCTGTCAGCGGTAATGCCTTCTCTATCACCGAGCAGATGTCAGCTGAACTTCGTTCTCTATCACCGAGCAGCTGTCAGCTGAACTTCGTTCTCTATCACCGAGCAGCTGTCAGCTGTACTGCCTTCTCTAACACCGAGCAGCTGTTAGTGGTACTGCCTTCTCTATCACTGAGCAGCTATCAATGGTGCTGCCTTCTCTATCACCGAGCAGCTGTCAGCTGTACTACCTTCTCTATCACCGAGCAGCTGTCAGCGTTACTGCCTTCTCTATCACCGAGCAGCTGTTAGCTGTACTGCCTTCTCTATCACCGAGCAGCTGTCAGCTGTACTGCTTTCTCTATCACCGAGCAGATGTCAGCTGAACTTCGTTCTCTATCACCGAGCAGCTGTCAGCTGAACTTCGTTCTCTATCACCGAGCAGCTGTCAGCTGTACTGCCTTCTCTAACACCGAGCAGCTGTTAGTGGTACTGCCTTCTCTATCACTGAGCAGCTGTCAATGGTGCTGCCTTCTCTATCACCGAGCAGCTGTCAGCTGTACTGCCTTCTCTATCACCGAGCAGCTGTCAGCGGTACTGCCTTATCTATCACCGAGCAGCTGTCATCTGCACTGCCTTCTCTATCACCGAGCAGCTGTCAGCGGTACTGCCTTCTTTATCACCGAGCAGCTGTCAGCGGTACTGCCTTATCTATCACCGAGCAGCTGTCAGCGGTACTGCCTTCTCCATCACCGAGCAGTTGTCAGCTGTACTGCCTTCTCTATCACCGAGCAGCTGTCAGCGGTACTGCCTTCTCTATCACCGAGCAGCTGTCAGCGGTACTGCCTTCTCTATCACAGAGCAGCTGTCAGCGGTACTGCCTTCTCTATCACCGAGCAGCTGTCAGCGGTACTGCCTTCTCTATCACCGAGCAGCTGTCAGCGGTACTGCCTTCTCTATCACAGAGCAGCTGTCAGCGGTACCGCCTTCTCTATCACCGAGCAGCTGTCAGCGGTACTGCCTTCTCTATCACCGAGCAGCTGTCAGCGGTACTGCCTTCTCTATCACCGGGCAGCTGTCAGCGGTACTGCCTTCTCTATCACCGAGCAGCTGTCAGCGGTACTGCCTTCTCTATCACCGAGCAGCTGTCAGCGGTACTGCCTTCTCTATCACCGAGCAGCTGTCAGCGGTACTGCCTTCTCTATCACCGATCAGCTGTCAGCTGTACTGCCTTCTCTATCACCGAGCAGCTGTCAGCGGTACTGCCTTATCTATCACCGAGCAGCTGTCAGCGGTACTGCCTTCTCTATCACCGAGCAGCTGTCAGCTGTACTGCCTTCTCTATCACAGAGCAGCTGTCAGCGGTACTGCCTTCTCTATCACCGAGCACCTGTCAGCGGTACTGCCTTCTCTATCACCGAGCAGCTGTCAGCGGTACTGCCTTCTCTATCACAGAGCAGCTGTCAGCGGTACTGCCTTCTCTATCACCGAGCAGCTGTCAGCGGTACTGCCTTCTCTATCACCGAGCAGCTGTCAGCGGTACTGCCTTCTCTATCACAGAGCAGCTGTCAGCGGTACTGCCTTCTCTATCACCGAGCACCTGTCAGCGGTACTGCCTTCTCTATCACCGAGCAGCTGTCAGCGGTACTGCCTTCTCTATCACCGAGCAGCTGTCAGCGGTACTGCCTTCTCTATCACCGAGCAGCTGTCAGCGGTAATGCCTTCTCTATCACCGAGCAGCTGTCAGCGGTACTGCCTTCTCTATCACCGAGCAGCTGTCAGCGATACTGCCTTCTCTATCACCGAGAAGCTGTCAGCTGTACTACCTTCTCTATCACCGAGCAGCTGTCAGCTGTACTTCCTTCTCTATCACCGAGCAGCTGTCAGCGGTACTGTCTTCTCTATCACTGAGCAGCTGTCAGCTGTACTGCCTTCTCTATCACCGAGCAGCTGTTAGCTGTACTGCCTTCTCTATCACCGAGCAGCTGTCAGCGGTACTGCCTTCTCTATCACCGAGCAGCTGTCAGCGGTACTGCCTTCTCTATCACCGAGCAGCTGTCAGCTGTACTGCCTTCTCTATCACCGAGAAGCTGTCAGCGGTACTGCCTTCTCTATCACCGAGCAGCTGTCAGCTGTACTGCCTTCATTATCACCGAACAGCTGTCAGCGCTACTGTCTTCTCTATCACCGACCAGCTGTCAGCTGTACTTCCTTCTCTATCACAGAGCAGCTGTCAGCTGTACTGCCTTCTCTATCACCGAGCAGCTGTCAGCTGTACTGCCTTCTCTATCACCGAGCAGATGTCAGCGGTACTGCCTTCTCTATCACCGAGCAGCTGTCAGCGGTACTGCCTTCTCTATCACCGAGCAGCTGTCAGCGATACAGCCTTCTCTATCACCGAGAAGCTGTCAGCGGTACTGCCTTCTCTATCACCGAGCAGCTGTCAGCGGTAATGAATTCTCTATCACCGAGCAGCTGTCAGCGGTAATGCCTTCTCATATCACTGAGCAGCTGTCAGCTGTACTGCCTTCTCTATCACCGACCAGCTGTTAGCTGTACTGCCTTCTCTATCACCGAGCAGCTGTCAGCGGTACTGCTTTCTCTATCACCGAGCAGCTGTCAGCTGTACTGCTTTCCCTATCACCGAGCGGATGTCAGCGGTACTGCCTTCTCTATCACCGAGCAGATGTCAGCGGCACTGCCTTCTCTATCACCGAGCAGCTGTCAGCGGTACTGCCTTCTCTATCACCGAGCAGCTGTCAGCGATACTGCCTTCTCTATCACCGACAAGCTGTCAGCGGTACTGCCTTCTCTATCACCGAGCAGCTGTCAGCGGTAATGAATTCTCTATCACCGAGCAGCTGTCAGCGGTAATGCCTTCTCATATCACTGAGCAGCTGTCAGCTGTACTGCCTTCTCTATCACCGACCAGCTGTTAGCTGTACTGCCTTCTCTATCACCGAGCAGCTGTCAGCGGTACTGCTTTCTCTATCACCGAGCAGCTGTCAGCTGTACTGCTTTCCCTATCACCGAGCAGATGTCAGCGGTACTGCCTTCTCTATCACCGAGCAGCTGTCAGCGGTACTGCCTTATCTATCACCGAGCAGCTGTCAGCTGCACTGCCTTCTCTATCACCGAGCAGCTGTCAGCGGTACTGCCTTCTCTATCACCGAGCAGCTGTCAGCGGTACTGCCTTGTTTATCATCGAGCAGCTGTCAGCTGTACTGCCTTCTCTATCACCGAGCAGCTGTCAGCGGTAATACCTTCTCTATCACCGAGCAGCTGTCAGCGGTAATGCCTTCTCTATCACTGAGCAGCTGTCAGCTGTACTGCCTTCTCTATCACCGAGCAGCTGTTAGCTGTACTGCCTTCTCTATCACCGAGCAGCTGTCAGGGGTACTGCCTTCTCTATCACCGAGCAGCTGTCAGCTGTACTGCTTTCTCTATCACCGAGCAGATGTCAGCGGTACTGCCTTCTCTATCACCGAGCAGCTGTCAGCGGTACTGCCTTCTCTATCACCGAGCAGCTGTCAGCGGTACTGCCTTCTCTATCACCGAGCAGCTGTCAGCGGTACTGCCTTCTCTATCACCGAGCAGTTGTCAGCGGTACTGCCTTCTCTATCACCGAGCAGCTGTCAGCTGTACTGCCTTCTCTATCACCGAGCAACTGTCAGCGGTAGTGCCTTCTCTAACACCGAGCAGCTGTCAGCGGTACTGCCTTATCTATCACCGAGCAGCTGTCAGCTGCACTGCCTTCTCTATCACCGAGCAGCTGTCAGCGGTACTGCCTTCTCTATCACCGAGCAGCTGTCAGCGGTACTGCCTTCTCTATCACAGAGCAGCTGTCAGCGGTACTGCCTTCTCTATCACCGAGCAGCTGTCAGCGGTACTGCCTTCTCTATCACAGAGCAGCTGTCAGCGGTACTGCCTTCTCTATCACCGAGCAGCTGTCAGCGGTACTGCCTTCTCTATCACCGAGCAGCTGTCAGCGGTACTGCCTTCTCTATCACCGAGCAGCTGTCAGCGGTACTGCCTTCTCTATCACCGAGCAGCTGCCAGCGGTACTGCCTTCTCTATCACCGAACAGCTGTCAGCGTACTGCCTTCTCTATCACCGAGCAGCTGTCAGCGATACTGCCTTCTCTATCACCGAGAAGCTGTCAGCGGTACTGCCTTCTCTATCACCGAGCAGCTGTCAGCGGTACTGCCTTCTCTATCATCGAGCAGCTGTCAGCTGTACTGCCTTCTCTATCACCGAGCAGCTGTCAGCGGTAATGCCTTCTCTATCACCGAGCAGCTGTCAGCGGTAATGCCTTCTCTATCACCGAGCAGATGTCAGCTGAACTTCGTTCTCTATCACCGAGCAGCTGTCAGCTGAACTTCGTTCTCTATCACCGAGCAGCTGTCAGCTGTACTGCCTTCTCTAACACCGAGCAGCTGTTAGTGGTACTGCCTTCTCTATCACTGAGCAGCTATCAATGGTGCTGCCTTCTCTATCACCGAGCAGCTGTCAGCTGTACTACCTTCTCTATCACCGAGCAGCTGTCAGCGGTACTGCCTTCTCTATCACCGAGCAGCTGTTAGCTGTACTGCCTTCACTATCACCGAGCAGCTGTCAGCTGTACTGCTTTCTCTATCACCGAGCAGATGTCAGCTGAACTTCGTTCTCTATCACCGAGCAGCTGTCAGCTGAACTTCGTTCTCTATCACCGAGCAGCTGTCAGCTGTACTGCCTTCTCTAACACCGAGCAGCTGTTAGTGGTACTGCCTTCTCTATCACTGAGCAGCTGTCAATGGTGGTGCCTTCTCTATCACCGAGCAGCTGTCAGCTGTACTGCCTTCTCTATCACCGAGCAGCTGTCAGCGGTACTGCCTTATCTATCACCGAGCAGCTGTCATCTGCACTGCCTTCTCTATCACCGAGCAGCTGTCAGCGGTACTGCCTTCTTTATCACCGAGCAGCTGTCAGCGGTACTGCCTTATCTATCACCGAGCAGCTGTCAGCGGTACTGCCTTCTCCATCACCGAGCAGTTGTCAGCTGTACTGCCTTCTCTATCACCGAGCAGCTGTCAGCGGTACTGCCTTCTCTATCACCGAGCAGCTGTCAGCGGTACTGCCTTCTCTATCACAGAGCAGCTGTCAGCGGTACTGCCTTCTCTATCACCGAGCAGCTGTCAGCGGTACTGCCTTCTCTATCACCGAGCAGCTGTCAGCGGTACTGCCTTCTCTATCACAGAGCAGCTGTCAGCGGTACCGCCTTCTCTATCACCGAGCAGCTGTCAGCGGTACTGCCTTCTCTATCACCGAGCAGCTGTCAGCGGTACTGCCTTCTCTATCACCGGGCAGCTGTCAGCGGTACTGCCTTCTCTATCACCGAGCAGCTGTCAGCGGTACTGCCTTCTCTATCACCGAGCAGCTGTCAGCGATACTGCCTTCTCTATCACCGAGAAGCTGTCAGCTGTACTACCTTCTCTATCACCGAGCAGCTGTCAGCTGTACTTCCTTCTCTATCACCGAGCAGCTGTCAGCGGTACTGTCTTCTCTATCACTGAGCAGCTGTCAGCTGTACTGCCTTCTCTATCACCGAGCAGCTGTTAGCTGTACTGCCTTCTCTATCACCGAGCAGCTGTCAGCGGTACTGCCTTCTCTATCACCGAGCAGCTGTCAGCGGTACTGCCTTCTCTATCACCGAGCAGCTGTCAGCTGTACTGCCTTCTCTATCACCGAGAAGCTGTCAGCGGTACTGCCTTCTCTATCACCGAGCAGCTGTCAGCTGTACTGCCTTCATTATCACCGAACAGCTGTCAGCGCTACTGTCTTCTCTATCACCGACCAGCTGTCAGCTGTACTTCCTTCTCTATCACAGAGCAGCTGTCAGCTGTACTGCCTTCTCTATCACCGAGCAGCTGTCAGCTGTACTGCCTTCTCTATCACCGAGCAGATGTCAGCGGTACTGCCTTCTCTATCACCGAGCAGCTGTCAGCGGTACTGCCTTATCTATCACCGAGCAGCTGTCAGCGGTACTGCCTTCTCTATCACCGAGCAGCTGTCAGCGATACTGCCTTCTCTATCACCGAGAAGCTGTCAGCGGTACTGCCTTCTCTATCACCGAGCAGCTGTCAGCGGTACTGCCTTCTCTACCATCGAGCAGCTGTCAGCTGTACTGCCTTCTCTATCACCGAGCAGCTGTCAGCGGTAATGCCTTATCTATCACCGAGCAGCTGTCAGCGGTAATGCCTTCTCTATCACTGAGCAGCTGTCAGCTGTACGGCCTTCTCTATCACCGAGCAGCTGTTAGCTGTACTGCCTTCTCTATCACCGAGCAGCTGTCAGGGGTACTGCCTTCTCTATCACCGAGCAGCTGTCAGCTGTACTGCTTTCTCTATCACCGAGCAGATGTCAGCGGTACTGCCTTCTCAATCACCGAGCAGCTGTCAGCGGTACTGCCTTCTCTATCACCGAGCAGCTGTCAGCGGTACTGCCTTATCTATCACCGAGCAGCTGTCAGCGGTACTGCCTTCTCTATCACCGAGCAGCTGTCAGCGGTACTGCCTTCTCTATCACCGACCAGTTGTCAGCGGTACTGCCTTCTCTATCACCGAGCAGCTGTCAGCTGTACTGCCTTCTCTATCACCGAGCAGCTGTCAGCGGTACTGCCTTCTCTATCACCGAGCAGCTGTCAGCGGTACTGCCTTATCTATCACAGAGCAGCTGTCATCTGCACTGCCTTCTCTATCACCGAGCAGCTGTCAGCGGCACTGCCTTCTCTATCACCGAGCAGCTGTCAGCGGTACTGCCTTATCTATCACCGAGCAGCTGTCAGCGGTACTGCCTTCTCCATCACCGAGCAGCTGTCAGCTGTACTGCCTTCTCTATCACCGAGCAGCTGTCAGCGGTACTGCCTTCTCTATCACCGAGCAGCTGTCAGCGGTACTGCCTTCTCTATCACCGAGCAGCTGTCAGCGGTACTGCCTTCTCTATCACCGAGCAGCTGTCAGCGGTACTGCCTTCTCTATCACAGAGCAGCTGTCAGCGGTACCGCCTTCTCTATCACCGAGCAGCTGTCAGCGGTACTGCCTTCTCTATCACCGAGCAGCTGTCAGCGGTACTGCCTTCTCTATCACCGAGCAGCTGTCAGCGGTACTGCCTTCTCTATCACCGAGCAGCTGTCAGCGGTACTGCCTTCTCTATCACCGAGCAGCTGTCAGCGGTACTGCCTTCTCTATCACCGAGCAGCTGTCAGCGGTACTGCCTTCTCTATCACCGATCAGCTGTCAGCGATACTGCCTTCTCTATCACCGAGAAGCTGTCAGCGGTACTGCCTTCTCTATCACCGAGCAGCTGTCAGCGGTACTGCCTTCTCTATCACCGAGCAGCTGTCAGCGGTACTGCCTTCTCTATCACAGAGCAGCTGTCAGCCGTACTGCCTTCTCTATCACCGAGCAGCTGTCAGCGGTACTGCCTTCTCTATCATCGAGCAGCTGTCAGCTGTACTGCCTTCTCTATCACCGAACAGCTGTCAGCTGTACTTCCTTCTCTATCACCGAGCAGCTGTCAGCGGTACTGTCTTCTCTATCACTGAGCAGCTGTCAGCGGTACTGCCTTCTCTATCACCGAGCAGCTGTTAGCTGTACTGCCTTCTCTATCACCGAGCAGCTGTCAGCGGTACTGCCTTCTCTATCACCGAGCAGCTGTCAGTGGTACTGCCTTCTCTATCACCGAGCAGGTGTCAGCTGTACTGCCTTCTCTATCACCGAGCAGCTGTCAGCTGTACTTCCTTCTCTATCACCGAGCAGCTGTCAGCGGTACTGCCTTCTCTATCACCGAGCAGCTGTCAGCGGTACTGTCTTCTCTATCACTGAGCAGCTGTCAGCTGTACTGCCTTCTCTATCACCGAGCAGCTGTTAGCTGTACTGCCTTCTCTATCACCGAGCAGCTGTCAGCGGTACTGCCTTCTCTATCACCGAGCAGCTGTCAACGGTACTGCCTTCTCTATCACCGAGCAGCTGTCAGCTGTACTGCCTTCTCTATCACCGAGCAGCTGTCAGCTGTACTATCTTCTCTATCACCGAGCAGCTGTCAGCGGTACTGCCTTATCTATCACCGAGCAGCTGTCAGCTGAACTTCGTTCTCTATCACCGAGCAGCTGTCAGCTGTACTGCCTTCTCTAACACCGAGCAGCTGTTAGTGGTACTGCCTTCTCTATCACTGAGCAGCTGTCAATGGTGCTGCCTTCTCTATCACCGAGCAGCTGTCAGCTGTACTGCCTTCTCTATCATCGAGCAGCTGTCAGCGGTACTGCCTTCTCTATCACCGAGCAGCTGTCAGCGGTACTGCATTCTCTATCACCGAGTAGCTGACAGCGGTACTGCCTTCTCAATATCACCGAGCAGCTGTCAGCAGCGCTGCTTTCTCTATCACCGAGCAGCTGTCAGCGGTACTGTCTTCTCTATCACCGAGCAGCTGCCATCCGTACTGCCTTCTCTATCACCGAGCAGCTGTCAGCGGTACTGCCTTCTCTATCACCGAGCAGCTGTCAACGGTACTGCCTTCTCTATCACCGAGCAGCTGTCAGCTGTACTGTCTTCTCTATCACCGAGCAGCTGTCAACGGTACGGCCTTCTCTATATCACCGAGCAGCTGTCAGCAGTGCTGCTTTCTCTGTCACCGAGCAGCTGTCAGCTGTACTGCCTTCATTATCACCGAGCAGCTGTCAGCGGTACTGTCTTCTCTATCACCGAGCAGCTGTCAGCTGTACTGCCTTCACTATCACAGAGCAGCTGTGAGCTGTACTGCCTTCTCTATTACCGAGCAGCTGTCAGCTGTACTGCCTTCTCTATCACCGAGCAGCTGTCAGCTGTACTATCTTCTCTAACACCGAGCAGCTGTCAGCGGAACTTCCTTCTCTATCACCTAGCAGCTGTCAGCTGTACTGCCTTCTCTATCACCGAGCAGCTGTCAGCGGTACTTCCTTCTCTATCACCGAGCAGCTGTCAGCGGTACTGCCTTCTCTATCACCGAGCAGCTATCAACGGTACTGCCTTCTCTATCACCGAGCAGCTGTCAGCGGTACTGCCTTCTCTATCACCGAGCAGCTGTCAGCGGTACTGCCTTCTCTATCACCGAGTAGCTTTCAGCGGTACTGCCTTCTCTATATCACGGAGCAGCTGTCAGCAGCGCTGCTTTCTCTATCACCGAGCAGCTGTCAGCGGTACTGCCTTCTCTATCACCGAGCAGCTGCCAGCCGTACTGCCTTCTCTATCACCGAGCAGCTGTCAGCGGTACTGCCTTCTCTATCATTGAGCTGCTGTCAACGGTACTGCCTTCTCTATCACCGAGCAGCTGTCAGCGGTACTGCCTTCTCTATCACCGAGCAGCTGTCAGCGGTACGGCCTTCTCTATGTCACCGAGCAGCTGTCAGCAGCGCTGCTTTCTCTATCACCGAGCAGCTGTCAGCGGTACTGCCTTCTCTATCACCGAGCAGCTGCCAGCCGTACTGCCTTCTCTATCACCGAGCAGCTGTCAGCGGTACTGCCTTCTCTATCATTGAGCTGCTGTTAACGGTACTGCCTTCTCTATCACCGAGCAGCTATCAACGGTACTGCCTTCTCTATCACCGAGCAGCTGTGAGCTGTACTCCCTTCTCTATCACCGAGCAGCTGTCAGCGGTACTGCCTTCTCTATCACAGAGCAGCTGTCAGTGTTACTGCCTTCTCTATCACCGAGCAGCTGTCAGCGGTACTGCCTTCTCTATTACAGAGCAGCTGTCAGCGGTGCTGCCTTCTCTATCACCGAGCAGCTGTCAACGGTACTGCCTTCTCTATCACCGAGAAGCTGTCAGCGGTACTGCCTTCTCTATCACCGAGCAGCTGTCAGCGGTACGGCCTTCTCTATATCACCGAGCAGCTGTCAGCAGTGCTGCTTTCTCTATCACCGAGCAGCTTTCAGCGGTACTGCCTTCTCTATCACCGAGCAGCTGTCAGCGGTACTTCCTTCTCTATCACCGAGCAGCTGTCAGCGCTAATGCCTTCTCTATCACCGAGCAGCTATCAACGGTACTGCCTTCTCTATCACCGAGCAGCTGTCAGCTGTACTGCCTTCTCTATCACCGAGCAGCTGTCAGCGGTACTGTCTTCTCTATCACCGAGCAGCTGTCAGCGGTACTCCCTTATCTATATCACCGAGCAGCTGTCAGCAGTGCTGCTTTCTCTATCTCCGAGCAGCTGTCAGCGGTACTGCCTTCTCTATCACCGATCAGCTGTCAGCGGTACTGCCTTCTCTATGTCACCGAGCAGCTGTCAGCGGTACTGCCTTCTCTTTATCACCGAGCAGCTGTCAGCGGTGCTGCCTTCTCTATCACCGAGCAGCTGTCAGCGGTACTGCCTTATCTATCACCGAGCAGCTGTCAGCAGTGCTACTTTCTCTATAACCGAGGAGCTGTCAGCGGTACTGCCTTCTGTTTCACCGAGCAGCTGTCAGCGATACTGCCTTCTCTATCACCGAGCAGCTGTCAGCGGTACTGCCTTCTCTATTCCCGAGCAGCTGTCAGTGGTACTGCCTTCTCTATCACCGAGCAGCTGTCAGCGGTACTGCCTTCTCTCTCACCGAGCAGCTATCAGCGGTGCTGCCTTCTCTATCACCGAGCAGCTTTCAGCGGTGCTGCCTTCTCTATCACCGAGCAGCTGTCAGCAGTACTGCCTTATCTAAACACCGAGCAGCTTTCAGCGGTTCCGCCTTATCTATCACCGAGCAGCTGTCAGCGGTACTGCCTTCGCTATCACCGAGCAGCTGTCGGCGGCACTGCCTTCTCTATCACCGAGCAGCTGTCAGCGGTACTGCCTTCTCTATTCCCGAGCAGCTGTCAGTGGTACTGCCTTCTCTATCACCGAGCAGCTGTCAGCGGTACTGCCTTCTCTCTCACCGAGCAGCTATCAGCGGTGCTGCCTTCTCTATCACCGAGCAGCTGTCAGCGGTGCTGCCTTCTCTATCACCGAGCAGCTGTCAGCATACTGCCTTATCTATCACCGAGCAGCTGTCAGCGGTACTGCCTTCGCTATCACCGAGCAGCTGTCAGCGGTACTGCCTTCGCTATCACCGAGCAGCTGTCAGCTGTCACTTTGCCATATACAGACTAATTTTTCATAACTATATTTAACACATTTAACACTTTATTGAGATTTACACCGTGTTAGAAATTCTGACTTAACCTTCCATCCACATAACTGTGGAGTACAATTCTGACTTAGCCTTCCATCCACATAACTGTGGAGAACAATTCTGACTCAACCTTCCATCCACATAACTGTGGAGAACAATTCTGACTTAACCTTCCATCCACATAACTGTGGAGAACAATTCTGACTTAACCTTCCATCCACATAACTGTGGAGAACAATTCTGACTTAACCTTCCATCTACATAACTGTGGAGAACAATTCTGACTTAACCTTCCATCCACATAACTGTGGAGAACAATTCTGACTTTACCTTCCATCCACATAACTGTGGAGAACAATTGTGACTTAACCTTCCATCCACATAACTGTGGAGAACAACTCTGACTTAACCTTCCATCCACATAACTGTGGAGAACAATTCTGACTTAATCATCCATCCACATAACTGTGGAGAACAGTTCTGACTTAACCTTCCATCCACGTAACTGTGGAGAACAATTCTGACTTAACCTTCCATCCACATAACTGTGGAGAACAATTCTGACTTAACCTTCCATCCACATATCTGTGGGGTACAATTCTGACTTAACCTTCCATCCACATAACTGTGGAGAACAATTCTGACTTAACCTTCCATCAACATAACTGTGGAGAACAATTCTGACTTAACCTTCCATCCATATAACTGTGGAGAACAATTCTGACTTAACCTTCCATCCACATAACTGTGGGGAACAATTCTGACTTAACCTTCCATCCACATAACTGTGGAGAACAATTCTAACTTAACCTTCCATCCACATAACTGTGGAGAACAATTCTAACTTAACCTTCCATCCACATAACTGTGGAGAACTCTTGACACAAGAAATTAATAACTTAGTGATACCAAAGTATCCTGGATACTAACTGGACTTTAGGAACACTGGGGTGGCGAACTCTGTCACTTCTTCACTGTCCATTATCTCAGCTCCACAACTAACTCCGGGACCCTGGATTAGGAACATATGGTTCCTGTAATAATGTTAAAAAATTACGCCAGTTAAACTGGTTATTAAGTGGACTGTATAAAAATGGGTTCAAACTCTATCCATTCCGTGGTTTATCAACATCCTGTCTGCCAACATTTGGGGCTCTATTAAAAATGTTCGTGAGCTCACTCGCAGTTTCGTGAGCACTCATCATCCTAACATTATCGCACATCGTAGAGACATTTTCAGACGACAGGACACCAGAAAAGAGATTTGCTAGAATTGCTAGAGACACCTCATTAATGTGACCAAACAGGCAAGGTCAATGATGAGGCGTTGTCATTTTTGTTTATAAGTGTACATGTTCATCTCATTGATGAGGCAATTTCTACTTACCAATAAATGATATTCTTCAAGCTATGCATTAACACTCGTATCTTTGTACTAGCATGTGCAATGCACAGACCCCTATGACAGCAAGCAGACTAGATCAACTTCCTGACGGAAAATGTGGAAGTCGTTCTACTTCAAAATACATGTGAACATATAACTGTTGTTGTTGGTTCGCCGGTCTTGTCCCGGTCCGGGTCTTTTCAAGATGGTGACCTGGAGAGGATATTATAACTGTGATCTCAACAATGTATAACGACAAATTATGACGAACCTTTTCCATGTGGATATAAAAACTTTGTTGACTTCGCTTACTCATATCTCTGGCTACTCCCTGGACACAATAGCGAGTGATCTATCTGAAGGGCGAAGTAATTTACAAACCTCTTGGCTATTCGGGAATATCTAACCCCCATGGCTGTCTTTACAACACTGAAAATTAAAATAGAAGGTTTTGAAGAATCATCATGCACAACCTGGCTGTGGGAAAGCGTACACTGGCCGGCCCTTTACCTTGAGTTTGCCACCTCTGATTACAATACTGTTCTCCAAGGTGACGTTGATAGTTAAATGAATGTCTAAACTGAACTCATCGTTAATCTCCAACACAAGTACATCCCTCACTAGCAGTATGTGACGTAGCCTTCAGGTCACCTATGGTTTGGATATCGTTGCCGAGAGGCCACTATTGCTAAGTACAGAGATTGTAGAAGGTACAAGAAGCATCCTAACATTTACAGGCAAGCCTGTCAGCAAATGAAAAGAGTCCACAGCTAGGCCATCCTAAAATGGAAAGCTGACAGGAAAAGAGAACTTACATCAGTAAGAGTGGGCTCTAAATCCTTGTGATCCTTCGTCAAGAATCGACAAGAATATTTACCTGATGAAATTTTCTCCCTTAGTAACCAAGAAAAAATATATAATTACTTCATGTTAAGCGCTAAACCCATGTGAGTCATTAAGAGCACGAAGTCGTGGAGGCTTGATCCTCCGTCTGCTGAGCGAGAGACAAAAGCACTTCCTATTTGTACTCGCCTATTCTTCAATAGTAACCAAGAGAATGCTGACCTGTATGCTGAGCACTTTTGCCAAGGTAGGAAACCTCCTTCTTAGCCGCAAGAATTGTGTCCAGGTTGTCAGAGGTGATAATAAGACAGGATGAAGCATTTTCTCTTCCTTACATTCCTGGAACAAGAAAAAGCTTCATACCAAGATAAGGTGAGGCCAAGATTGTTGAGTAGAGGTGCAGACCAGCTAGCATAAACTCTAACTCGCATCTGTCAGCAGTGTCACTCCTGTTAACCACTGGCAAAATTCTTGACACAATGCTGACACGGCACATTACAGCATTTATCGATTATCACTCACTTTTTAGTGGAAGTCAGTACGATTTCAAGAAAGGTCGCTCTGCTGCTGATCTCTTAAACCACACCATTATGTGGCACCAGTCGCTGGATAATCCAAGATCAGTTGTGTAGTAGCATGGTACACTGCTGGTGCTTTCCACCGAGTATGGCACCAGGGACTATTGGCATAATAATAATAATAATATTTATTTCTACAAAAACATGATACAACTTATACAGACTGCAAGCATTAGGATTTTCCGGCTCTGCATTATGCCTCCTTAATGATTACTTTCAAGATAGATCTTTAAGAATAGTTCTCATAGAGACTGAGTCAACAAGACACTGTTAGTGCCAATGTTGCACAAGGAAGTGTGTTTGGGCCATTGCTATGGAATGTCTACTCCGGTGACTTTTTTTTTTTACCTCATCCTTATGCAGATAACTGTACTCTGATATTTACTTATCCAAGAGAGGAAATGCTAACTGCACAGGTACCTAAATAACCAGCTTACAGCTATATCAACTTGGAAAACACGATGGCAGGTTATAATTACTTCTGATAAAACACAAATGATGGCTTCTAGGCACCACGACGGTAATGACTGAGCAGTAGTAAGACTGAATTGGAAGATGTTGAAACACACGAGGTGGATATTATAGGGGTGAAATTTGATTCCAAGGAATAAAAAATCTAACTGCACTAAGGTGTATATCGTACCTGCTCGACAGTAGAGGTTAAAAGATTCTGTAAGAGGCATAAGTGCACTGATATCTTGAGTATGCTCCACTGTCTTGGATTGTTTACCCCCGTCTAATTGACTTCAGAACTGAATAAGGAAACCGAGACTCCGACTTATCTCTCCCCCCTGGACCCAGCCTGTATACATCTCTCAACCCATCATTCAACATCTAAAAAACGTGGGTATTTTTACTATTATGTACAAGACTGTCTTTAGATTCTATATACAATAAGACGGGCAGCAAACACCAATTACAGCCTTGTTATGAGCATCACTTCATCTGAAAGAATTCATTCCTAAATGATTCGAGTCTGAAACATGGTAGTACAGCATAATAATGATGAAAAAACAGTTGACCAAATGAAATTAATGGCCCATAGGTGACCCAAATTCATCCTGTTACCTTTTTGTATAATACATAATAATAAAAAGGCTTTCAAATGGTGTAAATGCAGACTAAATGTTGAGAGAGGAAGTGTAAGAGGAAGATACTTGAGGGATTAGTTCCAGATGTAAACACTACTGATAGAACTTGCAGGAGTGAGTTATGTTTCAGGAAGAGTAAAAGAGAAATATCGCGGAACGGATGGGGTTTGAACTCATGGCAAGTTGCGCTCTGTTTATTCATTTCAAGTTACTTGTCGTTACTTGTTGAAGGCAAAGGAAGGCTAGAGGAACCTATTCATAACCATTGTGCATTATTCAATACACTTGTGAATCTAGTCATTACTTTCACTCAAACTGATCATTGGTAAAATCAGTGATTTTTAAGAAAGTTATCTTGAATTTGTGTACTTTTACAACTCTGAATTGTTTGCTGTGTCGTTAACATGACTCACGAAATCGTAATGACACGATTGCAAACAAACCATATCACGGGTGGGGCTAGAACCCGCGATCAGAGAGTCTCAAAACTCCAGTGGCTAACGCGACGGTCTGGAGTTTTGAGACTCTCTGATCGCGGGTTCTATCCCCGCCCGTGGTATGGTTTGCTGTGTCGTCTCTATCAAGCGACTGACATAAGCCAAAAATTTGTGTTTTTTTAATTACATTTGTGACTATAATACAAGTGACTACACAAATAAATAACCCGCACACACGAGAATGACACTTATGATGACGTTTCAGTCAGACTTGATAAATAAGACACTTGTGCAACATTAGGGTATCTTTATTCTGGAGACGTTTCGCCAGCAATTGGCTTCTTCAGTCCAATGCACAGAAAGGGAGATGACTGAATAGGAGTTTGAGGAAATCAGTCCCTCAGCCTTGTGTTCAGTCCATCAACCTTGATGAAAGTGCAACATATCCAAAGAGATGAAGCTTTCATTCTGTGACATGAATGACTAATGTGACATGAATGACTAATGTGACATGAGTCACCACTGACATGAATCACCACTGGAGAAACGCACTAGAGGAAGATTTAAAACATTGCACAAGTGTCTCAGTTATAAACCTGTCGGTTTTCTAAACCATTTATTCAATCAATAGTTTCTTTCCTTTGATGAAAACATCAACACTAAAAGTTTCAAGTTGACCAGGAGATCCATTTTCCGGTTATTGCACAGAATACAACAAAATATCTGCCCACACAGTCTAAACCCATCCAGTGTTCCATCCAGTTCATACGATTGATGTATCTGCTACTGAGAACTGCTGGATGTATCTGCTACTGAGAACTGCTGGATGTATCTACTACTGAGCACTGCTGGATGTATCTGCTACTGAGGACTGATGGATGTATCTACTACTGAGGACTGATGGATGTATCTACTACTGAGGACTGCTGGATGTATCTACTACTGAGGACTGCTGGATGTATCTGCTACTGAGCACTGCTGGATGTATCTACTACTGAGGACTGATGGATGTATCCACTACTGAGCACTGCTGGATGTATCTACTACTGAGGACTGATGGATGTATCTACTACTGAGCACTGCTGGATGTATGTGTTACTGAGCACTGCTGGATGTATCTACTACTGAGCACTGCTGGATGTATCTACTACTGAGGACTGATGGATGTATCTACTACTGAGGACTGCTGGATGTATCTACTACTGAGGACTGCTGGATGTATCTGCTACTGAGCACTGCTGGATGTATCTACTACTGAGGACTGATGGATGTATCCACTACTGAGCACTGCTGGATGTATCTACTACTGAGGACTGATGGATGTATCTACTACTGAGCACTGCTGGATGTATCTGTTACTGAGCACTGCTGGATGTATCTACTACTGAGCACTGCTGGATGTATCTACTACTGAGCACTGCTGGATGTATCTACTACTGAGGACTGCTGGATGTATCCACTACTGAGCACTGCTGGATGTATCTACTACTGAGCACTGATGGATGTATCTACTACTGAGCACTGCTGGATGTATCTGCTACTGAGCACTGCTGGATGTATCTACTACTGAGCACTGCTGGATGTATCTACTACTGAGCACTGCTGGATGTATCTACTACTGAGCACTGCTGGATGTATCTACTACTGAGCACTGCTGGATGTATCTACTACTGAGGACTGCTGGATGTATCCACTACTGAGCACTGCTGGATGTATCTACTACTGAGGACTGATGGATGTATCTACTACTGAGCACTGCTGGATGCATCTACTACCGAGCACTGCTGGATGTATCTACTACTGAGGACTGATGGATGTATCCACTACTGAGAGCTGATGGATGTATCTACTACTGGGCACTGCTGGATGTATATACTACTGAGCACTGCTGGATGTATCTACTACTGAGCACTGCTGGATGTATCTACTACTGAGTACTGCTGGATGTATCTACTACGGAGGACTGATGGATGTATCTACTACTGAGCACTGATGGATGAATCTACTACTGAGTACTGATGGATGAATCTACTAATGAGGACTGATGGATCTATCTACTACTGAGGACTGATTGATGTATCCACTACTGAGGACTGATGGATGTATCTACTACTGAGCACTGCTGGATGTATCTACTACTGAGAACTGATGGATGTATCTACTACTGAGCACTGCTGGATGTATCTACTACTGAGAGCTGATGGATGTATCTACTACTGAGGACTGATGGATGTATCTACTACTGAGAACTGATGGATGTATCTACTACTGAGCACTGCTGGATGTATCTACTACTGAGAGCTGATGGATGCATCTACTACTGAGAACTGATGGATGTATCTATTACTGAGGACTGATGGATGTATCTACTACTGAGAACTGATGGATGTATCTACTACTGAGGACTGATGGATGTATCTACTACTGAGAACTGATGGATGTATCTACTACTGAGCACTGATGGAAGTATCTACTACTGAGCACTGATGGATGTATCTACTACTGAGGACTGATTGATGTATCTACTACTGAGGACTGATGGATGTATCTACTACTGAGCACTGCTGGATGTATCTACTACTTAGCACTGATGGATATATATACTACTGAGGACTGATGGATGTATCTACTACTGAGGACTGGTGGATGCATCTACTGAGCACTGATAGATATACCTACTGAGTACTGATAGATATATCTACTGAGCACTGATGCCGTTCATAATTGTTTTAATCATAGGAAAACTCTAAACCCGTAGGCGTCATACAGCGCTTTAAGAATGGGAGTCATTCAAATTCAAACTAATCTAGTGGAAGATAAGTAAAGTTCCTTGGATCAAGAGCCCTCACCAGCATCAAGGCACAGTAACAGAATAACGTGAAATAATACTCCTCCATTTAGATATTAAGTGTGAGAAAATAACAGCTATACACTCCATTAAACCTGACAATCTCCTTTTAGTAGGAAACACGACTGTTGTAATTATGAAGTGAACCAGAGGAGTTTCTCACTAGTTATCACATGGAAACAAAATGTGTGAATGACCTATGTAACATTGTACATAATACATCCACTCATGCAAATATTCCCATTAATCTTACCCAACACACATTATACAAGTATTGAAGATTTTAAGCTGATTGATGTATTATCGAGTAAGCTTAAATAATCATAAAACCGCAAATATATTTTGTCCAGCTTACTTTTGTGATTTACATTCTATTTAAAATTCTCCACAATCCTATAAGATTTTTTATTTTAATTTGCTTAAAAAAATCCAATTGGATGAAATTAATACAAAAATACTTATTAAGAAAAGCTAACATTTAAAGTTTGAAGTCGATCAGAAGAGTCATTCGGTAGTTATTACGTGGAACCTCTTCCCTTTTTCCTAACTAATTTCACCAAGATTATGTCTAGGTGGCTATGGAGAAAGTGTATCTTTATGTTCATATTTGTACCTAAATTCTGTCAGCATGTTTTGCACCAGCTCTTCATAATTGTCTGCTTTGTGATTACCCAACAAGTTCTTGACAACTGACACATAACTTCTCCATGCAGAAACTTCAACACCATTTATTCATTTTGTGAAATTAGAATCCTTGATAAGCTTTCGAATTTGAGCAACATTAAAGGCAGGGTGGCCCGAAATGGAGAAACTTTCATCATCATTCATTCCATCACTGTCTTACCAGACGCGTGCCTACACTACAGTTATAAAACTGCAACATTAACACCCCTGCTTCAGAGTGCAGGCTCTGTACTTCCCATCTCCAGGACTCAAGTCCGGCCTCCCGGTTTCCCTGAATCCCTTCATAAATGTTACCTTACTTACACTCCAACAGCACGTCAAGTCCTAAAAATCATTTGTCTCCATTCACTCCTAACACGCTCACGCTCATGTTGGAAGTCCAAGCCCCTCTCACACAAACTCTCCTTTACCCCCCTCCCTCCAACCTTTCCAAGGCTGACCCCTACCCTGTCTTCCCTCCACTACAGATTTGTAAACTCTCGAAGTGATTCTATTTCCTTCTACCCTCTCTACTTGTCCAAACCACCTCAATAGCCCCTCCTCAGCCCTCTGGATAATAGTTTTGGTTTGTAGGTGAATGGTTCAGAGAACCGACATGTTGATAAATTAGACACATGTGCAACTCTTGGATATCTTTATTGAGGAAACGTTTCGCCACACAGTGGCTTCATCAGTCCATACAAAGGAGAATCTTGAAGAACAGGAGGAGAATGAGGTAATCAGTCCCTCAACCTTGAGTCGATGTGATCAGTCCATCAATCTTGAATAGAATACGGCATACGTGCGGAGAAGGAGCTTATAAACCGTTGTTAGGAGAGGTACAGCAGTCATAGGCGGTGTCACATTTGTTCAATGTGGAAGTAGGTCGTACCCAAGAATTAGGCAAGCGAAGAATTCCCAAGTATTAAGATCCAAAGAAGTTGCAGTGTCTGACAGGTTTGTAGGTGAATGGTTCAGAGAACCGACATGTTGATAAATTAGACACATGTGCAACTCTTGGGTATCTTTATTGGGGAAACGTTTCGCCACACAGTGGCTTCATCAGTCCATACAAAGGAGAATCTTGAAGAACAGGAGGAGAATGAGGTAATCAGTCCCTCAACCTTGAGTCGATGTGATCAGTCCGATGTGATCAACATGTCGGTTCTCTGAACCATTCATCTACAAACCTGTCAGACACTGCAACTTCTTGGGATCTTAATACTTGGGAATTCTTCGCTTGCCTAATTCTTGGGTACGACCTACTTCCACATTGAACAAATGCGACACCGCCTATGACTGCTGCACCTCTCCTACCAACGGTTTATAAGCTCCTCCGCACGTATGCCGTATTCTATTCAAGATTGATGGACTGATCACATCGACTCAAGGTTGAGGGACTGATTACCTCATTCTCCTCCTGTTCTTCAAGATTCTCCTTTGTATGGACTGATGAAGCCACTGATGAAGCCACAGCCAAAGTTCTATGTCTCCACAAAGTTCTATGTCTCCACAGTGAATCACTCACCCTTTTCTCCTCATCAGATTTACCTCATCCTTCATAGACCGATCTGCTGACACGTCCACTCCTAAATATCTGAACAAGAACATAAGAACATAAGAAAGAGGATCACTGCAGCAGGCCTGTTGGCCCATACTAGGCAGGTCCTTTACAATCCATCCCACTAACAAAACATTTGCCCAACCCAATTTTCAATGCTACCCAAGAAATAAGCTCTGATAACTCTATCCACTCATTTGCAAGTCCCACTCAAATCCAACCCCTCTTACTCATATATTTATCCAACCTAAATTTGTAACTACCCAAAGTCCTAGCCTCAATAACCCAACTAGGTAGACTGATTCACTCATCAACTACCCTATTTCCAAGCCAATACTTTCCTATGTCCTTTCTAAATTTAAACTTGTTTAATTTAAGTCCATTACTGCGGGTTCTCTCTTGGAGAGACATCCTCAAGACCTTATTAATGTCCCCTTTATTAATACCCACCTTCCACTTATACACTTCGATCATGTCTCCCCTCATTCTTCGTCTAACAAGAGAATGTAATTTAAGAGTCTTCAATCTTTCTTCATAAGGAAGATTTCTAATGCTATGTATTAATTTAGTCATTCTACGCGGAATATTTTCTAACGAATTTATATCCATTCTGTAATATGGAGACCAGAACTGAGCTGCATAATCTAAGTGAGGCCTTACTAATTGCTACACTCCGTAGGTTGTAACTACTCAGATAGTTTCATTCTGGTTAGAGCATAACAACAATGGTCAGAGAGGTTGGGGTAATAATAGTAATCCTCCGGAAATCTTATTTTAATGAAGCATATTTATAATACAACATAAAGCCAATAATAATACAATAAGAATTATCGTATATAAGTTATGAATGCTTGTTTGTTCTATATTATCTGAAATATATGTACAAGGCTTTTATAACACAAAGGTTAGGATGAGATCCTAGATATAACATATATGTACAGAGATTACTTTAGTGAATAATGTCTTATTTCCCATAAGGAAGCAGTCAGAATACAACAGAATAAGTCCAGGCCGGATAATCAACCTTGGTCAGTTACCAGAGACGAGCAGGAGTGTTCTCGTTGGCTGCTACTTCTTCACTGCATACAGGTCAGGTGGGTCACGTGACGTGACTCACCAACACTCAGTAGAGTAGTTGAACAAAAAAGGGGGGGAAGGGGGGGTGTCACCACTGAACACAACAGATTAACCATACATCAGTACACAGAGTGGCAGGCACGTTGCTATACCTTCAATTAAACTTATCATGGCCATGTTACATAAATAATTATAATAATTGTTAATAAGAATAAGCCTTAATAATACAAGGACGTTCATTTCCAATTTAGCTATTAAAGGAAATAACCGCAATGTAATATTAAAGAAAGGTTAACAATAGGGGCATGACACCCCGGCCCTCAAGCAAATATCTCGGCGTGTAAGGTGCTGATGGTGTGGAAGAAGCCATCCAGCTGGTGGATGGAGGTACATCTCTCCGAGCTCAGTCATCCACTTCCTAGAACTGGACCAGAAACACTGCTAGACTGCAAAGAATTTCCGTAATTAGGCAATATGTTAGGAGCGAGAGAGAGCATCAGCTAAAACTTTGCTCGAACCCTTTATGTGCAATATGGAGATCCGGTAAGGTTGGATCCTTAAAGCCCAACGTACTATTCTAACATTTTTTGATTTCATAGAATTTATGAAAGTTAGTGGATTATGGTTTGAGTAAATATTTATCACATGAGGAGTATAACCGAGGTATACGTCAAAGTGTTCCAAGGACAAGACTAAAGCCAGGGCTTCTTTTTCTATGGTTGAATACGATCTTTGATATTCTTTCAATTTATAGGAAAAATAACATATTGGATGTAGAATATTACTGTTTTGGAAAGATTGCAATAAGACAGCACCTATTGCTGCATCGCTGGCGTCAACATGGAGGGTGAAAGAACTTGGAAATGGGTGCTCGCAATACTGGGGCGGAGGAAAGGAAACGTTTTAAACGTTTAAATGCTTGCTCACAATTCTCGTCCCAATTAAATTTATATTTAGGACTGGTCAATCTAGTAAGGGGGGAGGCAACTTGAGCAAAGTTTGGGCAAAAGCGCCTGTAATAAGTAGCCATTCCCCAAAATCGTTGGAGGGCTTTCCTGTCCTGAGGCGTCGGAAAATTTAAAATAGCTTGGACCTTTAATTGATCGGGGGCTACTAGTACTTTCCCTATTTTAAAACCGAGATATTTAATCTGGGCTTCACCAAAGTCACATTTTTGTAAATTTACAGTGAAATTGTATTTCTGCAACGCTTTCAGTAGTTGCTCTAATCTTTCTAAATGAGACTGCCAGTCATCACTAAAAACCACCAGGTCGTCTAAGTATGCCTCTACACCTTCTAAGGGTTGGACTAAAATGTTCATAATTCTCTGGAAAGTGGAGGCTGCGTTACACAAGCCGAAAGGCATAACCTTATATGTAAATAGTCCGTTCTTAACTACGAAGCCGGAAATTTCTTGGGCCCTAGGAGTTAACGGTACCTGGTAATACCCTCTCAGTAAGTCTAATCTGGTCACAAAGTTGGCATCGGCCACAGCATCTATTAAATCATCAATCCTGGGTAATGGAAACCCATCTGGCTTGGTGACTGAATTTACTTTACGATAATCCGTGCATAGGCGTACGGTACCATCGGGCTTTGGGACCAATAAACATGGAGAGGCCCAAGGTGTCCATCTGGGTTCTATCAAGTGATATTCCAGTAATGTGTTTATCTCTTGCTGAATTAATTCTTACTTAGCAGTAGAGACCCCGTAAGGAGATTGCTTTATTGGACTATCTTCTAACAATTCCATATCGTGAAAACCCAAGGTACAAGGAGTAGGGATATCTTGGAAGATGGAGTTATATTTAGTGATTAAGTCTTTTATTTGAGATTTTTGGGAGGTAGGAAGAACTTCCAGGAAATGGTCTAGTTGTTTTAAAACTTAAAAATTATGTAGTCGAAATTCTCTTACTTCACTTACAGTGTCATTCCTAATTTCAGTGGATGTAGGTTGAATAGAGGTAATATTAGTAGGGAGAAGGTTGGACTCGTACTTCTTTAAGTTATCTATGTGATGCCTCTTAATTTTCTTACGACGTCCTGGTTCACGGACCAGATAATTCACCTCATTTTCTTTGTCTACTATCTCATACGGCCCCATATATCGAGGTTTTAACGAATGACCTGGAATTAAATTTTAACTAACACTAATTCATTGGGAGAGAATGAACGTGATTTAGCTTTTTAGTCGTACGATTTCTTCATTTTAGCTTGTGCTTCGGTCAGGTTCACGGCAGCTAAGCTCTCTGTTCTTTCCAAAGTAGTAGGACTGGGATGAAGAGGTCGTCTCTTCCCTATCCAAGAATCTCGTAATATTGCTAGGTGGTCCTCGTACCTGATGTCCAAAAATCAAGTCAAATGGAGAGTATTTAGTACTTTCCTGTTCAGCGTCGCGGAGAGCGAAGAGAAGAAAGGGTAAACCTTCATCACATTCACGAGAATATTGCTCACAGTAAGCAGCGTTTGGTGGAATCTTTCTAGC
The DNA here is from genome assembly GCF_038502225.1 of Cherax quadricarinatus. NCBI lineage: Eukaryota > Metazoa > Arthropoda > Malacostraca > Decapoda > Parastacidae > Cherax > Cherax quadricarinatus. Next base: position 42,329,803 of record NC_091298.1, read on the forward strand.
AGTGCTTGTGACTGGGGATGATATGCTGTAGACAGCATCTCTCTTACTCATAATCATGACCATGGCCTCTTTAAAAACCTTAGACGTAAAATTCGAACCTTGGTCAGATTGAATTTCACGTGGTATGCCTACTTGTGCAAAGAAGCGTATTAAAGCTCTTACTATATTTCTGGAATTAATTTTGGACATTGGGATAGCGTCAGGATACCGCGTTGCCATATCTATGATAGTGAAGATGTACTGGTTATCCCTTTTTGTGCGGGGCAACGGTCCTGCACAATCAATAACTAATCTTTCAAAAGGTTCTTCAGGACATTTAATGTAAATAAAGGGGCAGACGCGGGGTTGTGCGCCGTTTTGCCTATTATTTGACAAACGTGGCATTTCCGTAGTTTGTCAGCAATATAGGTCCTCATCTGAAGCCAAAAAAAATATTTTCGAATCTTTTTCTCGGTCTTACGGGATCCTAAATGACCTCCCAGTGGATTATCATGTGCTAGTTCAAATACCATATTACGCAACGACGATGGAACCACTAACCACTAGAGTCATTATCATTTCTTTTCCAAAGAAAACCGTCCTCATTTAAAAGATAACCTTCCTCTTTATCCTTATTGGTTAAACTTTTATCGTCCTTTAGAGCTACAAGAAATTCTTCTTTATTACATTTTCTAGCTAGGTTCGCAGGGACTGGTAAAACATTCTTAGTGTCACCTGTGGGTCTCCACTGAATTGTTTCGATAAACAGGAAGTTTAAATCTAATTCGTCGGATATTTTTAATGGCTGTTGAATATCCACATTTTTAGAGTTTTTAGCCATGGCTCGGGTGATCACATTAAGGGGAATAAATCTAGCCCTGCCTCAGAAGCTTCTAATGCATAATTTATATCACAAGGATTATCTAAAACCAGAGGCTCTTTGGGTATCTCTAATTGATCAATTTCGTTCCCGATTAATAGATCTACGCCGGCAATGGGGAAAGCTTTATCTGAAAGTCCCACATTGATCCAGCCTACATATCCAGGCAGTTCTACATAAATCCTTATAAAAGGGACCTTTATTATTGTGCCTCCGTAAGCCTCTAATAATACGTCCAGCCGGGGTTCATTACTAGTAGGTAACTTTACCAGGTTTGATCTTAACAAAGAGAGATAGCTATCAGTATCTCGAAAGGTCGTGATGTTTACTAACCTCTCTTTACAGAGTCCGAACTTCCCCTTGGAAAAGGAGGGTTCTATAGCTGCTCGGACCTTTTCTTCTGAAGTACTATCGTGGTAAAGTCATCTATTAGACGGTCTGCTAGACGAGGCCTGTAAAGGTAAAGATTCATCATTCAGAGCTTTATACTTCCGAGAGGAATTTATTACCTGAGTAGGATATCTCCCTCTTGGTTGGGTTTTATCTTCCTGCTGTTTTTGCCAACACTGGAACTGCCTATAACCTAACTTATTACAAAAAAGGCATAGTGGTAATTGATCTTTAGGGTAATGCCTGGAAAAGGAGCCTTTTGTTACCTTTTTTTCTGAAAACACCTTCAAGGGTTCGACAGCTGGAGCTTTTCTAGTAGTCAATCTTGAACTAAAACCTTGGGAGGCAGATTTCTTTTCCGGGGTCTTAGCCATTTCTACGGTTATAGCACGGGAAATTTCAAAATGATCTGCGTGGGCAGCAGTATCTAACAAGTTAGTAGTAGGAAATGTCAAAAGTTACGTATGAACCCTCTCCGGGAAATATTTAAAAAGGTCTTCATGCAATATCAGCTGAGAAAGTGACTCGACTGAGGCGGCTCCCGCGGCCCTACGCCAACGCTCGAAAGCCGAGAGCTTTTCTCTGGCAAAGTCCACCCAAGACTGCTGAGGATATTTCTTCAGAGTTCTAAACATCTTTAAGTAACTAACAGGTAATAAATCGTAGGCTTTCAAAAGACAATCTTTTACCCGAGTATAATCAGAATATTGTTCAAAAGGTAAGTTTGCAGTTATGGTTTGAGCTTTTCCTATTAACGATGAATGTATTAAAGCAGCCCAATATTTAGGAGGCCATTGCATCACTTTCGCCTGATTTTCGAATGCCTCAAAAAATGAATCTAAATTATCCTCAGTAAATTTAGGCATTAAAGAGGCTGCTTTACTAAGGTCGAAAGAAGGAATTATATGCATATTACTCGATTCTCTTTTCTTTCTCAGTACTTCCCGTTCATAAAGCAAAGATTCGCGTTCAAAATTCTCCCTTTTTAGTTTTCTCTGGGCTTCTACAAAGGACATCTGTAAAGGGTTTACCTGGAACTGTTTCTTTAGCGTGATGGAGTTCTGTTCCCCATATAGTCCTTGGAGATGGAATTGGAGTCGTTTTAGCAGCGTAGTCTTTCCGAGTATCGGGAAGTTTATATCCGTCGTCTCCAGTAGGGGTTGTTAGCGTCGTAGTTTCGGCCTCGGGTGTCTGTAGTAAAGAATTCAAAAAAGGAGGAATATCTACTTCTCCGTTCTCATTCTCTGGTTCCTGCTCATTTGGAAAAAGGACATTCTGTATCATGCATCTGACTGTTTTGGCAGTAAAATGTCTGTCGTGCTAATTGCCAACAAGACTGAAGCTTCAAATTCTATATTCATTTTAAATGACATTCAGTGTTGTGCTCCCGGACACAGGCCCCCACTTGTTACACTCCGTAGGTTGTAACTACTCAGATAGTTTCATTCTGGTTAGAGCATAACAACAATGGTCAGAGAGGTTGGGGTAATAATAGTAATCCTCCGGAAATCTTATTTTAATGAAGCATATTTATAAAACAACATAAAGCCAATAATAATACTATAAGAATTATCGTATATAAGTTATGAATGCGTGTTTGTTCTATATTATCTGAAATATATGTACAAGGCTTTTATAACACAAAGGTTAGGATGAGATCCTAGACATAACATATATGTACAGAGATTACTTTAGTGAATAATGTCTTATTTCCCATAAGGAAGCAGTCAGAATACAACAGAATAAGTCCAGGCCGGATAATCAACCTTGGCCAGTTACCAGAGACGAGCAGGAGTGTTCTCGTTGGCTGCTACTTCTTCACTGCTCGTCCCTCAACCTTGAGCATACAGGTCAGGTGGGTCATGTGACGTGACTCACCAACACTCAGTAGAGTAGTTGAACAAAAAAAGGGGGGGGAAAGGGGGGTGTCACCACTGAACACCACAGATTAACCATACACCAGTACACAGAGTGGCAGGCACGTTGTTATACCTTCAATTTAACTGATCATGGCCATTATCATTATGTATATAAATAATAAGAATAAGCCTTAATAACACAAGGACGTTCATTTCCAATTTAGCTATTAAAGGGAATGGCCGCAATGCAATATTAAAGAAAGGTTAACAATATGGGCATGAAAGGATCGTCACCCTCTACATTGTGTGGATCATCACTTTCTACACTGTGTGGATCTTAACACTCTACACTGTGTGGATCATAACACTCTACACTGTGTGGATCATCACAACCTACACTGTGTGGATCATCACAACCTACACTGTGTGGATCATCACCCTGTACACTGTGGAGGAGGTAATGAAATGTGGGTTGCAGTATCCTAAGAGTTTTGAAGCGAGGACTTTTTAAACAACACATTGAGTGATAACTGGATGCAAAGAAAAATATAGATGAAATGGTATCCAGTAAGCAGCGGGAAGTCGCCAGGTTATGTTAGGTCAAGTTCTTCAGGAAACAGGACAAGTGTTTCCTGAGGAGGGTCTTAGATGATGACCCACCGTTGTAGCTTTTGGTCATCTGACCGAGGCCTTCCGCTGGCTTACAGTTATCAACGCGGACCCTCAATAAAGCACACTATCTTCTAAATTAAACAAATATAAGGATTTTACTAAAAAAATCCAATTGCATCAAGTTCATGATAAATTTGACAAAAATAGCAAAAAATTTTGTATGCATTAATTTCACAAAAATCATCCTGAACCTAACGAAAAAAAAATAGATTTCATTGTGTTTCTTTATTATTAAATTATTGTAAACTTGTCCAAAATATATTTAGTTGGATTAGGCTAAATTAAATTGCGCTTGTTATAATAAGGTTAGGTAAATTTTCTAAGGTTCTTTTGGTACAAAATTATTAGTTTTCACATTAACATTAATGAGAAAATATATCTTTAAACGTACATGAGAAAACTTGTATTGTTTATTCTTGTGTAGGCAGGTAGTAGATTCGCCGGTATAGTCGGCGGCGAGGGTCTTCTCCAGGAGGTGGCCTGGCTTTGGCTTCATGTCGTGAGAGTGTCTCAGATCAATGTCTGCCTTGGGCGGAGGTACAAGTACCTACTCGTCTTCTGGGACCAGCTGTCCCCAGGTCTAGCCCCATGCCCCGCCCCCACGGGGCTCGGAGGGAGAAGCTAAGCACACTGGGCTGCCACAAACCCCACCCACACTGGGCTCGAAGGGTGTGGCAGCTGCATATCAGTAGACGACGTTACGAGGTGCAAAGACAGCAAGCACTACAGGATCCTTTTGGAGCCACACTCTAGCTTTGGGCTGGGGAAGCTCAAGAATGCTTGTTGCTGTGTGTGTGTCGCTGCTGCTGCTTCACATGTTGCACTCTGATGTTCTTGTGCAGTACTTGTGTATTGCTGTATTGTTTTGTTGTATGTCAGTGTACTTGTCTTGTGTTACTGTATTGTACCTATAAGTAACTGTACTTGCGTAATAATACTTTTCTTGTATTACTGTACTGATATGTAACTGTAGTGTACTTACATGTAACTGTATTGCACTTACGTGTAACTGTACTGTACTTATATGTAACTACATTGCACTTACGTGTAACTGTACTGTACTTATGTGTAACTGTACTTGTCTTTTGTGCTACTGTACTGTTCTTGTGTAACTGTACTTCACTTCTGTACTGTACAACTGTTGATGTTACTGTACTGCTATTGTAAGTATTATTTCGTGCGTTATCTTAACTGTTTTAAGTATTACTGCTGTTCTTGAATGTTGATGTATATTATGTTTATGTTGTAAGTTGCTGTACTGTTCTTGTGAGTTGTTTTTCTTCTATGTTGACATGATTACTGTGTTGTTGACGTGCTTGCTGTGTAGTTGACGTGCTTGTTGTGTAGTTGACGTGCTTGCTGTGTTGTTGACGTGCTTGCTGTGTTGTTGACGTGCTTGCTGTGTAGTTGACGTGCTTGCTGTGTTGCTGACGTGCTTGCTGTGTTGCTGACGTGCTTGCTGTGTTGCTGACGTGCTTGCTGGGTTGTTGACGTGCTTGCTGTGTAGTTGACGTGCTTGCTGTGTTGCTGACGTGCTTGCTGGGTTGTTGACGTGCTTGCTGTGTAGTTGACGTGCTTGCTGTGTTGTTGACGTGCTTGCTGTGTTGTTGGCGTGCTTGCTGTGTTGCTGACGTGCTTGTTGTGTTGTTGACGTGCTTGCTGTGTTGTTGACGTGCTTGCTGTGTTGCTGACGTGCTTGCTGTGTTGTTGACGTGCTTGATGAGTAGTTGACGTGCTTGCTGTGTAGTTGACGTGCTTGCTGTGTTGTTGATGTGCTTGCTTTGTTGTTGACGTGCTTGCTGTGTTGCTGACGTGCTTGCTGTGTTGCTGACGTGCTTACTGTGTTGCTGACGTGCTTGCTGTGTTGTTGATTTGCTTGCTGTGTAGTTGACGTGCTTGCTGTGTAGTTGACGTGCTTGCTGTGTTGTTGACGTGCTTGCTGTGTTGTTGACGTGCTTGTTGTGTTGCCGACGTGCTTTCTGTGTTGCTGACGTGCTTGCTGGGTTGTTGACGTGCTTGTTGTGTAGTTGATGTGCTTGCTGGGTTGTTGACGCGCTTGCTGTGTAGTTGACGTGCTTGCTGTGTAGTTGACGTGCTTGCTGTGTTGTTGACGTGCTTGCTGTGTTGTTGAGGTGCTTGCTGTGCTGCTGACGTGCTTGCTGTGTTGCTGACGTGCTTGCTGGGTTGTTGACGTGCTTGCTCTGTAGTTGACGTGCTTGCTGTGTTGCTGACAAGATTGCTGTGTTGTTGACGTGCTTGCTGTGTTGTTGACGTGCTTGCTGTGTCGTTGACGTGCTTGCTGGGGTGTTGACGTGCTTGCTGTGTTGTTGACGTGCTTGCTGTGTTGCTGACAAGATTGCTGTGTTGTTGGCGTGCTTGCTGTGTAGTTGACATGCTTGCTGTGTTGTTGACGTGCTTCCTGTGTTGTTGACGTGCTTGCTGTGTCGTTGACGTGCTTGCTGGGGTGTTGACGTGCTTGCTGTGTTGTTGACGTGCTTGCTGTGTTGCTGACAAGATTGCTGTGTTGTTGGCGTGCTTGCTGTGTAGTTGACATGCTTGCTGTGTTGTTGACGTGCTTGCTGTGTTGTTGACGTGCTTGCTGTGTAGTTGATATGCTTGCTGTGTTGTTGACGTGCTTGCTGTGTTGTTGACAAGATTGCTGTGTTGTTGACGTGCTTGGTCTGTTGTTGACGTTCTTGCTGTGTTGTTGACATGATTGCTGTGCTGTTGACGGGCTTGCTGTGTTGTTGACGTACTTGCTGTGTTGTTGACGTGCTTGCTGTGTCGTTGACATTATTGTTGTGTTGTTGACGTGCTTGCTGTGTTATTGACATGATTGCTGAATTGTTGACGTGATTGCTGTGTTGTTGGCGTGTTTGCTGTGTTGTTGACATGATTGCTGAATTGTTGACATGATTGCTGTGATGTTGACGTGTTTGCTGTGTTGTTGACATGATTGCTGAATTGTTGACATGATTGCTGTGATGTTGACGTGTTTGCTGTGTTGTTGAAATGATTGTTGTTTAGTTGACGAGCATGCTGTGTTGTTGACGTGCATGCTGTGTTGTCGATGTGCTTGCAGCGTTGTTGACATGATTGCTGTGTTTTTGACATAATTGCTGTGTTGTCGACGTGCTTGCTATGTTGTTGACGTGCTTGCTGTGTTGTTGACGCGCTTGCTTTAATGTTGACGTCTTTGCTGTGTTGTAGACATGATTGCTGCGATGTTGACGTGCATGCTGCGTTATTGACATGATTGCTGTGTTTCTGACATGATTGCTGTGTTGTCGACGTGCTTGCTATGTTGTTGACGTGCGTGCTGTGTTGTTGACGTGCATGCTGCGTTGTTGACATGATTGCTGTGTTGTTGACATGATTGCCGTGTTGTTGACGTGCATGCTGTGTTGATGACATGATTGCTGTGTTGTTGACGTGCTTGCTGTATTGTTGACGTGCTTGTTTTGATGTTAATGTGCATGCTGTGTTGTTAACATGATTGATGTGTTGTTGACGTAATTGCTGTGTTGTTGACATGATTGTTGTGTTGTTGACATGATTGCTGTTTGGTTGACGAGCATGCTGTGTTGTTGACATGACTGATGTGTTCTTGACGTTCATGCTGTGTTGCTGACGTGCATGTTGCGTTGTTGACGTGCTTGCTGCGTTGTTGACTTGCTGCGTTGTTGAGGTTCTTGCTGCGTTGTCGATATGCTTGCTGTGTTTTTTACGTGCTTGCTGCGTTGTTGACGTGCATGCTGTGTTGATGACATGATTGCTGTGTTTTTGACGTGCTTGCTGTGTTGTTGACGTGCTTGCTTTGATGCTGATGTGCATGCTGTGTTGTTAACATGATTGATGTGTTGTTGACGTGATTGCTGTGTTGTTGACATGATTGCTTTGTTGTTGACATGATTGTTGTTAATTGACGAGCATGCTGTGTTGTTGACATGATTGATGTGTTGTTGACGTGCATGCTGTGTTGTTGACGTGCATGCTGTGTTGTTCACGTGCTTGCTGCGTTTTTGACATGATTACTCTGTTGTTGACGTGCTTGCTTTGATCTTGACGTGATTGTTGACATGATTACTGTGTTATTGACGTGTTTGATGTGTTGTTGGCATGATTGCTGTTTGGTCGACGTGCTTGCTGTGTTGTTGACGTGCTTGCTGTATTGACGTCCTTGCTTTGATGTTGACGTGTTTGCTGTGTTGTTGACATGATTGCTGTGTTGTTGACATGATTGCTGTGTTTTTGACATGATTGCTCTGTTGTCGATGTGCTTGCTATGTTGTTGACGTGCATGCTGTGTTGTTGACGTGCTTGCTTTAATGTTGACGTCCTTGCTGTGTTGCTGACGTGCATGCTGTGTTGTTGACATGATTGCTGTATTGTTGGGATGATTGCTGTGTTGTCGACGTGTTTTCTGTGTTGTTGACATGATTGCTGCGTTGTTGACGTGTATGCTGTGTTGTTGACATGATTGCTCTTTCGTTGACGTGCTTGCTGTGTTGTTGACGTGCTTGCTTTGATGTTGATGTGCATGCTTTGTTAACATGATTGCTGTGTTGTTGACGTGACTGCTGTGTTGTTGACATGATTGTTGTGTTGTTGACATGATTGCTGTTTATTTGACGACCATGCTGTGTTGTTGACATGATTGATGTATTGTTGACGTTCACGCTGTGCTGTTGACGTGCTTGCTGCGTTGTTGACCTGCTGCGTTGTTGAGGTACTTGCTGCGTTGTCGACATGCTTGCTGTGTTTTTGACGTGCTTGCTGCTTTGTTGACGTGCTTGCTGCATTATTGACGTACTTATATTTAATGGAATATAGGTTGATAAAATATAGATAATTACGAAATACTAATTAAATGTTAGAGAGAAATATAAAAAATATTTGCAAAGAAAATTAAGTGGACATTATTTAAGAAATAATAAATATCGAAACTATAAAAAATGGTATTCAAAATAATTATCAAATAAAATTAATAAAAATATCAAATATAATAATAGCAATGTAATTTGCATTCAATACATTACGAATTATATTAATGATTTCAGATTATTATGCCCAGCTACATCAATGTGTTGATTTTATTTGAGACCTGAATTTCATGTTATTATGTGACCTGTTTGCCTCTGCTATCACAGCAGCACCTGCTGTGACCTGCTTAGCTCTGCTAGCATAGCAACACCTGCTGTGACCTGCTTGCCTCTGCTATGATAGCAGCACCTGCTGTGACCAGCTTGCCTCTGCTATCACAGCAGCACCTGCTGTGACCTGCTTGCCTCTGCTATCACAGCAGCACCTGCTGTGACCTGCTTGCCTCTGCTATCACAACAGCACCTGCTGCGACCTGCTTGTCTCTGCTATCACAGCAGCACCTGCTGTGACCTGCTTACCTCTGCTATCACAGCAGCACCTGCTGTGACCTGCTTGCCTCTGCTATCACAGCAGCACTGCTGTAGACCGACACATGAGAGTTATCACCAGAAAATCTGACTTGTGTTGACTAGTTTAGAGATCTGGCGAGCAGGAAGTGTAGTATTTACCGAAGTAAAGATATTTTTGACAAATATATTTACACTCTGCATGAAAAATAATTATTGCATAGTGACATAGAACATAATTGTTGAACCTCTCCACTCTGGTTATTGTTGAACCTCTCCACTCTGGTTATTGTTTAACCTCTCCACTCTGGTTATTGTTTAACCTCTCCACTCTGGTTATTGCTGTACTTCTCCACTCTGGTTATTGTTGTACCTCTCCACTCCACTGATGAGCTTAGGGAAAGTGATCACAAATCACTCAGTTTTAATATATCATGGACTTCCCCTAATAATGGCAATCAAGTCTCTGTCCCTGACTTTCGCTTGGCTGATTTCATAGGAATGAAAAATTACTTAGGTGGGCTGAACTGGAATGACCTGACTAAGGGTCAGGTAGTGGTGATGGTTGCCGATATGAAGCTTTCCAGGGCATAGTTCTAGCTGCTCAGTCAAATTATGTTCCAAATAGGGAAATGAGATCAAACAAAACTGATCCTAAATGGATGAACAATAGATTAAAATATCTGATTGGTCAAAAGAGAGGCATATATAGGCAAATCAAAAGAGGAGAGGGGCAATTAAGAAATCGATATATTCAGTTAAATAGAGAAATAAAAAAGGGAATTAGAAAAGCAAAAAGAGATTATGAGGTTAAAGTTGCAAGAAAATCGAAGACTAACCCAAAAGGATTCTTTCAGGTATACAGAAGTAAGATCAGGGACAAGATAGGCCAACTCAAAAGTTCCTCGGGTCAGCTCACTGACAGTGATAAGGAAATGTGTAGAATTTTTAACACATACTTCCTCTCAGTTTTTACACAGGAGGATACCAGCGATATTCCAGAAATGATCAATTATGTGGAACAGGACGATAATAAACTGCGCACGATTAGGGTCACAAGTGACATGGTCCTTAGGCAAATAGATAAATTAAAACCTAACAAATCCCCAGGCCCTGATGAACTGTATGCAAGGGTTCTAAAGGAATGTAAAGAGGAGCTTAGCAAACCTTTGGCTAATCTTTTCAACATATCACTACAAACTGGCATGGTGCCAGATAAGTGGAAAATGGCAAATGTGATACCTATTTTCAAAGCAGGTGACAGGTCCTTGGCTTCGAACTATAGACCAATAAGCCTAACCTCCATAGTGGGAAAATTTATGGAATCAAAAATTGCCGAGGCAGTTAGTAGCAACCTTGAAAAGCATAAATTAATCAACGAATCTCAGCATGGTTTTACAAAGGGGCGTTCCTGCCTTACGAATTTATTAACTTTTTTCACTAAGGTATTTGAGGAGGTAGATCATGGTAATAAATATGATATTGTGTATATGGACTTCAGTAAGGCTTTTGACAGGGTCCCACATCAGAGACTATTGAGGAAAATTAAGGCACATGGAATAGGAGGAGAATTTTTTTCCTGGATAGAGGCATGGTTGACAAATAGGCAGCAGAGAGTTTGCATAAATGGGGAGAAATCAGAGTGGGGAAGCATCACGTAAGGTGTTCCACAGGGGTCAGTGTTGGGCCCCCTGCTGTTCACAATCTACATAAACGACATAGATGAGGGCATAAAGAGCGACATCAGCAAGTTTGCCGATGACACCAAAATAGGCCGTCGAATTCATTCTGACGAGGACATTAGAGCACTCCAGGAAAATTTGAATAGACTGATGCAGTGGTCGGAGAAGTGGCAGATGCAGTTTAATATAGACAAATGCAAAGTTCTAAATGTTGGACAGGACAATAACCATGCCACATTTAAACTAAATAATGAAGATCTTAATATTACAGATTGCGAAAAAGATTTAGGAGTTCTGGTTAGCAGTAATCTGAAACCAAGACAACAGTTTACCTGGAGAGAGTTTCGGGGGTCAATGCCCCCGCGGCCCGGTCTGTGACCAGGCCTCCTGGTGGATCAGCGCCTGATCAACCAGGCTGTTGCTGCTGGCTGCACGCAAACCAAACCGTGAAAGTTCTCTGTACATTTTCTAGGTCGGCAATTTCACCTGCCTTGAAAGGTGCTGTTAGAGTGCAGCAATATTCCAGCCTAGATAGAACAAGTGACCTGAAGAGTGTCATCATGGGCTTGGCCTCCCTAGTTTTGAAGGTTCTCATTATCCATCCTGTCATTTTTCTAGCAGATGCGATTGATACAATGTTATGGTCCTTGAAGGTGAGATCCTCCGACATAATCACTCCCAGGTCTTTGACGTTGGTGTTTCGCTCTATTTTGTGGCCAGAATTTGTTTTGTACTCTGATGAAGATTTAATTTCCTCATGTTTACCATATCTGAGTAATTGAAATTTCTCATCGTTGAACTTCATATTGTTTTCTGCAGCCCACTGAAAGATTTGGTTGATGTCCGCCTGGAGCCTTGCAGTGTCTGCAATGGAAGACACTGTCATGCAGATTCGGGTGTCATCTGCAAAGGAAGACACGGTGCTGTGGCTGACATCCTTGTCTATGTCGGATATGAGGATGAGGAACAAGATGGGAGCTAGTACTGTGTCTTGTGGAACAGAGCTTTTCACCGTAGCTGCCTCGGACTTTACTCTGTTGACGACTACTCTCTGTGTTCTGTTAGTGAGGAAATTATAGATCCATCGACCGACTTTTCCTGTTATTCCTTTAGCGCGCATTTTGTGCGCTATTACGCCATGGTCACACTTGTCGAAGGCTTTTGCAAAGTCTGTATATATTACATCTGCATTCTTTTTGTCTTCTAGTGCATTTAGGACCTTGTCGTAGTGATCCAGTAGTTGAGACAGACAGGAGCGACCTGTTCTAAACCCATGTTGCCCTGGGTTGTGTAACTGATGGGTTTCTAGATAAGTGTTCGCAATAAAGCTAATAGAATCCTTGGCTTCATATCAAGAAGCATAAATAATAGAAGTCCTCAGGTTGTTCTTCAACTCTATACATCCTTGGTTAGGCCTCATTTAGATTATGCTGCACAGTTTTGGTCACCGTATTACAGAATGGATATAAATGCTCTGGAAAACGTACAAAGGAGGATGACAAAGTTGATCCCATGTATCAGAAACCTTCCCTATGAGAATAGACTGAGGGCCCTGAATCTGCACTCTCTCGAAAGACGTAGAATTAGGGGGGATATGATTGAGGTGTATAAGTGGAAGACAGGAATAAATAAAGGGGATGTAAATAGTGTGCTGAAAATATCTAGCCTAGACAGAACTTACAGCAATGGTTTTAAGTTGGAAAAATTCAGATTCAGGAAGGATAGAGGAAAGTACTGGTTTGGTAAAAGAGTTGTGGATGAGGGGAACAAACTCCCAAGTACAGTTATAGAGGCCAGAACGCTGTGTAGCTTTAAAAATAGGATGGATAAATACATGAGTGTAAGTGGGTGGGAGTGAGTTGGACCTGATAGCTTGTGCTACCAGGTCGGTTGCCGTGTTACTCCCTTAAGTAAATGTGACCTGACCTGACTAGGTTGGGTGCATTGGCTTAAGCCGGTAGGAGACTTGGACCTGCCTCGTATGGGCCAGTAGGCCTGCTGCAGTGTTCCTTCGTTCTTATGTTTTTATGTTCTATCCACTCTGGTTATTTTTGAACCTCTCCACTCTGGTTATTGTTGAACCTCTCTACTCTGGTTATTGTTGTACTTCTCCACTCTGATTATTGTTGAACCTCTCAACTCTGGTTATTGTTGAACCTTTCCACTCTAGTTATTGTTGTACCTCTCCACTCTGGTTATTGTTGAACCTCTCCACTCTGGTTATTGTTGTACCTCTCAACTCAGGATATTGTTGAACTTCTCCACTCTGGCTATTGTTGAACCTCCCCACTCTGGTTATTGTTGAACCTCTCCACTCTGGTTATTGTTGAACCTCTCCACTCTGGTTCTTGTTGTACTTCTCCACTCTGGTTATTGTTGAACCTCTTCACTCTGGTTATTGTTGTACTTCTCCACTCTGGTTATTGTTGAACCTCTCCATTCTGGTGATTGTTGAACCTCTCCACTCTGCTTATTGTTGAACCTCTCCGCTCTGGTTATTGTTGTACTTCTCCACTCAGGTTATTGTTGAACCTCTCCACTCTGGTTATTGTTGAACCTCTCCACTCTGGTTATTGTTGTACTTCTCCACTCTGGTTATTGTTGAACCTCTTCACTCTGGTTATTGCTGTACTTCTCCACTCTGGTTATTGTTGAACCTCTCCACTCTGGTTATTGCTGAACCTCTCCACTCTGGTTATTGTTGAACCTCTCCACTCTGGTTATTGTTTAACCTCTCCATTCTGGTTATTGCTGTATTTCTCCACTCTAGTTATTGTTGAACCTCTCAACTCTGGTTATTGTTGCACTTCTCCACTCTGGTTATTGTTGAACCTCTCCACTCTGGTTATTGTTGAACCTCTCCATTCTGGTTATTGTTGTACTTCTCCACTCTGGTTATTGTTGAACCTCTCCACTCTGGTTATTGATGAACCTCTCCACTCTGGTTATTGTCGAACCTCTTCACTCTGGTTATTGTTGTACTTCTTCACTCTGGTTATTGTTGAACCTCTACACTCTGGTTATTGTTGTACCTCTCCACTCTGGTTATTGTTGTATCTCTCCATTGTGTTTATTGCTGTACTTGTCCACTCTGGTTATTGTTGAACCTCTCCACTCTGGTTATTGTTGCACTTCTCCTCTCTGGTTATTGTTGAACCTCTCCACTCTGGTTATTGTTGTGCCTCTCCACTCTGGTAATTGTTGAACCTCTCCACTCTGGTTATTGTTTAACCTCTCCACTCTGGTTATTGCTGTATTTCTCCACTCTGGTTATTGTTGAACCTCTCCACTCTGGTTATTATTGCACTTCTCCACTCTGGTTATTATTGAACATCTCCACTCTGGTTATTGTTGAACCTCTCCATTCTGGTTATTGTTGTACTTCACAACTCTGGTTATTGTTGAACCTTTCCACTCTGGTTATTGCTGTACCTCTCAATTCTGTTTATTGTTGTACTTATCCACTCTGGTTATTGTTGAACCTCTCCACTCTGGTTATTGTTGTACTTCTCCTCTCTGGTTATTGTTGAACCTCTCCACACTGGTTATTGTTGTACCTCTCCACCATGGTTATTGTTGTACCTCTCCATCTGGTTATTGTTGTACCTCTCCACCATGGTTATTGTTGTACCTCTCCATCTGGTTATTGTTGAACCTCCCCACTCTGGTTATTGTTGAACCACTCCACTCTGGTTATTGTTGAACCTCTCCACTCTGGTTATTGTTGAACCTCTCCTCTCTGGTTATTGTTGAACCTCTCCACTCTGGTTATTGTTGACCCTCTCCACTCTGGTTATTGTTTAACCTATCCACTCTGGTTATTGTTTAACCTCTCCACTCTGGTAATTGTTGTACCTTTCCACTCTGGTTATTGTTGTTCTTCTCCACTCTGGTTATTGTTGAACCTCTCCACTCTGGTTATTGTTTAACCTCTCCACTCTGGTAATTGTTGTACCTTTCCACTCTGGTTATTGTTGTTCTTCTTAACTCTGGTTATTGTTGAACCTCTCCACTCTGGTTATTGTTGTACCTCTCCACTCTGGTTATAGTTGTACCTCTCCATTCTGGTTATTGTTGTACTTCTCCACTCTGGTTACTGTTGAACCTCTCCACTCTCGTTATTGTTGAACCTCTCCACTCTGGTTATTGTTGAACCTCTCCACTCTGGTTATTGTTGCACTTCTCCACTCTGGTTATTGTTGAACCTCTCCACTCTGGTTATTGTTGTGCCTATCCCCTCTGGTTATTGTTGTACCTCTCCACTCTAGTTATTGTTGTACTTCTCCACTCAGGTTATTGTTGAACCTCTCCACTCTGGTTATTGTTGTAGCTCTCCCCTCTGGTTATTGCTGTACCTCTCCACTCTGGTTATTATTGTACTTCTCCACTTTGGTTATTGTTGAAACTCTCCACTCTGGTTATTTTTGTACCTCTCCACTCTGGTTATTGTTGAACCTCTCCACTCTGGTTATTGTTGCACTTCTCCACTCTGGTTATTGTTTAACCTCTCCACTCTGGTTATTGCTGTATTTCTCCACTCTAGTTATTGTTGAACCTCTCCACTCTGGTTATTGTTGCACGTCTCCACTCTGGTTATTGTTGAACCTCTCCACTCGGGTTATTGTTAAACCTCTCCACTCTGGTTATTGCTGAACCTCTCCTCTCTGGTTATTGTTGAACCTCTCCACTCTGGTTATTGTTGACCCTCTCCACTCTGGTTATTGTTTAACCTATCCACTCTGGTTATTGTTGTACTTCTCCACTTGGTTATTGTTGAACCTCTCCACTCTGGTTATTGTTTAACCTCTCCACTCTGGTAATTGTTGTACCTTTCCACTCTGGTTATTGTTGTACCTCTCCACTCTGGTTATAGTTGTACCTCTCCATTCCGGTTATTGTTGTACTTCTCCACTCTGGTTACTGTTGAACCTCTCCACTCTGGTTATTGTTGAACCTCTCCACTCTGGTTATTGTTGAACCTCTCCACTCTGGTTATTGTTGCACTTCTCCACTCTGGTTATTGTTGACCCTCTCCACTCTGGTTATTGTTGTGCCTATCCCCTCTGGTTATTGTTGTACCTCTCCACTCTAGTTATTGTTGTACTTCTCCACTCAGGTTATTGTTGAACCTCTCCACTCTGGTTATTGTTGTACCTCTCCCCTCTGGTTATTGCTGTACCTCTCCACTCTGGTTATTATTGTACTTCTCCACTTTGGTTATTGTTGAAACTCTCCACTCTGGTTATTTTTGTACCTCTCCACTCTGGTTATTGTTGAACCTCTCCACCCTGGTTATTGTTGCACTTCTCCACTCTGGTTATTGTTTAACCTCTCCACTCTGGTTATTGCTGTATTTTTCCACTCTAGTTATTGTTGAACCTCTCCGCTCTGGTTATTGTTGCACGTCTCCACTCTGGTTATTGTTGAACCTCTCCACTCGGGTTATTGTTGAACCTCTCCATTCTGGTTATTGTTGTACTTCTCCACTCTGTTTATTGTTTAACCTCTCCACTCTGGTTATTGTTGAACCTCTCCACTCTGGTTATTGTTGCACTTCTCCACTCTGGTTATTGTTTAACCTCTCCACTCTGGTTATTGCTGTATTTCTCCACTCTAGTTATTGTTGAACCTCTCCACTCTGGTTATTGTTGCACGTCTCCACTCTGGTTATTGTTGAACCTCTCCACTCGGGTTATTGTTGAACCTCTCCATTCTGGTTATTGTTGTACTTCTCCACTCTGGTTATTGTTTAACCTCTCCACTCTGGTTATTGCTGTATTTCTCCACTCTAGTTATTGTTGAACCTCTCCACTCTGGTTATTGTTGCACGTCTCCACTCTGGTTATTGTTGAACCTCTCCACTCGGGTTATTGTTAAACCTCTCCACTCTGGTTATTGTTGAACCTCTCCTCTCTGGTTATTGTTGAACCTCTCCACTCTGGTTATTGTTGACCCTCTCCATTCTGGTTATTGTTTAACCTATCCACTCTGGTTATTGTTGTACTTCTCCACTTGGTTATTGTTGAACCTCTCCACTCTGGTTATTGTTTTACTTCTCCACTCTGGTAATTGTTGTACCTTTCCACTCTGGTTATTGTTGTTCTTCTCCACTCTGGTTATTGTTGAACCTCTCCACTCTGGTTGTTGTTGTACCTCTCCACTCTGGTTATAGTTGTACCTCTCCATTCTGGTTATTGTTGTACTTCTCCACTCTGGTTACTGTTGAACCTCTCCACTCTGGTTATTGTTGAACCTCTCCACTCTGGTTATTGTTGAACCTCTCCACTCTGGTTATTGTTGCACTTCTCCACTCTGGTTATTGTTGAACCTCTCCACTCTGGTTATTGTTGTACCTCTCCACTCTAGTTATTGTTGTACTTCTCCACTCAGGTTATTGTTGAACCTCTCCACTCTGGTTATTGTTGTACCTCTCCCCTCTGGTTATTGCTGTACCTCTCCACTCTGGTTATTATTGTACTTCTCCACTTTGGTTATTGTTGAAACTCTCCACTCTGGTTATTTTTGTACCTCTCCACTCTGGTTATTTTTGAACCTCTCCACCCTGGTTATTGTTGCACTTCTCCACTCTGGTTATTGTTTAACCTCTCCACTCTGGTTATTGCTGTATTTCTCCACTCTACTTATTGTTGAACCTCTCCACTCTGGTTATTGTTGCACGTCTCCACTCTGGTTATTGTTGAACCTCTCCACTCGGGTTATTGTTAAACCTCTCCATTCTGGTTATTGTTGTACTTCTCCACTCTGGTTATTGTTGAACCTCTCCATTCTGGTTATTGTTCTACTTCTCCACTCTAGTTATTGTTGAACCTCTCCACTCTAGTTATTGTTGCACTTCTCCACTCTGGTTATTGTTGTACCTCTACACTCTGTTTATTGTTGATCCTCTCCTCTCTGGTTATTGTTGCACTTCTCCACTCTGGTTATTGTTGAACCTCTCCACTCTGGTTATTGTTTAACCTCTCCACTCGGGTTATTGTTCAACCTCTCCATTCTGGTTATTGTTGTACTTCTCCACCCTGGTTATTGTTGAACCTCTCCATTCTGGTTATTGTTCTACTTCTCCACTCTGGTTATTGTTGAACCTCTCCACTCTGTTTATTGTTGATCCTCTCCTCTCTGGTTATTGTTGCACTTCTCCACTCTGGTTATTGTTGAACCTCTCCACTCTGGTTATTGTTGAACCTCTCCACTCTGGTTATTGTTTAACCTCTCCACTCTGGTTATTGCTGTAATTCTCTACTCTAGTTATTGTTGAACCTCTCCACTCTGGTCATTGTTGCACTTCTCCACTCTGGTTATTGTTGAACTTCTCTATTCTGGTTATTGTACTTCTCCACTCTGGTTCTTGTTGAACCTCTCCACTCTGGTTATTGTTGAACCTCTCCCCTCTGGTTATTGTTGAACCTCTCCACTCTGGTTATTGTTGAACCTCTCCACTCTGGTTATTGTTGAACCTCTCCACACTGGTTAATGTTGATCTTCTCCACTCTGGTTATTGTTGAACCTCTCCACTCTGGTTATTGTTGAACCTCTCCACTCTGGTTAATGTTGAACCTCTCCACTCTGGTTATTGTTGTACCTCTCCACTCTGGTTATTGTTGAACCTCTCCACTCTGGTTATTGTTGCACTTCTCCTCTCTGGTTATTGTTGAACCTCTCCACTCTGGTTATTGTTGCACTTCTCCTCTCTGGTTATTGTTGAACCTCTCCACTCTGGTTATTGTTGCACTTCTCCTCTCTGGTTATTGTTGAACCTCTCCACTCTGGTTATTGTCGCACTTCTCCTCTCTGGTTATTGTTGAACCTCTCCACTCTGGTATTTGTTGAACCTCTCCACTCTGGTTATTGTTTAACCTCTCCACTCTGGTTATTGCTGTATTTCTCCACTCTGGTTATTGTTGAACCTCTCCACTCTGGTTATTATTGCACTTCTCCACTCTGGTTATTATTGAACCTCTCCACTCTGGTTATTGTTTAACCTCTCCACTCTGGTTATTGCTGTATTTCTCCACTCTGGTTATTATTGCACTTCTCCACTCTGGTTATTATTGAACCTCTCCACTCAGGTTATTATTGAACCTCTCCACTCTGGTTATTGTTGAACCTTTCCACTCTGGTTATTGCTGTACCTCTCAATTCTGTTTATTGTTGTACTTATCCACTCTGGTTATTGTTGAACCTCTCCACTCTGGTTATTGTTGTACTTCTCCTCTCTGGTTATTGTTGAACCTCTCCACACTGGTTATTGTTGTACCTCTCCACCATGGTTATTGTTGTACCTCTCCATCTGGTTATTGTTGTACTTCTACACTCTGGTTATTGTTGAACCTCCCCACTCTGGTTATTGTTGAACCTCTCCACTCTGGTTATTGTTGAACCTCTCCACTCTGGTTATTGTTGAACCTCTCCTCTCTGGTTATTGTTGAACCTCTCCACTCTGGTTATTGTTGACCCTCTCCACTCTGGTTATTGTTTAACCTATCCACTCTGGTTATTGTTGTATTTCTCCACTTGGTTATTGTTGAACCTCTCCACTCTGGTTATTGTTTAACCTCTCCACTCTGGTAATTGTTGTACCTTTCCACTCTGGTTATTGTTGTTCTTCTCCACTCTGGCTATTGTTGAACCTCTCCACTCTGGTTATTGTTGTACCTCTCCATTCTGGTTATAGTTGTACCTCTCCATTCTGGATATTGTTGTACTTCTCCACTCTGGTTATTGTTGCACTTCTCCACTCTGGTTATTGTTGAACCTCTCCACTCTGGTTATTGTTGTGCCTATCCCCTCTGGTTATTGTTGTACCTCTCCACTCTAGTTATTGTTGTACTTCTCCACTCAGGTTATTGTTGAACCTCTCCACTCTGGTTATTGTTGTACCTCTCCCCTCTGGTTATTGCTGTACCTCTCCACTCTGGTTATTATTGTACTTCTCCACTTTGGTTATTGTTGAAACTCTCCACTCTGGTTATTTTTTTACCTCTCCACTCTGGTTATTGTTGAACCTCTCCACTCTGGTTATTGTTGCACTTCTCCACTCTGGTTATTGTTTAACCTCTCCACTCTGGTTATTGCTGTATTTCTCCACTCTAGTTATTGTTGAACCTCTTCACTCTGGTTATTGTTGCACGTCTCCACTCTGGTTATTGTTGAACCTCTCCACTCGGGTTATTGTTAAACCTCTCCACTCTGGTTATTGTTGAACCTCTCCTCTCTGGTTATTGTTGAACCTCTCCACTCTGGTTATTGTTGACCCTCTCCACTCTGGTTATTGTTTAACCTATCCACTCTGGTTATTGTTGTACTTCTCCACTTGGTTATTGTTGAACCTCTCCACTCTGGTTATTGTTTAACCTCTCCACTCTGGTAATTGTTGTACCTTTCCACTTTGGTTATTGTTGTTCTTCTCCACTCTGGTTATTGTTGAACCTCTCCACTCTGGTTATTGTTGTACCTCTCCACTCTGGTTATAGTTGTACCTCTCCATTCTGGTTATTGTTGTACTTCTCCACTCTGGTTACTGTTGAACCTCTCCACACTGGTTATTGTTGAACCTCTCCACTCTTGTTATTGTTGAACCTCTCCACTCTGGTTATTGTTGCACTTCTCCACTCTGGTTATTGTTGAACCTCTCCACTCTGGTTATTGTTGTGCCTTTCCCCTCTGGTTATTGTTGTACCTCTCCACTCTAGTTATTGTTGTACTTCTCCACTCAGGTTATTGTTGAACCTCTCCACTCTGGTTATTGTTGTACCTCTCCTCTCTGGTTATTGTTGCACTTCTCCACTCTGGTTATTGTTGAACCTCTCCACTCTGGTTATTGTTGAACCTTTCCACTCTGGTTATTGTTGAACCTCTCCACTCTGGTTATTGTTGAACCTCTCCACTCGGGTTATTGTTGAACCTCTCCATTCTGGTTATTGTTGTACTTCTCCACCCTGGTTATTGTTGAACCTCTCCACTCTGGTTATTGTTGAACCTCTCCACTCTGGTTATTGTTGAACCTCTCCATTCTGGTTATTGTTGTACCTCTACACTCTGTTTATTATTGATCCTCTCCTCTCTGGTTATTGTTGCACTTCTCCACTCTGGTTATTGTTGAACCTCTCCACTCTGGTTATTGTTGAACCTCTCCACTCTGGTTATTGTTGAACCTCTCCACTCTGGTTATTGTTTAACCTCTCCACTTTGGTTATTGCTGTAATTCTCTACTCTAGTTATTGTTGAACCTCTCCACTCTGGTCATTGTTGCACTTCTCCACTCTGGTTATTGTTGAACTTCTCTATTCTGGTTATTGTTGTACTTCTCCACTCTGGTTCTTGTTGAACCTCTCCACTCTGGTTATTGTTGAACCTCTCCCCTCTGGTTATTGTTGAACCTCTCCACTCTGGTTATTGTTGAACCTCTCCACTCTGGTTATTGTTGAACCTCTCCACTCTGGTTAATGTTGATCTTCTCCACTCTGGTTATTGTTGAACCTCTCCACTCTGGTTATTGTTGAACCTCTCCACTCTGGTTAATGTTGAACCTCTCCACTCTGGTTATTTTTGAACTTCTCCACTTTTTTTGTTGTTGAACCTCTCCACTCTGGTTATTGTTGTACCTCTCCTCTCTGGTTATTGTTGAACCTCTTAACTCTGGTTATTGTTGAACCTCTCCACTCATGTTATTGTTGAACCTCTCCACTCTGGTTATTGTTGTACCTCTCCAGACTTGTTATTGTTGAACCTCTCCACTCTTGTTATTGTTGAACCTCTCCACTCTGGCTATTGTTGAACTTCTCCACTCTTGTTATTGTTGAACCTCTCCTCTCATATTATTGTTGAACCTCTCCACTCTGGTTATTGTTGAACTTCTCTATTCTGGTTATTGTTGTACTTCTCCACTCTGGTTCTTGTTGAACCTCTCCACTCTGGTTATTGTTGAACCTCTCCCCTCTGGTTATTGTTGAACCTCTCCACTCTGGTTATTGTTGAACCTCTCCACTCTGGTTATTGTTGAACCTCTCCACTCTGGTTAATGTTGATCTTCTCCACTCTGGTTATTGTTGAACCTCTCCACTCTGGTTATTGTTGAACCTCTCCACTCTGGTTAATGTTGAACCTCTCCACTCTGGTTATTTTTGAACTTCTCCACTCTTTTTGTTGTTGAACCTCTCCACTCTGGTTATTGTTGTACCTCTCCTCTCTGGTTATTGTTGAACCTCTCAACTCTGGTTATTGTTGAACCTCTCCACTCATGTTATTGTTGAACCTCTCCACTCTGGTTATTGTTGTACCTCTCCACACTTGTTATTGTTGAACCTCTCCACTCTTGTTATTGTTGAACCTCTCCACTCTGGCTATTGTTGAACTTCTCCACTCTTGTTATTGTTGAACCTCTCCTCTCATATTATTGTTGAACCTCTCCACTCTGGTTATTGTTGTACCTCTCCACTCTGGTTACTGTTGAACCTCTCCACTCTGGTTATTGTTGAACCTATCCACTTTTGTTATTGTTGAACTTCTCCACTCTTGTTATTGTTGAACCTCTCCACTCTTGTAATTGTTGAACCTCTCCACACTGGTTATTGTTGAACCTCTCCACTCTTGTAATTGTTGAACCTCTCCACACTGGTTATTGTTGAACCTCTCCACTCTGGTTATTGTAGAACCTCTCGACTCTGTTTATTCAACATGTTAGTTCTGTGAAGACCAGCAGAAGTGAAAGTTGAAAATAGTTTTATCCGATGCATCTTTTCTGATTTGTGAGTATTTACTTCTTATTTTTTGTGTCAGTCTTTTTTTGAAGTTTTTAGGAACTCAGTAGCTTAGTGTCGTGTGTAATGAGACTGACTCAGTATGTCAGTGAGATCAACAATTTCCCACATATAACTTCCTTCCATACTCTCAGTTAAATAGGGTCTCAGTAGCCTTGGATTTTACTGAGTGCTTCCTTTATATTATTATAATCAAATTATTATAATCAAAACGAAGCGCTAAACCACCGGGATCATACAGAGCTAATGTTATCTTTTACAGATACACACGTTTTCACAGTACATATTATTATCAAATAAAGCGCTAAACCTGTGGAAAATACTGTATATTTTTTCCAGAAATTCAGTATTTATATGTAAATAGATGGCTATACTCTATTTAATAATATTTATGTCATAGAAAACGGAAAGCCTGCGACTGCGCAGACGAAACTCGCCATCTTGGTTTTGAATTTTGTACAAACGTTGGTGTAATGGGAAGAATTTTTCGTGCTCTAGAGGTTAAAATTGAGTTGACACCTCTCAAATAGTAGGCGAAATTGGTGGATGTGCATTCCTGCATAACTTGAGATATCAGACGACTGGACAAGACAGCTCCAGGAACCTCAGGTAAGCTCTCTAAATTTGTGTGTAATTTTGGCCAGCATTATTTTCATAGATTTAGTTAGAGTGAGGTTTTCTGAGTATGATACACATTAATCTCCAGTCAAATTGGTGAGTGATATTAAGATATATTTTCCTTCTGTTATGTAATTGTGTATATATATAACCATTTATTATTTTTAATATACAGTCCACAAATTTATATATTTACCAGTATTCCTGGTGTATGTATATTTCATTTAATTAATAGGTCCAGAGCAACTTGTGGTTATGACAGTGGTAGGTATCGAAGGGGGACATTTTTTGCGACCTAGGTGTCCCAAATTCCTACTTGTCTATGTAACATTGATAAATAATAATTATCTTTGTTATCATTTACTGTTATGTACATAATTAGTTACATTCAGATAAATGCAATTTTCCACATTTAATATGCCCGTTGGTCCTTCTTGAACCGTAGGTAATTAGTGAAGTCATTAATTAGTTAATTACTTAATAATTATATGTGAAATGACAGAAGGAGGTGGATGTTAAGTACACACATTTACTTAATGTGTAGTGGATTATAAGTATTACAATATTAATTTTGATAAGTCAAGTGTGGCTGAAGATTATATTAATGTGTATAAGTGTATGTGTAATTGATAAGCCAAGTGTAGCTAATTATATTAATGTGTATATTAATTTTGCAAAGCCAAAGTGGCTAGGATTTATATTAATGTATTTGTATAATATTAATTTGATAAGACAATTCTGGCCAAGATTTATATCAGTGTATGTGTAATTGATAAGACAAGTGTGGCTAAAGATTACATTGTGTTTAATATTAATTTTGCTATGCCAAATTCTGGCAAGGATTTATATTAATTTGTATAATAATTTTGATAAGCCAAGTCTGGCTAAAGGTTTGTTTGTATTAATGTACATTTAAAATTTATATTATATTTTTTACATGTAATTGCTGAGCTCAAGTAGCTGGGATTTATTGAAAGGTAAGTTGTATCAGTGTTGTAAGTTGTAATCAGTGTTATTGATTGGGTTGAATTTAATACATTACATCATGGCTGAAATTGAGGAAATTAATGTAGAAGACAAACATATGGAATATAGAGCAAAGAAAGCGTCACTGCAAGCTAGAAAGGGTCATGTAACCAAGGCATATAATAAATGTTTGGAATTAATGAATCAAGAAACTGTGAATACTGATGATTTAAAATTGTATTTAGATGCTTTAGGTTCAATTCAATTCAATTCAAAGTTTTTTCTCTATAAGGATTACAATGCTGAGTTTACAGAATTTGGTTATTGTGTGGTTTACATGTAGTAAAATAATAATTACAGAGTGTACCACTAGAACACCTAGCATGGCTAGGAATTTCGGGCAGACTTAGATTAAATCTTAATTTTAAAATATTACAAAATTATGAGGTAAGTTGGTATTATGGCTAAGTGACTAAATACTAGTTTGTGAGTTTAGCAATGTGAATGCTTTTGTTTTGGCACTATATATAGTTTCAGTATTGGAGTATCACAGGCCAACTTATGACTAGTTAAGATTCATTATTTTGAGATTGAGATTGATATTTCTGTTTATGGTCAAATGGGTGAGTGAGTGTAAGTGTTAACCACCAGGTGGCATTCGTGTAATTAGTTGACAGGGTGTATCAGGGAGATAAGATGTTTTCTGATGGAAGTTTTGAAGGTGATGAATGTGTCTGCAGTTTTAGAATTTTCAGGTAGGGTGCTCCAGATTTTAGGGCCTTTGACATACATTGAATTTTTGTAAAGGTTTAGTTGGACACGGGGAATGTCATAGAGATGTTTGTGTCTGGTGTTGTGCCTGTGAGTTCTGTCACAACTATCAAGAAAGCGTTTTAGGTCAAGGTTAATATTGGAATTTAAGGTTCTGTAGATGTAGATTGCACAGTAGTAAGTGTGGATGTACTGAACAGGGAGTAAGTTTAGATCTATGAAGAGTGGGGGTGTGTGTTGCCAGGGATGGGATTTAGTGATTATTCTTACTGCGGCTTTTTGCTGGGTTATTATTGGCTTTAGGTGTGTTGCTGCAGTTGAACCCCAAGCACAGATAGCATAGGTGAGGTATGGATATATAAGTGAATGGTATAGTGTGAGAAGGGCAGTTTGCGGCACGTAGTATCGTATCTTGGAGAGGAACCCAACCGTTTTGGATACTTTTTTGGTTATGTGTTGGATATGGGTGCTGAAGTTCAGGTTGGTGTCGAGGTATAGACCTAGGAATTTGCCCTCATTATGCCTGGCAATTAGAGTGTTGTCGATCTTTATGTTAATTTGCGCATCTCCTACTCTGCTACCAAACACAATGTAGTAGGTTTTGTCAGTGTTAAGCGTAAGTTTATTGGCTGTCATCCAAGTCGATATTTTGAGCAGCTCCTCGTTAACAATGGTGTTGAGGGTGGCAAGATTAGGGTGAGAGATGACATAAGTAGTGTCGTCAGCAAAGAGAATGGGGTTCAGGTGTTGAGATACGTTTGGGAGATCATTGATGTATATGAGGAAGAGCAGGGGACCAAGGACACTTCCCTGCGGAACTCCAGTATCAAGTGGCTGTGTTGTTGATGTTGTGTGATACCTAACAGTAAGGTAAGATTTGAAATATGCAAGCGCATGGCCTCTTATACCATAATGGTCAAGTTTGTGGAGTAGGATGCCGTGGTCTACTGTGTCAAAAGCTTTTCTTAGGTCAATAAAAATTCCTAGCAGATATTCCTTATTTTCCAATGCTGTGTAAAGCAGATCTAGCATTTTTATGATTGCATCAGTAGTGCTTTTATTTTTCCTGAATCAAAATTGGCAAGGGTTGAGTATGTTTTGAGCCGTTATAAATGAATATAGTCTCCTGTGCACGAGTTTCTCAAAGATTTTGGATAGCAATGGTAAGTTTGATATTGGCCTATAGTTGTTTAAATCTGTAGGGTCACCACCTTTATGTATTGGTGTATCCCTTGCCGTCTTGAGTAGTTTCGGGAAGGTGCTAGTTTCTAGTGACTTGTTAAAAAGTAATGAGATAGCATGCGAGAGGACATGGGCCGCTCTCTTGTACAATAATTGTGGGACGTGAGACAGATTCCCTGAGTTATTTTTAAGTGACTTTATAATCTCGGTGACTTCCGTGGGCTCAGATGGAGCAAGATGGAAGGAATTTGGGAAATTCCCATCTAGGTAGTCCCCGGCATGGGTATTGGTACGTGGGATTTTATTGGCGAGATTAGAACCTATGATTGAGAAGAAGTCGTTTAACTTGTTGGCTGTGTCAGTGGGATGCAGTAGTAATAGATATGATTCATACAAATTATATTACAACAAATATGAAGGAGATTTGTTAGTAAACTGTGTAGATGAGACTGAAGTAGATCTTATGATTAATCAGTATTATGAATTAGAAGAAAAGATTCTTTCTTGTAAAAGTCAGGCCTTGAATAAATTAAAATGTGTAAACCAGGCAGTTAATCAGTCTGCTCCAACAAACAATATGTCTTTGCCAAAACTCCCAGAACTATGTTTACCTGTGTTTAATCCTGGAGAAAACTGGGAGGAATTTTGGTCAATTTTTAAAGCAACTGTGCATGACAGGAGTGACCTAGCCTGTGTAACTAAATTGTTTTACCTCAAAGGACAGGTAAGAGGAGATGCTCACATACTCATACAAGCCTTTCCCAATGTAAATGACTCTTACAAGGAAGCAGTTGACTTGTTGAAAGTCACTTATGGTAATATAGAACAAAGTAGGTTGGATATAGTGAATATCATTATTAATTTAAAATCTCCATATCATACTTACAAAGGTTTACAGCAGTTTAGAGTTAAACTGGAGAGCACTCTCAAAACATTAAGTAATAAATATAATCTGAAGGAATCAGACTGGTTATTGAGTGCCATTGTACAGAATAAATTAAACTATAAAACACTTGAATGGCTCTCGAACAAATATCACAAGGGTTATTTTGGTCTGGAGGAAATAAGACTAGGTCTACAAGAATTAATTGTGCAGTTGCAGATCAGCCAACCAACTCATTTTAAAGATGCAACACATAATAACTCTGAAGTATCTGTCAAGTTTCACAAAGGGAAAAATTATCCCAATGGTAATAATCAAAATTCATTTCCTAAAAATAATTGCATAGGTGCATATCAAGTAGCAAGAATCATAAATAATGATACTCAACAAGGTAAGAAGAATAAGTACCCTCCTAAGAGTAGCCCAGTTAATAAGAAACCAGTCAGAGAAAAGAGAGATTGTCTTTTCTGCAAGAGTACTCATTTTTCTAAGAATTGCAGTGCATACAATTCATGGAATGATAAAGTTGAAAGATTAGAGGAACTTGACAGATGTATCAGATGTTTAGGTAATCACAATGTAAAGGATTGTTATGCCAAATTAAACAACTGTTATCAACGTCACAAAGGAAGACACCATATAGTTATGTGTAAAGGTCTATATGATAATGTTGATAATAATGATAATGTTGGCAATCCTGACACAACAGTGGCTAATGTAAAAATTGCTGCTAATGTTAATAATGATGGTTTTGCTGAAGTAGCCTTACCTGTGTTACAGGTAAAAATTGATGATAAAAGGCATAAATCAAAAAATGTAACTGCACTATTGGACCAGGGATCCCAGCGTACTTTCATAAAACGTAAATGTCTTGATGAGATGAAAGTACAGATGGGAGATCCCACAACTTTAAAATTATCTGGTTTTATCACGGATAAAAGGTCTCAATTGTATGACACTGTTTATGTAACTGTCAGGTTGGGCAATGAGAAAAAATGTGTTAATGCAGTAATTGTAGATAGACTTCCAGAGAAAATATCTACAGTAGGGCTTAGTAAAGCTACAGAAAGACTCACATAATGTAAATTTAGCACCGTCTGGTGTAAGTCATGATTCTGTAGGCCCAATAAATATTTTGATAGGTAGTGACTATTATGCCTCCTTTGTAAAGGGTATGGTAAAGAAATGTGGTGTCACACTTTTGAAGACTGCTGGAGGCCATGTAATGTATGGTAGGATTCCTTGTAATAATAATTCATGACTAGAGGAAACTACAAATACCATAACCGTGTGTCTTACTCATGAAATCGTACCCCAGTATAATTCTTCCATAGAGGATGGTGTAGAGCCAGTGCATAAATTGTGGGAATTAGACAGCATTGGAATAAATGTAAATGAAGAAAGTCCAGACGATTCTTTTACTCAGGAGCAATACCTGAGAGATGTAAAATTTGAATCTGGACAATACTGGGTGCGACTTCCATGGAGACTGAACCATCCAGAATTGCCCACTAATTACAGAATGGCATATGGACAATTAAAGGCTCAGCTCCGCGAACTGAGTAAGACACCAGAATTGTTAACTGCCTATAATTATATAATTGCTGAGCAGTTAATTAATAAATTAATAGAAGAGGTACCTCCTGAGCAAGCCAAAATTTATGGTCACTATTTGCCACATCACGGAGTGAAGAAGGATTCTAAGACCACTCCTCTGAGAATTGTGTTTAACTGTAGTGCCAGGAGTAACAAAAATGTACATAGTTTAAATGACTGTTTGATGACAGGTCCGACGTTGACGGAAAAATTAGGAGATATCTTATTAAATTTCAGAGTGAAGCACTATGCCTTTATGGCTGACATAAATAAAGCTTTCCTAAGAGTGGGTTTACAAGAGGCTGACCGGGATTGTACCCGCTTCTTATGGCCTGAGAATCCTATTGACCCACTTAGCCCTCTGAAAACCTTTCGCTTTAGGAGCGTATTATTTGGTGCTACATCCAGTCCGTTCCTACTTCAAGCGACGATAAATGCACACCTTAAATGTATTGAAAGTCCATTGAGTAAAGTAATGAGCAAACAATTTTATGTGGACAATTTCCTGGGTGTGACGTCAACTGAAGAGGAACTGTTAATGACTTATGAAGAGGCTAATAAAATAATGCAAAGTGAAAATATGCCCCAGAGGGAATGGAATAGTAATTCGTCCAAATTAAAGGACAAAATAAGTAAAGATTACCCTGGAGATGAAGTGCCAAAATGTAGTAATGTATTGGGATTAACTTGAGATACTGAGAGAGATTTGTTAATGTTAAAACCTAATAATTACAGTGTGCCCAATAAATTAACTAAGAGAGTCTTGCTTGCTGAAGTTTCCAAATGTTTTGATCCACTAGGTTTAGTGTCACCCCTTACTATAAGAGGGAAATTATTAATTCAGGAAGCATGGAAACTTAAATGTGCTTGGGATGAAATTCTACCTGAGGAATTCATTAACAGGTGGGATGAATTAATTGGTGATTATGAGAAAATTCCAATGTTGGAGTTCCCACGCCAGGTGGCCAATCCAAATGGGAAAAATGTACTCCACGTTCTTTGTGATGCTTCAAAATTGGCATATGGAGCAGTTGCTTACCATCAATGTAATAGAGTTATTTCTCTTGTTATGTCTAAGGCTAAAGTGTCTCCAATTAAATCACGTACCTTGCCTCAGTTGAAATTAACAGCCATTTATGTAGGTGTCAAATTAGCTAATTATATAAGAAATAAGTTGAAGGAGATAAATATTAGCAACACTGTAATTTGGTCTGATAATGAGGTATCCGTACAATGGATTTGTAATGGAAACATTAAAATTGTGTATGTACAAAACAGAGTCGCTGAAATTAATCAGATGCAAGAGAAATATAATAGTTTGGGTCAGCATATGTTAACATTTAATCATATACCTGGTGAGGAGAATCCAGCTGATTTCTTGTCTCGAGGTTTACCTTATGCTAAATTTGTAAATGCTGTATCATGGTTTAAAGGACCGAGCTGGTTGGTAAATGAAGCTAATTGGCCTGTACAATAGGTGTATATTGCTCCTGTTGAAATTACTGTGACTACTGCTCCAATAGTTTGTCCTTCCTTAGCCATTGATATAAATAGGTATTCTTCTTTACCCAAACTAATCAATGTAACTAAGTTGGTGTTTAAATTTCTAAACAAGATGAATATTTCATATAAGTTTTCACATCCTCTTGAATATTGGATAAAGAGGGTACAGGAGGAAATCTATGGAAATGAGATTAAATTGATGATGGAAAGAAAAATTGTGAAAGGTTCCATAATAGAGAAATTGGGGCTGTATTTAGAGAAGAATGTAATTAGGTGCAGAGGTAGGTTACAAAATGCTGAATTTGGTGATTATGCTAAACGCCCTATCTTACTGCCCAAAACTCATCATCTAACAAATTTTATTGTTCTAAATGCCCATAAAAATGTAATGCATGGTGGGGTAGAAGATACCTTAAATTGTATTAGGGAAACTTTCTGGATTCCACAAGGATGGCAAAGTGTAAAAAGGGTGATTAAATCTTGTGTAATATGTCGCCGTGTGGATGCCAGATCCTATATGTACCCAGGTCCTCCACCATTGCCAAAGGAGCGTGTACAATTAGTGAAACCATTTGATGTAACAGGTGTAGACTATAGTGGTCCAATACTTTTAAGAGGTACGTCAAATGGTGTTCCACTGAAAGTGTATGTTTGTTTGTTCATCTGTACTGCTACTAGGGCAGTTCATTTAGAAGTGGCACAGGACTTGTCTGCAGAACAGTTTATACAGCTGTTTCGAAAATTTGCAGCTAGGAGATCCTGTCCGTGGTTGATGATTTCGGATAATGCCACAAATTTTGTAGCAGGTGCTCAACACTTGATAGAATTAAATAATAGTAACGATGTTCAATCTCTGTTAACCCAGCGAGTGTGTACCTGGAAATTTATTACTCCTAGAGCCCCTTGGCAGGGGGGGCTGTACGAAAGACTGATAGGCACAGTGAAGAGGTGTCTCCGCAAAGTACTACACTGGAAGAGAATTAATTTGGAAGAATTCCGTGCAATGTTAGTGGAGGCAGAAAATCGTATAAATAATAGGCCTCTCTCGTACATGAGTGATACACCTGATGCAGATGTATTAACACCTTCTCACCTAATATGTGGAAGGAAATTGGAAGCTGCCCCTGTCTATAGAGATTATCCGGAAGAAAGTGATGAAGATTACAATGATGCGGCAGTGTTGTGTGATAAATTTAAAATGTTAAATTTATTTATTTATTTATATATTTATTTAGTAATTTGAGCATACATACAGAGGTACAAAAAAATACAGGTAAGAGCAGCATGCCAAAGCCACTTGCATGCATAGCATTACGGGCTGGCTTAAAATTAACTTAAGATTAGCTAAGCAATGATGTAATCAGTGATAAAACATTATTGTAAACAGATAACTATGAAGCACAAATGAGTATTGCAAAGACAGGTCATATGGTTGCATGCATTGCTGTACATTCAGTAGAATGGAGTATTCTGTTAGGTAGTGTATTTAAAGAATAACAAAGTTAGATTAGGTCTTAGGTTTAACATTTATGTGATATAATTGAGAAACATTTAAGATATACAATTTATAAGGTTCAGTTATTCAGTATTTATTTGGTTTTGGGTGAGTAAGTGATCTTTGAGAAGAGACTTGAATTTATAAACAGACAGCGCTTCTTTTATATTTACAGGTAATGAATTCCAGATTTTAGGGCCTTTTATGTGCATTGAGTTTTTGCATAGCGTGAGATGGACACGAGGAACATCAAAGAGTGATCTGTGCCTTGTATTATGGTCATGTGTTCTGTTGAGGTTGGCAAGGAGATGTTTGAGGGGAGGGTTAATATCAGTGTTAAGTGTTCTATGTATGTAGTAGGTGCAGTAATAAGTATGGATGTTTTGTATGGTGAGTAGGTTTAGTGTTTTGAATATTGGTGGAGTGTGCTGCCTGTAATGGGAATTTGTTATCATTCTGACTGCAGCCTTTTGTTGGGTAATTAGTGGTCTGACATGGTTAATTGTTGTTGAGCCCCATGCATAAATTCTATAGGTGAGATAGGGATAAATAAGAGAGTGATATAGGGCCAGGAGGGCTGACTGTGGAACATAGTACCGTATCTTCGATAGTATGCCTACAGTCTTCGAAATTTTCTTAGAAATTTGTTGTATATGTGTGTGAAATTTGAGTCTATTATCAAGGTGGATTCCTAAGAATTTTCCCTCTGTTAGCTTTGTGATAGGTGATCCGTTTATCATTATGTTAAGAGGCACATCTGTAGCTCTGTTACCAAACTGAATGAAGTAGGTTTTGTCAATGTTTAGTGTAAGTTTATTAGTCCTAATTCGGTATTTACAGTATTGGCTAGCATGACTGGGCTCGGGTGAGAGTAGACGTATGTAGTGTCATCTGCAAATAGTGTGGGTTTGAGTAATTGCGAAGCATTTGGTAGGTCATTTATGTATAGGAGAAAGAGAAGAGGGCCTAGGACACTTCCCTGTTGGACACCAACTGTAATTGGTTGTGCAGAAGAGTTTGCCCCATTTGTGTACACATATTGGCTTCTGTTGCTGAGGTATGACTTGAGGTAGTTGAGGGAGTGCCCTCTTGTACCATAGTGCGACAATTTTATGTGGAGCAAGTCATGGTCAACTGTATCAAAAGCTTTACGTAAGTCAATGAAGATCCCCAGTGGGACTACTTTTTTCTCTATTGCAGTGTATATACGTTCTAGCATGTGTATAATAGCATCATTAGTATTTTTATTATTCCTGAATCCAAATTGGCAGGGTTTGAGTATGTTTTGGGAGATGAGGTAGGAGTAGATTCGTTTATGAATTCATTTTTCGAAGATTTTTTGAGAGAGGGTGCAAGTAGGATATTGGCCTATAGTTATTCAACTCTGTTTGGTCTCCTCCTTTATGGATCGGGGTGACCCTTGCTATTTTGAGAACTGTAGGGAAGGTGGAGGATTCAATGGATTTGTTAAAGAGTGTTGCAATGATTGGTGATAGCACTTGTGACACTTTTTTGTATATAAAGGGTGGTAAGGTATTTAAATCTCCTGCCTTGTTTTTTAGTCCGTTGATAATAAGGGAGACTTCGTATGGGTTAGTCGGAGCTAGGAACAGCGTGTTCGGGTAGTTGCCAGTGAGGTAGTCATTTGGTGGGGTATCTGAGCTTGGGATTTTATTGGCAAGGTTTTGACCTATAGTGGAGAAGAAATCATTGAGTCTGTTTGCTGTTTCTGTTGGTGGGAGTTGGGGTTCATCTGATTTTGCTAATTTTATTTCGCTATTTCGTGATATCTTTTTTGTTCCCAGAATTTCTGATAGGGTTTTCCAGGTCTTTTTTATATCACCTCGTAAGTTGGATAATCTGTTCTCATAATACAATTTTTTTGCCCTTCTTATCAGGCTGGTTAGAACTGACGAGTAACGTTTTGTTTGGTCTCTGATTATGTGACCAATTCTGTACTGTTTTTCATATCGGTGTTTTGTATTTATGGATTTGAGAATGCTGGGTGTTAGCCAGGGACGGTTCAGTCTCTTAGCTGTCATCTGTTTAGTTTTTTTAGGGCAGTGCTTGTTATAGAGGTATTGGGTCTTTTTTAGAAAATTATTAATACATTCGTCAATATCTGTATAGATTTCTAGCTCAGTGTGCCAGTCAATGTTTGTTACTGCTGCTGTGAAGTTATTAATGGCTGCCTCATTGTGAAGTCTGAAGGTGACTTTAGTAGTGTCTTGGGGTAATTTACCAAGAGTTGTTATGAGGAAAGTAGGGTAGTGATTTGTGGTATTATCTGTGATTATGCCTGATTTTAAAAGGGATATGGTGTTGGTCCAGATGTGGTCAAGTAGGGAAACACTAGTCTCTGTAACTCTTGTAGGTTTTGTTATTGTTGGTAGCAACATGCAGTTACTCATTGTGTTTGTGAATTCAGTAACGTGTGGGTCCTGGTCTTGCAGGAGATTTATATTGAAGTCACCTGAGAGTAGTAAGTGATCTTTGTTCATGCGTGCATCAGTTATCATATTCCTAGGTTTTGACTAAATTGGCTAATGTTTGACTATGGAACTCTGTAGATGTTTATCAATGTGAGAGGTTTTTGTAGGTATTTGGATTTGAATTTAGCTATTATATATTCCCATGTTCATCCTTTGTGCAAGTATTAGTGATACATTCTAGTTGGTCTGAGTAGTATATAGCTGTGCCACCCCCTTGTTGATCTGGCCTACAGTTGTGTATGGCTGTGTAACTAGGAATGGCATAGACATCTGTAGTATCAGGCTTTAGCCAGGTTTCAGTTAGTGTAATGATAGACATATTGGCATGCAAGGAATTTAGTAATGCTATGAGGTCATCGTAATGCTTGCTTAAAGATCTGATATTGTAGTTAAAGACAGTTATGTTGTTGTTGGCTCTGAGGAGTGCCTTTGATTGTTCTGCTGTGTAGTAATTACAGTTACTGTTTGATTCATTTAAGTCATTCAATAAGAGGTTGGTATCAGGATCAATGCTTGTAATCATAAGATTTGTAGTGAATCTATAGTTAGAATTAAGTATAAAACAAAGTAAATAGTCTAAAGCTAAAAAATAGCACTTGAATTATTTAACAAATGTAAAAATAATGAGCTAAGGAATTTTTTTTTTAAAGCTAAAATAAAGGAGACAATATAAAAGGGACTAAAATAATTTGTGGTGAACAAATAAAGTGATGATCAAATAATGGAGCTTGGGAATATGATAGTAGGTAGTACTTTGAAGATAATTCTTTAAAGTTAGAATTAGGGAAAACAATATAAAAGGGACTAATATAAGTCGTGGTGAACAATAAAGTGGTAATCAAATAAATGAGTTGTGGTATATAATGGCAAAATAGTGAACTTATTACACTTTAGCACCTGAGAATAGCACCTTGATTATTTTAACAATTGTGAATATATGAACTAGGGTAGTTATATAAAGCTAAAATAAAGGAAAAAATATATAAGGGACTAAATTAAGTAATGGTAAACAAAGTTAAATGGACAGATAGTCACTATGAAATAATATTGTTATAGGAGTAAGATCTGATTTGTAATATTAAATAAGTTGAGCAGTTTATTGCGCAATAAAAAGCAAAAAATATGAGGTAGTTGGTACTAGCTAGCAAAAGATAGTTTTGGTACTTGCAAAAAAGTAATTGGAATATACACTAATTGCACACACAATAAAAAGTGACTAAAAAAACAAGAAGTGGTGAACAAAATTAAATGGACAGGTAAGAACATTGAATAATATTAATTTGGAGTAAGATTTGACTTGTAACACAAAATTATGAGCAATTAATAGCAGTAAGAAAGAAGTATAAAGTATTGGAGGAAGTTGGCATTAGCTAGTGATGAAAATTAAAAAATAATAATGCACAATAATATAATAGTAACGTACACTATATGCACCACATTAAGTATACATGTATTAAGGACACTTATCTAATCTGTTACAGAAATGTCAGCTTTTCTAAGGAAGGTAGAGAAATCATGTTCGTTTGAGATAGTATATTTATTGTTGTCCTGTTGATGTTTTCCTTACTAGTATTTTCCCATCTCGAGTGAAACATTGATGTATTTTGTTTTCCTGTTTAAGTTTTCTCAGCCTGAACAGAAGGTCTTGACGTTTTCTTTTTAGACACTCATTTATGTACACTCCATTTTTCATTGTAATTGCTGATTTAATCAGGTCATTTCTTTTATCGTATGAATAAAGTCGGATCATTATACTGTGTTTACTTCCTGGTTTTCCTAGCAAACGTGTTTCTTTGATTTCATTGTTTTGCACGATGACTTGTACGTGGTTCTGTATTATCCTGATAGCAGTTTCTTTGCACTGTTCTTGGGTTATGTCACTAGGAATGTGTGGACTGTTTATCATAACTGCATCAGACAACTTATCTTGTTCAGTTTTGTCGTCTTGGAAATCAAGGTATTCATTTAGTCGAGTGTGCATGTTCTGAATCCAGTCCTTGATTGCTTCTTCAACCTTCACATTTATTGTTGTTATTTGTTCAGTGTGACTGGCTATAGCTGCTTTCAGAGTATTTTCTGTGTCAACACTTCCCTGTTTTGGATCTTGTTCTCGAGGTTGGTTATCTTGGATTCTCGTCGCTCGAGTGTTGCTTTGATATCTTTGATTTCGTTTTCTAGAGCAACGATGTAGTCCTTGATATTGTCAGGAATAATCATACCTGAGTTATCATGGGTGAATCCTTTGAAGGGAGTGGAGTTGGAGGGGGAGTCAGCCATGTTTGTTGTTGTTCCCTGGGTGGCAGCGGTGAGGGGGGTTTGATGATACACCGGCGTCCTGCTGGGTAGACAAGTTGAGTTCTAGGGTCCTTGCTGTTATTCTTTTATTACTGATGTTGTTTCTTCTGCGATATCCTTTCATAGTATCACTGAAGTAGATACTGTGTAGCAATGGAGGAGAAGGCTTGTTTTCTCGGAGCTTGGGTTAAGTGGTTGTCTGGCAGCGGAGGCAGTGTTTGGGTTAGCTGGGCTGTCTTCCTTAGATCTTCTAATTTTGTCAAGAATTGGGTTACATTCTTAGTATTCTTGGGTCATTTTGTGGTCCACGTGGGTTCATGTAGTTGAACTTAATGCTTAATGCCTCAAATGTTGTAGTGGAAGTTTTAGCACTAAAGGTCGAGAACCAAAACCTAGTCATTGTGGTAGTCTACAAGCCTCCGGATGCAACATCCCAGCAATTCCAGGAACAGCTGTTAAAAATTGACCACTGTCTGGAAAATCTTCCAGCTCCTGCACCCAACATCTTGCTCCTGGGGGATTTCAACTTAAGGCACCTAAAATGGAGGAATATAGCAAATAAAATTGTTGCAGTAATAACACCAGGAGGCAGCTCTGATGAAAACTCAAACTCACACGAGCTTTTAAATCTCTGCACAAAATTCAATTTAAACCAGCAAATAATAGAGCCTACTAGACTGGAGAATACACTAGACCTCATCTTCACTAACAATGACGATCTGATAAGAAATGTCACCATATCAAAAATAATATACTCAAATCACAACATAATTGAGGTTCAGACATGTATGCGTGGAGCCCCAAACCGACATAATGAGACTAGTCACGAGGGAGCATTCACCAAATTCAACCTCAATAACAAAAACATAAAGTGGGACCAAGTAAACCAAGTCCTAACCGATATAAGCTGGGAAGATATACTAAGCAACACAGACCCCAACTTATGCCTAGAACAGATTAACTCGGTGGCACTCGATGTATGCACAAGGCTTATTCCTCTAAGAAAAAGGAGGAGTAGATGTAAAATAGAAAGAGAGAGGCGCTCCCTTTACAGACGACGGAAAAGAATAACAGAGCGGTTAAAAGAGGTCAATATATCTGAAATGCGTAGGGAGACACTGGTCAGAGAAATAGCAAGCATCGAACTTAAGCTAAAGGAATCTTATAGGAGTCAGGAATCGCGGGAAGAACTAAAAGCCATAAATGAAATCGAAAGAAACCCAAAGTATTTCTTCTCCTATGACAAATCAAAGTCGAGAACAACGTCCAGTATTGGGCCCCTACTTAAACAAGATGGGTCCTACACAGATGACAGCAAGGAAATGAGTGAGCTACTCAAGTCCCAATATGACTCAGTTTTTAGCAAGCCTCTAACCAGACTGAGAGTCGAAGATCAAAATGAATTTTTTATGAGAGAGCCACAAAATTTGGTTAACACAAGCCTATCCGATGTTATCCTGACGCCAAATGACTTCGAACAGGCGATAAATGACATGCCCATGCACTCTGCGCCAGGGCCAGACTCATGGAACTCCGTGTTCATCAAGAACTGCAAGAAGCCCCTATCACGAGCCTTTTCCATCCTATGGAGAACGAGCATGGACACGGGGGTCGTCCCACAGTTACTAAAAACAACAGACATAGCCCCACTCCACAAAGGGGGCAGTAAAGCAACAACAAAGAACTACAGACCGATAGCACTAACATCCCATATCATAAAAATCTTTGAAAGGGTCCTAAGAAGCAAGATCACCACCCATCTAGAAACCCATCAGTTACACAACCCAGGGCAACATGGGTTTAGAACAGGTCGCTCTTGTCTGTCTCAACTATTGTATCACTACGACAAGGTCCTAAATGCACTAGAAGACAAAAAGAATGCAGATGTAATATATACAGACTTTGCAAAAGCCTTCGAGAAGTGTGACCATGGCGTAATAGCGCACAAATTCTGGCCACAAAATAGAGCGAAACACCAACGTCAAAGACCTGGGAGTGATCATGTCGGAGGATCTCACCTTCAAGGACCATAACATTGTATCAATTGCATCTGCTAGAAAAATGACAGGATGGATAATGAGAACCTTCAAAACTAGGGAGGCCAAACCCATGATGACACTCTTCAGGTCACTTGTTCTATCTAGGCTGGAATATTGCTGCACACTAACAGCACCTTTCAAGGCAGGTGAAATTGCTGACCTAGAAAATGTACAGAGAACCTTCACGGCGCGCATAACGGAGATAAAACACCTCAATTACTGGGATCGCTTGATGTTCCTAAACCTGTATTCCCTGGAAAGCAGACGGGAGAGATACATAATTATATACACATGGAAAATCCTAGAGGGACTAGTGCCGAACTTGCACACGAAAATCACTCACTACGAAAGCAAAAGACTTGGCAGACGATGCAACATCCCCCCAATGAAAAGCAGGGTGTCACTAGCACGTTAAGAGACCATACAATAAGTGTCAGGGGCCCGAGAATGTTCAACTGCCTCCCAGCATACATAAAGGGGATTACCAACAGACCCCTGGCAGTCTTCAAGCTGGCACTGGACAAGCACCTAAAGTCGGTTCCTGACCAGCCGGGCTGTGGCTCGTACGTTGGTTTGCGTGCAGCCAGCAGCAACAGGCTGGTTGATCAGGCTCTGATCCACCAGGAGGCCTGGTCACAGACCGGGCCGCGGGGGCGTTGACCCCCGGAACTCTCTCCAGGTAAACTCCAGGAAGGCAATCACAAGTTTTGATGAGCGATGTTTTTTGAGGAAGAAGAGCTGGTAGGATGCCGCTGCTGCCACCACTGCCGCTGCTGCCAATCCATAAAGTAATTGATCATTGGTCTAATGTGTGGCGTAAGGAATATCTTCTTACACTACGTGAACACTTTTATGGTGCGACAGAGGCAGTAAATCGACAGACCATTCAACCAGGTGACATTGTGTTAATTGACACTGAACAAAATCGAACATTGTGGCCTCTGGGCAAAGTATTGACATTGTACCCAGATGAACAAGGTGTTGTCAGGAATGTCAAAGTGTTGTGTCGTGGCCAGGAAAGTTTATGCACAATTAATAAATTGATTCCCTTGGAATTAGGTGTTCTATCAAACGTAAATGAAAATCTGAGGGAAAGTGACACGAGTGATATGGAAGATAACGCAGACCAAGTGATGCCGGAAGATGAAATCGTAGTAAGACCTACTAGGAGAACAGCCACTCAAGCCAGAACTGGCTGGAATCATCTTCTAAAGGAAGGAGTAATTTTAATGGTTTAGCAATGAACTCTGGCCGGCTGCAGTGTGGAAAATACTGTATATATTTTCCAGAAATTCAGTATTTATATGTAAATAGATGGCCATACTGTATTTAATAATATTTATGTCATAGAAAACGGAAAGCCTGCGTCTTCGCAGACGAGACTTGCCATCTTGGTTTTGAATTTTGTACAAACGTTGGTGTAATGGGAAGAATTTTTCGTGCTCTAGAGGATAAAATTGTGTTGACACCTCTCAAATAGGAGGCAAAATTGTTGGATGTGCATTCCTGCATAACTTGAGATATCAGACGACTGGACAAGACAGCTCCAGGAACCTCAGATAAGCTCTCTAGATTTGTGTGTAATTCTGGCCAGCTTTCATAGATTTAGTTAGAGTGAGGTTTTTTGAGTACGATACACATTAATCTCCAGTCAAATTGGTGAGTGATATTAAGATATATTTTCCTTCTGTTATGTAATTGTGTATATATATAACCATTTATTATTTTTAATGTACAGTCCACAAATTTATATATTTACCAGTATTCCTGGTGTATGTATATTTCATTTAATTAATAGGTCCATAGCAACTTGTGGTTATGACAGTGGTAGGTATCGAAGGGGGACATTTTTTGCGACCTAGGTGTCCCAAATTCCTACTTGTCTATGTAACATTGATAAATAATAATTATCTTTGTTATCATTTACTGTTATGTACATAATTAGTTACATTCAGATAAATGCAATTTTCCACAAAACCAACAAGGGTCTTGCAGCACTGCGGGGGAGAAAATAGTGCCATGGCTATGAACAGCTGGGTGGAGAGAATAGCAGAGGTGAGGGAAGAAGAGGTTTGGAAGGGACGCTAGAAGCGATGTGTCATAGCTCGTACAGTAAAGCAGTTGCTGACAAAAAGTCAAAAAGTGATCGTAAGTGATCATAACCCAGCAGCGGCAGCAGCAGCAACAGCAGCGACCTCCAAGCTCCATACTTTTCTCCAACTATCAGAGCAAAACTGCACTATCCAACGTAGCACCCAGAATGACCAAAAATTACCAAGAGTGAAACCTACAAATCGAAAATAATAGAGATCAAAGGAAGACTGCCCTCAAACCCAAAACAACACCCCGCTGCCAGCCGAACAACGTAACCCTAAGCTTTGTATAACTACAACTTTTTCTTAACTACAACAATTCCTGTAGTATTATGAGGCGCAATCTCAGAGGAAACAACACCAAGGCCAGCAAGAAAACACCGAAAAATCAAGTATTCAACAAGTGTAGCCAGGATGACGCCGGCCCAGCTACCACCCCTCTCACCACCGCTCAAGGCGACACCACAACAATAAAAACAAACATGGCTGCCACCAGCCCATCCACCCCTCTCTTTCC
Source organism: Cherax quadricarinatus (assembly GCF_038502225.1). NCBI lineage: Eukaryota > Metazoa > Arthropoda > Malacostraca > Decapoda > Parastacidae > Cherax > Cherax quadricarinatus. Next base: position 42,370,882 of record NC_091298.1, read on the forward strand.
CGGATTCAACCTACCAAGTAGTCTCTCAGGTATGACCAACGATCTAGATACCCTAAAGTCATGCATCTCCACCTTAGTTATTGAGAATATGAATCTTCGAGAGACGCTAACAAAACAAGACACCAGGATGACACAACTCGAGAACAAAACCCTCAGTCTTGAACAAAAGTTATCAACACCTGGAATAACTAATTGTGGCAAGACCATCCAAACAGTCATAGATAGCCATACAGAACAAATAATATCTCTTAATACAAAGGTTGAAGAAGCAGTAAAAGAATGGTAGAACAACTTAGATAACCAGTTCAGTGACTACTTTGCTCTCAAAGAAGATAAAACTGAATAAGATAAACTATCGGATGCAGTAATAGTTAACAGTCCACTTTTTCCCAGTGATATGAACCAAACAAACAGTAAAGAAATTACTCTCCAGATCATGAAGGACCAAACAAAAGTTGCAGTACCAGAATCAGAAATAAAGGAAGCCAGGTTACTAGGATCCCATGGTAGAAAAAGTGTTATGCTTAGATTCCACTCACATGACAGGAAAAAAAGGCTTTATAATTGCATCTATTAAAGTAAAGAAAGAGGTATACATAAACGAGTGTCTTACCAAAAAACGTCAGAACCTCCTGTATAGAGTCAAAAAACTTAAGCGGGAGAATAATGACACAATACACCAATGCTTCACACGGGATGGGAAAATTCTAGTTAGGAAAACGAATGTAGGTCAACTGTGCACAATCACGAACGAGAATGATCTATCATGATTTCTCAGGGATACTAACCTTACAGAGAATAACTAAACAATGTCCAACCTAAAAGCCAACGTAGTGTAGTGTATGTTTTGCTCCATTATTGTTCAAATTTCATAGTACAATCTCTTAGTAATTAAAGTATCAACTACCTCATTTTGTGATTTTACTAGTAAGCATAAGTCACCTTATGTAATTTTCTTATTTACTATTGTTTGCTTAAATATTAGCTGAATTGATACTTTCTCTGTCCATATTACTACTGTGGAAAATATTTTAATTTTCCGAAGCTATAGTGCCTAATAGGTGTTTAATGTGTTGATTTCGGTCAAAAATGTATTTGAACATAGAATAGAACCAACAGAGAGAGAGGTCGACACAGGGCATAGGGGAGCGGGAGTGTTTTGAATGTAGTGAAGAGGCTGTGAAAAAACGGGACTAGGAAATTGGTGTTCACGACGGCCTAAGGATTAATATCGGCCTCACTTCACAATAGGAAGTGTCGTAACTGTCCCTGGTGAAGAGTGAGGGAACGTGATTGACGGGACCGCTGTAATAAGTGGTAAAATTAGTGATTAATGGTAGGACCGGTGGTGACTGGTGCGCCACCATGGTGTGTCCAGGGGAAAATGCCCATGATTTAATCCTCACTCATCGGTCTCAGATCTTAATGGAGTGACCTCTAATGTGTATAATAATTATGAGACAATAAATCATCTTGTGAACTGTAATGTAATCAATGATAATAACACTAAGTTAAGAGGATGCGTGAAGTGAAATAAGTTGCCTTGCTCCGAGTGAACACGTTAGACCTCGTTGTTCCTGTCCCGAGGATAGTGAAGGTTTTATGGAGTCACGACTTGTAAACTGGGACAAACCAACGATTACCTTGTCCTGCTGGAATAAGAACCGTGTCGGTGTAGCAGGACATCAAAATGAGATAGTGAATGGAGGAAATAAGGAGCATCAATCAGCCACAGTTAAGTAAGTAAGTAAGTAAGTAAATTTATTCAGGTATACACAATACAGTTACATAGAATTATCATACATAGCAGCATATGTGTAGAGAACCTAGGATAACCCAAAAAAGTCAGACAGAGTGACTTATTTCCATTGGGGTCCTTTTACCTTATTATTATAATATAAAGGTTATAATATTTTCTTATTATTCTATAATGAAGATAACATCTTATTATCATACTAAAAAGACTATCTACTACACGAGGGTCATTAAGACTATCTACAATACGAGGGTCATTAAGACTATCTCATCCTCATATCCGACATAGACAAGGATGTCAGCCACAGCACCGTGTCTTCCTTTGCAGATGACACCCGAATCTGCATGACAGTGTCTTCCATTGCAGACACTGCAAGGCTCCAGGCGGACATCAACCAAATCTTTCAGTGGGCTGCAGAAAACAATATGAAGTTCAACGATGAGAAATTTCAATTACTCAGATATGGTAAACATGAGGAAATTAAATCTTCATCAGAGTACAAAACAAATTCTGGCCACAAAATAGAGCGAAACACCAACGTCAAAGACCTGGGAGTGATTATGTCGGAGGATCTCACCTTCAAGGACCATAACATTGTATCAATCGCATCTGCTAGAAAAATGACAGGATGGATAATGAGAACCTTCAAAACTAGGGAGGCCAAGCCCATGATGACACTCTTCAGGTCACTTGTTCTATCTAGGCTGGAATATTGCTGCACTCTAACAGCACCTTTCAAGGCAGGTGAAATTGCCGACCTAGAAAATGTACAGAGAACTTTCACGGCGCGCATAACGGAGATAAAACACCTCAATTACTGGGAGCGCTTGAGGTTTCTAAACCTGTATTCCCTGGAACGCAGGAGGGAGAGATACATGATTATATACACCTGGAAAATCCTAGAGGGACTAGTACCGAACTTGCACACGAAAATCACTCACTACGAAAGCAAAAGACTTGGCAGACGATGCACCATCCCCCCAATGAAAAGCAGGGGTGTCACTAGCACGTTAAGAGACCATACAATAAGTGTCAGGGGCCCGAGACTGTTCAACTGCCTCCCAGCACACATAAGGGGGATTACCAACAGACCCCTGGCAGTCTTCAAGCTGGCACTGGACAAGCACCTAAAGTCAGTTCCTGATCAGCCGGGCTGTGGCTCGTACGTTGGTTTGCGTGCAGCCAGCAGCAACAGCCTGGTTGATCAGGCGCTGATCCACCAGGAGGCCTGGTCACAGACCGGGCCGCGGGGACGTTGACCCCCGAAACTCTCTCCAGGTAAACTCCAGGTAAACTACCCGAGGGTCATTACGACTATCTACAATACGAGGGTCATTACTAGGGATAAGGTAAAATTTACACGTATTTTAGCTAAAAAATAGAAAATCATTCCCCTCCCTTTCTGTTGCTTCATTCATCAGACACTTTTTGGCAGTCTTCTTGAACTGGTTCAAGCTATGACTGGCCTTGACATTTGTGGGTAGTCTGTTCCATTCCTTTATTGCTGTACAATAAAAGGTGTTTGAAGCCTGGCCACTGACTGTGGGTACTACAAAGTTGTGCTCTCTCCCCCTATGATTGCTTTGGTTCCCAACCTTGACAAAATTGACAGCAAGATATTCTGGACACTGTTCGTGAGCAATTTTATAAACATGATTTAGCTTCAGTTGTTTTACTCTGTCTTCAACATTCAGCATATCCAACTGCTGTAATTCATCCTGGCCTACATGTTCTCTTGGTCCCAGCCCCAGGATGAATCTTACGATTTTGTTCTGGGTGATTTGCAGTCTATCTTTCAGTTTTTTTTGTCAAGGCAGAGTACCAAGAAGAGCAAGCGTAATCCATATGGCATTGTATAAGGGCTAGACATAGGGTCCTGCGAGCCTCAGTAGGTAGACACTGTGCTTGTCTATACAGGAACTTCAGCCTGGCATTCGCTTTCTTTACTACACTGTTCCCTATCAATTCTCCTGACATGCATGGGTCAAAGGGGATTCCCAGATATTTAACTGATGAAACCAAAGTGATGGACTCCCCATTACACTGAACATTAAAATTATTTACCCTTCTCAGTTTATGTTTCGTTCCAAAGAGAATGGCTTCAGTTTTCCCTAGGTGTAATGATAGTTTGTTGTCTACTAACCATTTGCTGCAGGACTCCAGTTCCAGTGTTAAAACATTAGCAATATCTTGTGGGTCTTTACCTGTCACTAACAGAGCACTGTCATCTGCATACAGTAGGAGTTTGCACTTGACACTGATAGGCATATCATTGACATAACATAAGAATAGTAAGGGACCCAGAATACTACCTTGGGGAACTCCACATGTTATCGGCAGGGGTTCTGATTCCGTTTTGTTGATTTTGACTATTTGTCTCCTGTTGCTAAGGTAGGACTTAACCAGTCTACAGAACCTATACCGATAGCTTGAAGTTTCTTACATAATATATTGTGGTTGACAGTATCGAAGGCCTTTTGCAGGTCTAAGGTTACCATACCTATGAGGTTCCCTTTTGACATTTCAGTTCTCAGGTAATCCATCAGATTAATAAGGGAGGTATCGGTTGAGTAGGATCTTCTAAAGCCCGATTGATAGCTATGGAGAATGCTGTTGTCATTAAGGTACTTAACTACTTGAGAATACACCGCCCTCTCCAGAATTTTAGATATTATACTGAGTATACTAACAGGTCTATAGTTGCTTACATCAGACCTATTATTTTTCTTGAAGATAGGAGTAACTCTGGCCTCCTTGAACCCCTCCGGTACGGTATTAGTGGTGATTGATAGATTTATTATGTGAGCAATAGGGATTGACAGTTCAAAAGCACCATCTTTTAGGAACTTAGACGGGATGTTATCAGGGCCTGTGCTCTTAGTTGGATTTAACCTGCTTAGTTCTTTTTGAATGAAGTCATGAGATACACTTACTAGTTGACAACTGTTTGGGGTTACCCCTTTATTGGTATAGTATGTTTGAAACTTATCAGAGTCTGTGTTAAAGGTATTTGATGCAGCTGGTAGTTTACTTACTAGTGTTGATGCAACAGATGTGTAGTAGGAATTAAAGCAATTTGCCACCTTAGATGTTTCGTGGCATACCTCATTATCGATAGTGAGTACTATGTTAGACCTATCTACTATCTTATGGCTATACCCCAACTGTTTTAGTTGTTGCCAGAGCTTTCTGGGGTTATGCTTATATTCTTCAATTTTTGAGCAATAGTGCTTTGCCTTTGCTCCTTTTATGAGCCTCTGTACTCTGTTCCTCACCCTTTGGAATTCATTTAGTGCTGCAATATCCTGTCTGTTTGCTTTAAATCTTTTTAGCAGCTGGTCTCTGAATTTCATATTATCTAATATCTCAGTAGTCATCCAGGGTTCAGTTCTTCGTTTAATCCTAACCTCTTTAACTGGTGCAATATTATTAAGAATGGTAGTGAACATTGTTTTGAATTTTTCCCAGGCATCGTTTACGTCCGTGCAACTTGTTATCTCTGTCCAGTCACAATTGTGTAGCCTATTTACCAGTGTTTCTTTACTGTAGTTTCTAGTTGACCTCATTTTTATTGTCCTGTGTAGGCCTATCCTATCCCTAGTGATTTTCCTGGTGCAGTAAATGATGAAATGATCACTAAGACCTGTGGTAATGACGCCTGACTGACTAATGTTCTCAGCGCGGTTGCAAAGTATGTGGTCAATTAGGGTGGCTGAGAACTGTGTGATCCGGGTTGGTTTATTAATTAGTTGGGTGTAGCTATTTAATCCTAGAATTTGCTTATACCTTTTGCATAGCCCGTTATTTTGTTGCTGAAAACAGATATTGAAGTCGCCCAGTATTATTGTTTCGCAATTGCTTTCAACTCCGGACAATACTCTGGAAAAGTCTTCTAAGAACTGGTCCTGGGTAGGAGGGCGGTAACTAGTTCCTACTAAGATGGGTTTGGTCTTGGGAAGCAGCACTTCAAACCATAGAATCTCCAGTTTATTGTTATTTAAATCAGGTCTTGGGTTGTAAGCTAAGTCATTTCTAATGTAGGCACATACTCCACCACCCTTTCTGTTCCTATCTAAGCGTTTTATATTGTAACCATCTATTTTGACCTCGTCGTCAGTCACCGTATCATCCAACCAAGATTCAGAGATGGTTATAACTGCCGCCCTAATTTTGTTAGCTAGAATCCTAATCTCTGCCAATTTAGGAGGAAGTGATCTTGCATTGACATGAATAAAGTGAAGGCCTGTTTTCATAAAACAATCATAATCATCAATATATGGCAATGGGTCATTTGTATTAAAATTAGGTAAATCAATGTCATCACTGCTAAAGGGTAACTGTGCCAAAGTGCATTTGTTACACACAAAATGAATTCTGGCACCGTTGCTATAATTGTACATACATCCATCATGCACCCACCCCTTACACATTTTACATAAGGTGCCTTTTCTGTTTTTCATGCGTACTTTAGTACAGTGTATGCATCTGTTTGGTAGTGATTGAGATATTAATGGCTGTATTGTCTCGCATTGACCTATGTATGCATTACATATGGAGTTAAGGTTATCATCCCTAGCTACTAGACCGTCATTATTGCCGTCATTTATCTGTCTGTTTTGCCTCTGCACAATAGTTTGAGGTCCTGGATTAATTTGGATATCACCACTTAAGAGCGCTACAATAAGAGCTGTGTGCCACTGTTTTTGTTTGGGTATGCGGTGTTGCCATACCTTGCGGCTATAGTGAGGTTTACTTTTCAAGTAACCCTTCTAGTTATAGCAGACTGATACTGGCCAGTTAGGTATGTTGTAATTGGATAGGTTATGGGTGATCCAACTACATCAAGTGACCACCAGAGAATATCAGGTAAGTGGTGGGATTATGTACAAGTGTTTTTCCTTGATGGATATATCCATGTGTAACCTACCCCCCCCCCCCTTCATTCAGTTAAACTAATATAATCTATACAGTCCACAATTAATTAGTAGCGCCGTACTTGTGGGTGCTATCCAATTTATACTGGTCTCGGATAGATATGGATAAGATTGTGAGGTCGAAAGGACCACCTGCAGTGACCAGAGTTGGTTAAGTTTTCTCACATGTCTACATGGGGTGACTACGGTAAACAATATGGCTGTTGTCTCCCAATGAGATTACTTGTATGCATGTAATGTTGAGGTACATACAGGTAACCCCCTATAAAATTTTCCATATCTGCCTCATATTTTTTTATATACCATTAATTGATATTACTTACTAAAATTAAATAATTAATTACCAATTTTACTATCAGTGCAATTTACTCTTAACATTTTTGACATTTAATTACCATTACTTGTCTAATTACCATAACCTGTTTTAATACCACATTTACAATCTTAGATTACTTCATTCAGTTTGGTAACAGAGCTACAGATGTCCCTCTTAACATAATGATAAATGGATCACCTATCACAAAACTAACAGAGGGAAAATTCTTAGGAATCCACCTTGATAATAGACTCAAATTTCATACACATATACATCAAATTTCTAAGAAAATTTCCAAGACTGTAGGCATACTATCGAAGATACGGTACTATGTTCCACAGTCAGCCCTCCTGGCCCTATATCACTCTCTTATTTACCCCTATCTCACCTATGGAATTTGTGCATGGGGCTCAACAACAATTAACCATCTCAGACCACTAATTACCCAACAAAAGGCTGCAGTTAGAATGATAACAAATTCTCACTACAGGCAGCACACTCCACCAATATTCAATACACTAAACCTACTCACCATACAAAACATCCATACTTATTACTGCACCTATTACATACATAGAACACTTAACTCTGATATTAACCCTCCCCTCAAACATCTCCTTGCCAACCTCAACAGAACACATGACCATAACACAAGGCACAGATCACTCTTTGATGTTCCTCGTGTCCATCTCACACTATGCAAAAACTCAATGCACATAAAAGGCCCTAAAATCTGGAATTCATTACCTGTAAATATAAAAGAAACACAACCTGTTTATAAATTCAAGTCTCTTCTCAAAGATTACTTACTCACCCAAAACCAAATAAATACTGAATAACTGAACATTATAAATTGTATATCTTAAATGTTTCTCACAATTATATCACATAAATGTTAAACCTAAAACCCAATCTAACTTTATTATTTTTTAAATACACTACCTAACAGAATCACTACCTAACTGAATGCAACCATATGACCTGTCTTTGTAATACTCACTTGTGCTTTATAGTTATCTGTTTACATTAATGTTTTATCACTGATTTCATCATTGCTTAGTAGCAGCGCTGTATAGTCCTTGTGGCTTAGCGCTTCTTTTTGATTATAATAATAATAATAATAATCATTGCTTAGTTAATCTTAAGTTAATTTTAAGCCAGCCCGTAATGCTATGCATAGTATAAGTGGCTTTGGCATACTGCTCTTATCTGTATTTTTTTTGTACCTCTGTATGTGTGCACAAATTGGAAATAAATAAATAAATAAATAAATAAATACCTTGTACTGTCAAATAACCTCTAGTATAACTATCAGTGCAATATTGAATCTAAATAACTGTTCTTAAAATTTATTACTTGAAATAAACATTACTTTTTTACTTTTTTTTTTTTTGGCTAATTAATATTTTTTTGTAATCGTTATTACTTACTAAAATTTTATTAAACACCATATTTACTACCAGTCAATTTTACTTTTGTACATTAATCATTATTTTATACTTTTCATAACATTTTGTTGCCAAATTTTCAAGTTTGTATATTCAACTCCAACTTTTATATTATCCTTTGTACCTCTGTACCTGTGTACTTGTGTACCTGTCTACCATCTTACTATCATATTATAACCAAGTCATTGCCATTGTTATTTTCTACTTATTATTCTTTTGGTACTTTAATTTGTGAATTTTATTTTGTCAATTTAAATCTAGTTATACTCTTGATCTTGTTAACAACCTATATCAGACCCTAGTGCAATTGCAAGTACCATTTTAATTTGTATTTTTATATTATAAGTTTATACCTAGTTGTACTTTAGCTCATTCTAGCTCAATACATAGACAACAATAAATTCATTATATTAGACCGTAGTGCAATTACAAGAGTGAGCCTGGTGCCACTTGTAATTTGTTTTTGTTTTTTTAGTATTAGTTTATACCTAGTTGTACTTAGCTCATTCTAGCACAACATAGACAATATCAATTTCATTATGTTTACTAGTGACTGTACTCTATATGACCAAAGTGCTTTAGCGGTATACTTATCCAAACCTCCCACCACTACAGAAATCAGTATTAGAACTCACCACAAAATACAGGATATAAACAACCACTATTTAAACCTAAAAGATGAATGATCACGTTGACCCTGATCTAAACCTCCATAATCTAACACACAATCAAAACTTATTGGAAAGTAACTGCCTTTATTACACAGCATCACAAGCCAGCACTATCCTGAACACTGCTCAAAGTCTATCAGTTCTTAACTATAACATCAGGTCCTTAAGCAAATACTTTGATGACCTCCTGGCACTCCTTGAGTCACTAAAGACACCCTTCTCTTGCATTATTCTTATTGAGGCCTGGCTTAAGCAGGACACAATTGATATCTACCCTCTACCAGAATACACAGCAATTCACAACTGCAGACCATACCAAGTTGGGGGTGGTACTGCAATCTATTACTCTAACCAACTATCTTGCATTAGCACTAATTGCTTTAGTGATGAATATGGGAATTCATTTTTGCTAATTTTACTGTAAAAAAACTCAAGACGCCTATAACAGTCGGTGCCATATACCGGATACCCCACACAAACATCCCAAACTTCAGTGAGAATCTACTAGTCACTACTAACAAACAGACAAATGAACAAGCACCACCTTCTCTTAGCTGGAGACTTCAATATCAACCTTGGCCTACCAGATGATGAGACTGTAACTGATTTCATCAACAATATGAACAACGCACTTCTCATACCAACAATAACTAAACCAACCTGGCTCACTGAGACAAGTGCAACCATGATAGACAACATATGGACCAATATACTAGCCCCCCTTAAATCAGGGATAATCACAGACAGCACTACTGACCACTACCCAACCTTCCTCTTAACAAACATTAGTAAGCCACCACTCGAATACAACAAAGTTTCATTTAGACTCCATGACGAGGTCTCAATAAGGAATTTCACAGCAGACCTAGAGACTGTTGACTGGCCTACAGAATTCTCCAATGCCAATGGTATTGACGATTGGACAGACATTTTTCTTAACAAAATACTTAGACTATACAACAAACATTGTCCTATAAAAACGAAACAGATCATGAATAAACGGCTTGGTTGCCCATGGCTAACCAGCAGCATTCTGAAATCCATTGATAAGAAACACAAATATGAAAAGCAATATAGACAGGGCTTAATACACAAAGATATTCTTAAACAATATTCAACAGTTCTCACCAAATTAATAAAGAAAGCCAAACAACTGTACTACTCCAGCAGATTCACTGACACAAGAGGAGATATAAAAAAGACCTGGAAAACACTTTCCCAGATTCTGGGGACCCACAAACTGAAAAAAACAAGAATATTGTTCTAACTCAACCTCATGAAACACCACTGCATCCCACTGATACAGCTAACAAGATAAACGACTTCTTCTCAAACATAGGATCTAGTCTCGCCAGTAAAATCCCATGTACCAATGCCCGTGCCGGGGACTACCTAGACGGGAATTTCCCAAATTCCTTCTATCTTGTACCAACTGAGCCCACGGAAGTCACCACGATCATAAAGTCACTTAAAAATAACTCGGGGAATCTGTCTCACGTCCCACCATTATTGTACAAGCGAGCGGCCCATGCCCTATCGCATGCTATTACATTACTTTTTAACAAGTCACTAGAAACTAGCACTTTCCCGACACTACTCAAGACAGGAAAGGTTGCACCAATACATAAAGGTGGTGACCCTACAGACATAAACAACTATAAGCCAATATCAAACTTACCATTGCTATCCAAAATCTTCGAGAAACTCGTGCATAGGAGACTATATTCATTTATAACGTCACAAAACATACTCAACCCCTGCCAATTTGGATTCAGGAAAAATAAAAGCACTAATGATGCAATTATAAAAAAGCTAGACCTGCTTTACAAAACATTGGAAAATAAGGATATCCACTAGGAATTTTTATTGACCTAAGAAAAGCGTTTGACACAGTAGACCACGGCATCCTACTCCACAAACTTGACCACTATGGTATAAGAGGCCATGCGCTTGCATATTTTAAATCCTACCTTTCTAATAGGTATCAATATGTCACCATTAAAGACACAGCCTCATCAATGCGGCCATTTGATACTGGAGTTCCGCAGGAAATTGTCCTGCTCTTCCTCATTTACATCAATGATCTTTCAAATATATCACAACACCTGAAACCCATTCTCTTTGCTGACGACACGACTTATGTCATCTCCCACCCTAATCTTGCCACCCTAAACACCATTACTAACGAGGAGCTGCTCAAAATATCGACTTGGATGACAGCCAATAAACTTACACTTAACACTGTCAAAACCTACTATATTATGTTTGGTAGCAGAGCAGGTGTTGCGCAACTTAACATTAAGATCGACAACACTCTAATTGCCAGACATAATGAGGGCAAATTCCTTGGCCTATATCTCGACAACAGCCTAAATTTCAGCACCCATATCCAACACACAACAAAAAAAGTATCCAAAACGGTGGGGATCCTCTCCAAGATACGAAACTAAGTTCCACAAACTGCCCTTCTCACACTATACCATTCACTTATATATCCATACCTCACCTATGCTATCTGTGCTTGGGGATCAACTGCAGCAACACACCTAAAGCCAATAATAACCCCCAAAAAAGCCGCAGTAAGAATAATCAACACGCCTCCCACTCTTCATAGATCTAAACTTACTCCGTGTTCAGAACATCCACATTTACTACTGTACAATCTATATCTACAGGACCTTAAATTTCAATATTAACCTTGACCTAAAACGCTTTCTTGATAGTTGTGACAGGATCCACAGGCATAACACCAGACGCAAACATCTCTATGACATTCTCCGAGTTCGACTAAACCTTCACAAAAAATCATTGTATTTCAAAGGACCTAAAATCTGGAACACCCTACCTGAAAACTCTAGAACTGCAGGCACATTCATCACTTTCAAAACTACAGTTAGAAAACATCTTATCTCCCTGATCCACCCCAACAACTAACTACATGATAACCACCTGGTGGTTCAAAATTACACTCATTCACCCACTGACTATAAACCCAGAAATACTAATCTTAATCTTAAAATAATAAATCCTAACTAGTCATAAGTTTGCCTATGTAACTCAAATATAGACACCTTGTATTGTGCCAAAACAAAAGCATTCACATTGCTAAACTCAAAATTATGATGTAGTCACTTAGCCTTAATACCATAATCTGTAAGGACTTAATGTTAAGAATTAATCTAAGTCTGCTCGAAATGCCTAGCCATGCTAGGTGTCCTAGTGGCCCCCTCTGTAATTAGTATTTTATAACATGTAAATCACAAAATACCCAAAACCTGTAAACCCCACATTGTAACCATTATAGAGAATAAACTTGAAATGAATTGAATTGAATGAAATGTGACAAGTAAACACGTCGAGAGCGATGAAGTATAAAAGAAAAAGCCATCCAGGGCTCTGAAATATTGCAGAGAAACCCATCTAGAGAGATGAAATATGACCGGGTAACATGTGTAGGGCGATGGAATATGACAGGCAAACCTGGGCGATGAAATATGACAGGGAAAACTGTCCAGGACGATGAAATATGACAGGGAAACCTCTCAAGGATGTGACATTTGACAGGGTAACCTGTCCATGGAGATAAAATACGAAAGGAAAAATGTCCAGGTGACGAAATATGACAGAGAAACCCGGCTAGAGCTATTAAATGTGACTGGGAGAACTGTCCAGTGCGTCGAAATTTGACAGGAAACCTGTCCAGGGAGCTGGAGTATGAGAGGGAAACCTCTCAAGGGCGCCAAAATTTGACAGGGAAACCTGTACAAGGTCATTATATATAACAGGGAAACCTGTCCAGAGTGACGATATATGACAATGAAAACTGCCCAGGGCGATGAAATATGACAGGAAAATCTGTCCAGCGCGTTGGAATATGATAGGTAAACCCGTGAAGAGTGAAAATATGTGACAGGAAAACACTTCAAAGGCATCGAAATACGAAAGGAAAACCCGTCCAGGGCGATGAAAAATGACAGGGAAACCCGTCCAGGGCGAGGAAATATGACAGAGTAGCCTATCTAGGTCGTCGAAATATGACTAGGAAACCTGTCTCGGACGACGAAATATGACCGGAAATCCTGTGTAGGGCGATGGAATATGACAGGAAACCCGTCCAGGGCGATGAAATATGACAGGGAAACCTATCCAGGACGACGACATTTGACAGGGAAACCTGTCCAGAGAGCTGGAGAATGGGGGCGAAACCTGTCAACGGCGCCAAAATTTGACAGGGAAACCTTCCAGGACGTCGACATCTGACAGGGAAACCTGTCCAAAGATATGAAATACGAAAGGAAAAATGTCCAGGGCGGCGAAATATGACAGGGAAACCCAGCTAGAGCTATTAAATATGACAGGGAGAACGGTTCAGCGCGTAGAAAATTTGACAATGAAACCTGTCCAGAGAGATGGAGAATGAAGTGCAAACCTGTCGATGGCGCAAAAATTTGACGGAAACCTTCCAGGACGAAATATGACAGGGAAACCTGTCCAGAACGACGATATATGACAGTGAATCCTGACCAGGGTGATGAAATATGACAGGGAAACCTGTCCACGGCGATGGATTATGACAGGTAAACTCGTGAAGGATGACAATACATGACAGGGAAATCCGTCCAGGGCATCGAAATATGAAGGGGAAGCAGTTCCAGGGGGACGAAATATGACAAGGAAACTCATCCAGGGCGATGGAATATGACAGGCAAACCCGTCCAGCGTGACGAAAAATGAGAGGGAAAACCGTCCAAGGCCACGAAATATGACACAGGAGCCGGAAGGTTCCTTGATGCTGGTTAGGTTCTAGCTCCAGGGTTCTCTTAAGGATGGTTCCTTGATGCTGGTTAGGTTCTAGCTCTAGGGTCCTCTCAACGAAAGTTCCTTGATGCTGGGTAGGTTCTAGCTCTAGGGACCTCTCAAGGAAGGTTCCTCGATGCTGGTTAGGTTCTAGCTCAAGAGCCCTCTCAAGGAAGGTTCCTTGATGCTGGTTAGGATCTAGCTCCAGGGTCCTCTCAAGGATGGTTCCTTGATGCTGGTTAGGTTCAAGCTCCAGGGCCCTCTCAAGGAAGGTTCATTGATGCTGGTTAGGTTCTAGCTCTAGGGTCCTCTCAAGGAAGGTACCTCGATGCTGGTTAGGTTCTAGTTCTAGGGACCTCTCAAGGAAGGTTCCTTGATGCTGGTTAGATTCTAGCTCTAGGGACCTCTCAAGGAAGGTTCCTTGATGCTGGTTAGGTTCTAGCTCCAGGGTCCTCTTAAGGAAGGTTCCTTGATGCTGGTTAGGTTCTAGCTCTAGGGTCCTCTCAAAAAAGGTTTCTTGATGCTGGTTAGGTTCTAGCTCTAGGGTCCTGTCAAGGAAGGTTCCTTGATGCTGGTTAGGTTCTAGCTCCAGGGTCCTCTCAAGGAAGGTTCCTTGATTCTGGTTAGGTTCTAGCTCCAGGGTCCTCTCAAGGAAGGTTCCTTGATGCTTGTTAGGTTCAAGCTCTAGGGTCCTCTCAGGGAAGGTTCCTTGACGCTGGTCAGGCTCTAGCTCTAGGGTCCTGTCAAGGAAGGTTCCTTGATGCTGGTTTGGCTCTCGCTCTAGGGTCCTCTCAAGGAAGGTTCCTTGATGCTGGTTAGGTTCTAGCTCTAGGGTCCTCTCAAGGAAGGTTCCTTGATGCTGGTTAGGTTCTAGCTCTAGGGTCCTCTCAAGGAAGGTTCTTTGATGCTGGTTAGGTTCTAGCTCTAGGGTCCTCTCAATGAAGGTTCCTTGATGCTGGTTAGGTTCTAGTTCTAGGGTCCTCACAAGGAAGGTTCCTTGATGCTGGTTAGGTTCCAGCTCTAGGGTCCTCTCATGGAAGGTTCCTTGATGCTGGTTAGGTTCTAGATCTAGGCTCCTCTCAAGGAAGGTTCTTTGATGCTGGTTAGGTTCTAGATCTATTGTCCTCTCAATTAAGGTTCCTTGATGCTGGTAAGGCTCTAGCTCTAGAGTCCTCTCAAGGAAGGTTCCTTGATGCTGGTTAGGTTCTAGCTCTAGGGTCCTCTCAAGGAAGGTTCCTTGATGCTGGTTTTGCTCTAGCTCTAGGGTCCTCTCAAGGAAGGCTTCTTGATGCTGGTTAGGTTCTAGCTCTAGGGTCGTCTCAAGGAAGGTTCCTTGACGCTGGTCAGGCTCTAGCTCTAGGGTCCTCTCAAGGAAGGTTCCTTGATGCTGGTTTGGCTCTAGCTCTAGGGTCCTCTCAAGGAAAGTTCCTTGATGCTGATTATTTTCTAGCTCTGGGGTCGTCTCAAGGAAGGTTCCTTGATGCTGGTTAGGTTCTAGCTCTAGGGTCCTCTCAAGGTTCCTTTGTGCTGGTTAGGTTCTAGCTCTAGGGTGCTCTCAAGGGAGGTTCCTTGATGATGGTTAGGTTCTAGCTCTAGGGTCCTTTCAAGGTTCCTTGGTTCTGGTTAGGTTCTAGCTCTTGGGACCTCTCAAGGAAAGTTCCTTGATGCTGGTTAAGTTCTAGCTCTAGGGTCCACTCAAGGAAGGTTCCTTGATGCTGGTTAGGTTCTAGCTCTAGGGTCCTCTCAAGGAAGGTTAATATGCTGGTTAGGTTCTAGCTCTAGAGTCCTCTCAAGGTTCCTTGGTGCTGGTTAGGTTCTAGCTCTAGGGTCGTCTCAAGGAAGGTTCCTTGATGCTGGTTAGGTTCTAGCTCTAGGGCCCTCTCAAGGAAGGTTAATATGCTGGTTAGGTTCTAGCTCTAGGGTCCTCTCAAGGTTCCTTGGTGCTGGTTAGGTTCTAGCTCTAGGGTCGTCTCAAGGAAGGTTCCTTGATGCTGGTTAGGTTCTAGCTCTAGGGTCCCCTCAAGGAAGGTTCCTTGATGCTGGTTAGGCTCTACCTCTAGGTCCTCTCAAAGAAGGTTCCTTGATGCTGGTTAGGCTCTAGCTCTAGGGTCCCCCTGAATTAAGGTTCCTTGATGCTGGTGAGGCTCTAGCTTTAAGGACCCCTGACAGAAGGTTCTTTGATGCTGGTGAGGCTCTAGATCTAGGGACTTCTGAAGAAAGGCTCTTTGATGCTGGTCAGGCTCTCGATCTAACTACCCCTCAAGGAAGGTTCCTTGATGCTGGTCAGGCTCTAGCTCTAGGGACTCCTGACAGAAGGTTCTTTGATGCTGTTGAGGCTCTAGATCTAAGGACTCCTGAAGGAAGGTTCTTTAATGCTGGTCAGGCTCTAGCTCTAGGGACCCCTGAAGGAAGGTTCTTTGATTCTGGTCAGGCTTTAGCTCTAGGGAACCCTGAAGGAAGGTTCCTTGATGCTGGTCAGGCTCTAGATCTAGGGACCCCTGAACGAAATATCGAAATTGAATTAACAAAACCAGATGAACCCCAATTCCCACCAAATGAAACAGCAAACAGACTATTACCTGGAGTTTACCTGGAGAGAGTTCCGGGGGTCAACGCCCCCGCGGCCCGGTCTGTGACCAGGCCTCCTGGTGGATCAGAGCCTGATCAACCAGGCTGTTACTGCTCTCTGCACGCAAACCAACGTACGAGCCACAGCCCGGCTGGTCAGGAACCGACTTTAGGTGCTTGTCCAGTGCCAGCTTGAAGACTGCCAGGGGTCTGTTGGTAATCCCCCTTATGTATGCTGGGAGGCAGTTGAACAGTCTCAGGCCCCTGACACTTATTGTATGGTCTCTTAACGTGCTAGTGACACCCCTGCTTTTCATTGGGGGGATGTTGCATCGTCTGCTAAGTCTTTTGCTTTCGTAGTGAGTGATTTTCGTGTGCAAGTTCGGTACTAGTCCCTCTAGGATTTTCCAGGTGTATATAATCATGCATCTCTCCCGCCTGCGTTCCAGGGAATACAGGTTTAGGAACCTCAAGCGCTCCCAGTAATTGAGGTGTTTTATCTCCGTTATGCGTGCCGTGAAGGTTCCCTGTACATTTTCTAGGTCAGCAATTTCACCTGCCTTGAAAGGTGCTGTTAGTGTGCAGCAATATTCCAGCCTAGATAGAACAAGTGACCTGAAGAGTGTCATCATGGGCTTGGCCTCCCTAGTTTTGAAGGTTCTCATTATCCATCCTGTCATTTTTCTAGCAGATGCGATTGATACAATGTTATGGTCCTTGAAGGTGAGATCCTCCGACATGATCACTCCCAGGTCTTTGACGTTGGTGTTTCGCTCTATTTTGTGGCCAGAATTTGTTTTGTACTCTGATGAAGATTTAATTTCCTCGTGTTTACCAATACTGGACGTTGTTCTCGACTTTGATTTGGCATAGGAGAAGAAATACTTTTGGGTTTCTTTCGATTTCATTTATGGCTTTTAGTTCTTCCCTCGATTCCTGACTCCTATAAGATTCCTTTAGCTTAAGTTCAATGCTTGCTATTTCTCTGACCAGTGCCTCCCTACGCATTTCAGATATATTCACCTCTTTTAGCCGGTCTGTTATTCTTTTCCGTCGCCTGTAAAGGGAGCGCCTGTCTCTTTCTATTTTACATCTACTCCTTATTTTTCTTAGAGGAATAAGCCTTGTGTATACATCGAGTGCCACCAAGTTAATCTGTTCTAGGCATAAGTTGGGGTCTGTGTTGCTTAGTATATCTTCCCAGCTTATATCGGTTAGGACTTGGTTTACTTGGTCCCACTTTATGTTTTTGTTATTGAAGTTGAATTTGGTGAATGCACCCTCGTGACTAGTCTCATTATGCCAATAAAATCCCAAGCTCAGATACCCCACCCAATGACTACCTCACTGGCAACTACCCGAACACACTGTTCTTTTCTCCGACTAACCCAACTGAACTCTCCCTTATTATCAACAAACTAAAAAACAAGACAGGAGATTTAAATGCCTTACCACCCATTATATACAAAAAATTGTCACAGGTGCTATCACCAATCATTGCAACACTTTAACAAATCCATTGAAACCTCTACCTTTCCTACAGTTCTCAAAATAGCAAGGGTCACCTCGGTCCATAAAGGAGGAGATCACACAGGCTTGAATATCTATAGGCCAATATCCAACTTACACCCTCTCTCTAAAATCTTTGAAAAATTAATCCATAAGAGTATCTATTCCTACCTCATCTCCCACAACATACTCAACCCCTGTCAATTTGGGTTCAGGCCTAATAAAAATACTAATGATGCTATTATCCACATGCTAGAACATATTTATACAGCAATAGAGAAAAAAGAAGTCCCACTGGGGATCTTCATTGACTTATGTAAAGCTTTTGATACAGTTGACCACGACTTGCTCCACATAAAATTGTCGCACTATGGTATAAGAGGGCTCTCCCTCAACTACCTAAAGTCATACCTCAGCAACAGAAGCCAATATGTATACACAAATGGGACAAACTCTTCCGCACAGCCAATTACTGTTGGTGTCCCACAGGGAAGTGTCCTAGGCCCTCTTCTCTTTCTCATATACATAAATGACCTACCAAATGCATCGCAACTACTCAAGCCCACACTAGTTGCAGATGACACTACATACGTCTACTCTCACCCGAGCCCAATCATGCTAGCCAATACTGTAAATACCGAATTACAGAAAATATCAACCTGGATGAGGACCAACAAACTTACTCTAAACATTGACAAAACCCACTACATTCAGTTTGGTAACAGAGCTACAGATGTGTCTCGTAACATGATGATAAATGGATCACCTATCACAAAACTCACAGAGGGAAAATTCTTAGGAATCCACCTTGATAATAGACTCAAATTTCAAACACATGTACAACAAATTTCCAAAAAAAATCCAAGACCGTAGGCATACTATTGAAGATACGGTACTATGTTCCACAGTCAGCCCTCCTGGCCCTATATCACTCACTTATTTACCCCTATCTCACCTATGGAATTTAAGCATGGGGCTCAACAACAATAAACCATCTCAGACCACTAATTACCCAACAAAAAGCTGCAGTCAGAATGATAACAAATTCCCACTACAGACAGCACACTCCACCAATATTCAAAGCTCTAAACCTACTCACTATACAAAACATCCATACTTATTACTGCACATACTACATACATAGAACACTTAACTCTGACATAAACCCTCCCATCAAACATCTTACCAACCTCAACAGAACACATTACCATAACACAAGGCACAGATCACTCTTTGATGTTCCTCGTGTCCATCTCACACTATGTAAAAACTCAATGCACATAAAAGGCCCTAAAATCTGGAATTCATTACCTGTGAATATAAAAGAAACACTGTCTGTTTATAAATTTAAGTCTCTTCTCTAAAATCACTTACTCACCCACAACTAAATAAATACTGAATAATTGTATCTCATAAATTGTATCTCATATATGTATCTCATTACTGTATCTCATAAATGTCAACCTGTGACCCAATCAAACTTTGTTACTATTTAACTTCATTACCTAACAGAATACTCCATTCTACTGATTACACAACAACACAGTAAATGACCATATGACCTGTCTTTGTAATACTCATTTGTACTAAATTGTTATCTGTTTTACAATAATTTTTGTACCATTGAATATATCATTGTTTAGTTAATCTTAAGTTAATTTTAAGCCTGCCCATAATGCTCTGCATACAAGGGGCTTTGGCATGCTGCGCTTTAAAAATTGTATTCCTTGTACTTCTCTGTATCATGTTCAAATTAATAAATAAATAAATAAATAAATAAAAGGAAGGCTCTATGATGCTGGTCAGGCTCTAGATCTAGGGACCCCTCAAGGAAGGTTCTTTGACACTGGTCAGGCTCTAGATCTAGGGACACCTCAAGGAAGGTTCCTTGATGCTGGTCAGGCTCTAGATCTAGAGACCCCTCAAGGAAGGTTTCTTGATGCTCGTCAGGCTCTAGATCTAGGTGTGGAAAATTACATTTATCTGTATGTAACTCATTATGTACACAACAGTAAATAACAAAGATAATTATTATTTATCAATGTTACGTAGACAAGTAGGAATTTGGGACACCTAGGTCGCAAAACATGTCCCCCTTCGATACCTACCACTGTCATATCCACAAGTTGCTCTGGACCTATTAATTATAAATGAAATATACATACACCAAGAATGCTGGTAAATATATAAATTTGTGGAGTGTATATTAAATTAAAAAATTATTATATATAAACACATTTACATAACAGAAGGAGAATATCTTAAAAACTCACCAATTTGACTGGAGATTAAGGAGTATCATACTCAGAAAACCCCCCGGTCTACATTCATGATACTAATACTGGTCAGAACTATAAACATAATATAGACATGATATAGATGGGGTTCCTGGAGCTGTCTTGCCCAGTCGCCTGATATCTCAAGTTATGCAGGAATGCACATCCAACAATGTCGTCTCCTATTTGAGAGGTGTCAGCCCAATTTTAACCTCTAGAGCACGAAAAATTCTTCCCATTATACACTACCGTTAGTGTCCAATTCAAACTAACAATGGCAACTGTCCTCCCCAGCCGCAGGTTTCCGTTTTCTATGAGATAAATATTATTAAATACAGTATGGCCATCTATTTACATATAACTACTGTATTTATGGAAAATATACACAATATTTTCCACACTGCGACCGGGCAGAGTTTGTTGCTAAACGACTCAAATTGCTCATTTGGCAATGGTGGAGGACCTGGGTACATATAGGATCTGGCATCCACACGGCGACATATTACACAAGATTTAATCACCCTTTTTACACTTTGCCGTCCTTGTGGAATCCAGAAAGTTTCCCTAATACAATTTAAGGTATCTTCTACCCCACCATGCATTACATTTTTTTTTTTTTTTTTTTTTTTTATTTTATTTAAAACATGACATTACAAAAATATATGTAAAACTCATTTAAGTCTATAAATTAACACAATCCTCCCTACAGCTAATATTACACACCACACTTACAACTCCGTGTGGGTACACCCCCCCTCCCTGCTCCCTCATCCTATCACTTAACCCAAACCTGTTGAAGCTACTCAACAGAATTACATGATATATATATCACAACAAACATTACATTGCTACAACATAAAAGGCATGTAGCACACAAGTATTTCACTACAGGAAAGACACCTACCCTAAAAATTATCACCAACACAACGTGTTTGAAGCCTCAACCCCCCCCCCCTGGCATGTCCCACCCAAACCTATTCACAACCAAACATACAAATTATACAGTAAAGAAAAAGAATACAACATCGTAACACATTGATACAGTACATGTATATACATCCATTTCACAAATATCCTCAAGTAATTACAAAGGGTCTGTCCTTGTGCAAACAAGAGGCCTCATAACAGCAGGTCCTGCACAAGTAACACTACCAGTGTTTTTATACATTGTGTATGCATAGGTATAAAATACATACCTAATACTTGACATAGAACATAAGAATGCTCCACAAACCTCCACCATACAGACCCCACCCGCTATCATACAACATATAGTCCAAGATTCATACACACAGCAGCAGCACATGCCACCTCAACCGCACCAGCGTACCTTGGGCGCACACAGGCGCAGGCAGCAACACCTCTAACCAGAACCTAACACTACTCACATTCCACAATTTGCAGACACATCTGAACAGCACATATCAAGCCACTTTCATCCTAACACTGGGCACATGCCCCTCTCTCAAGGAGCACGCTATCTGGTGCCCCCAGACACACACGCCATGAACCGTCGCTGCCATCAAGCAGCCGACCTCATCACACCTTCCACGACTATTCCCGCCCCTGTCTAAACCCCCCCTCACACCTGGCTAAGGTTTCCTCCCTCGCTGCCCCACTTGTACTTTTGCATGCCCACTTGGGCCCTGGGGGCCACGTTTGCCATGCTCTCCACGCACGACACCCGTGCCACCTGGCACCACCTGCTGTCGCTGCTCACCTCCACTAGCACACCGCCCCTCCCCATCTACCGATGCTTTCTTCCCTGTTCGTTGAGCCGGCGTCAGGACGTCGTCAGAGTCCGACAATGCTGCAGCCCTCTTCCTCGTCCCAGCATCCTCCTCCATGTTTGTGACCGGATCGTCCACACGATGTACCTCCACCACCACCTTCGTCTCTGCCTTCTGACGAGGGGTCACCACGTCCCCGCCAGCCCCACCAGCACCAACAACCTCCTTCTGCTGCTGCTCGACCGCCACAGACACGATCTCCGGACTGGCCGTCGTCACAGCCGGGGAGACCACATCCGTAGATGAGAACATGGTATGCAAAACAGACGCTATTGTCGCATCCAAGTCCTCCACTTCCACCGTCACCTGGTCTTCCCCGGAAGCCTGCTGTACCACCGGCGATGCAGGTGACACGAGAGACGACAGCTCCAGATTCGACACCACCACTGGCTCCTCAATCTCCTCACTCCAAAGCCGACCGCGGCCACCATCTCCTTTTCGTCCACGTATGGGAGCCTCCTGCCCATCGTCATTCGTTGATCCACCGGCCGGCCTTCTGGCCTGCCCGCGCTGCCCACACTCTGCTGCCATATGATCATATTCACCGCAGAGGCGACACGTCCGTCGTTGACCAGCATAAGACACCATGACCTGTGTGCGGAAGTCATCAAGGTACACATACGATGGTATGGCCTGGCGTAGAGACATCTTGAGGGTAAACGAACCGTCTGGGAGACCAACATACGCCCCAGCCACCCGCATGCCTTGTTTAGCCATATGTATCACTCCGTATCTTCTGAAAACACTGCGGAGATCTGTTGCATCGGCCTCGAAGGGCACATTGCGCAGTTTCACCCACGTATATTGTCGAGAGACATCCACCATACGCACATGCACGTCAGGGGACACATCTACGCAGAGATCTTGGAACTGCTCAACCAGCTGCTCGTACACTGGCTCGTAGAGTAGTTTTACAAATATCCGGTATGCGCCATTTAACGCCACACCGTACAAATCCTTGTCCGCAATACCATAAGTGTCACGGATAATCTTAGGTAGCAAAACTTGTTCATTCTCAGGCGTAATCGCCCCCCGAACAAGCTGTATACCAACGGTATTCACCCGCCTCCTCACGCTGAATACCATGACGTCACCGGATAGCTTGCTAGACTGTCAGCAGAGAGGTACGAGGCACGTCCACACTCCCTGGCAGCTAGGTCGCGAATGCATTACATTTTTATGGGCATTTAGAACAATTAAATTTGTTAGATGATGGGTTTTGGGCAGTAATATAGGGTGTTTAGCATAATCACCCAATTCAGCATTTTGTAACCTACCTCTGCACCTAATTACATTCTTCTCTAAATACAGCCCCAATTTCTCTATTATGGAACCTTTCACACTTTTTCTTCCCATCATCACTTTAATCTCATTTCCATAGATTTCTTCTTGTACCCTCCTTATCCAATATTCAAGAGGATGTGAAAACTTACATGAGATATTCATCTTGTTTAGAAATTTAAACAACAACGTAGTTACATTGATTAGTTTGGGTAAAGAAGAATACCTATTTATATCAATGGCTAATGAAGGACAAACTATTGGAGCGGTGGTCACAGTAATTTCAACAGGAGCAATATACATCTTTTGTACAGGCCAATTAGCTTTATTTACCAAGCAGCTAAGTCCTTTAAACCATGATACAACATTTACAAATTTAGCATAAGAAAAACCTCGAGACAGGAAATCAGCTGGATTCTCCAGACCAGGTATATGATTAAATGTTAACATATGCTGACCCAAACTATTATACTTTTCTTGTATCTGATTAATTTCAGCGACTCTGTTTTGTACATACACAATTTTACTGTTTCCATTACAAACCCATTGTAAGGATACCTCATTATCAGACCAAATTACAATGTCGCTAATATTTATCTCCTGCAACTTATTTCTTATATAATTAGCTAATTTGACACCTACATAAATGGCTGTTAATTCCAACTGAGGTAAGGTATGTGATTTAATTGGAGACACTTTAGCCTTAGACATAACAAGAGAGATAACACTATTACATTAAAGGTAAGCAACTGTTCCATATCCCAATTTTGAAGCATCACAAAAAGTGTGGAGTACATTTTTCCCATTTGGATTGGCCACCTGGCGTGGGAACTCCAACATTGGAATTTTCTCATGATCACCAATTAATTCATCCCACCTGTTAATGAATTTCTCAGGTAAAATTTCATTCCAAGCACATTTAAGTTTCCATGCTTCCTGTATTAATAATTTCCCTCTTATAGTAAGGGGTGACACTAAACCTAGTGGATCAAAACATTTGGAAACTTCAGCAAGCAAAACTCTCTTAGTTAATTTATTGGGCATACTGTAATTATTAGGTTTTAACATTAACAAATCTCTCTCAGTATCCCACGTTAAACCCAATACATTGCTACATTTTGGCACTTCATCTCCATGGCAATCTTTACTTATTTTGTCCTTTAATTTGGACGAATTACTATTCCATTCCCTCAGAGGCATATTTGCACTTTGCATTATTTTATTAGCCTCTCCGTAAGTCATTAACAGTTCCTCTTCAGTTGACGTCACAACCAGGAAATTGTCCACATAAAATTGTTTGCTCATTACTTTACTCAATGGACTTCCTGTATGTTTAGGGTGTGCATTTATTGTTACTTGAAGTAGGAATGGACTGGACGTAGCACCAAATAATACACTCTTAAAGCAAAAGGTTTTCAGAGGGCTAAGTGGGTCAATAGGATTCTCAGACCATAAGAAGCGGGTACAATCCCGGTCAGCCTCTTGTAAACCCACTCTTAGGAAAGCTTTACTTATGTCAGCCATAAAGGCATAATTCTTTACCCTGAAATTTAATAAGATATCTACTAATTTTTCCGTCAACGACGGACCTGTCATCAAACAGTCATTTAAACTAGGAACATTTTTGTTACTCCTGGCACTACAATTAAGCACAATTCTCAGAGGAGTGGTCTTAGAACCCTTCTTCACTCCGTGATGTGGCAAATAGTGACCATAAATTTTGGCTTGCTCAGGAGGTACCTCTTCTATAAATTTATTAATTAACTGCTCAGGAATTACATCATTATAGGCAGTTAACAATTCTGGTGTCTTAACTGTCCATATGCCATTCTGTAATTAGTGGGCAATTCTGGATGGTTCAGTCTCCATGGAAGTCGCACCCAGTATTGCCCAGATTCAAATTTTACATCTCTCAGGTATAGATTCTGAGTAAAAGAATCATCTGGACTTTCTTCAATTACATTTATTCCAATGCTGTCTAATTCCCACAATTTATGCACTGGCTCAACACCATCCTTTATGGAAGAATTATACTGGGGTACGATTTCATGAGTAAGACACACAGTTATGGTATTTGTAGTTTCCTCTAGTCATGAATTATTATTACGAGAAATCCTACCATACATTACATGGCCTCCTGCAGTCTCCAGAAGGGTGACACTACATTTCTTTACCATACCCTTTACAAAGGAGGCATAATAGTCACTACCTATCAAAATATTTATTGGGCCTACAGAATCCTAAATGCACTAGAAGACAAAAAGAATGCAGATGTAATATATACAGACTTTGCAAAAGCCTTCGACAAGTGTGACCATGGCGTAATAGCGCACAAAATGCGCGCTAAAGGAATAACAGGAAAAGTCGGTCGATGGATCTATAATTTCCTCACTAACAGAACACAGAGAGTAGTCGTCAACAGAGTAAAGTCCGAGGCAGCTACGGTGAAAAGCTCTGTTCCACAAGACACAGTACTAGCTCCCATCTTGTTCCTCATCCTCATATCCGACATAGACAAGGATGTCAGCCACAGCACCGTGTCTTCCTTTGCAGATGACACCCGAATCTGCATGACAGTGTCTTCCATTGCAGACACTGCAAGGCTCCAGGCGGACATCAACCAAATCTTTCAGTGGGCTGCAGAAAACAATATGAAGTTCAACGATGAGAAATTTCAATTACTCAGATATGGTAAACATGAGGAAATTAAATCTTCATCAGATTACAAAACAAATTCTGGCCACAAAATAGAGCGAAACACCAACGTCAAAGACCTGGGAGTGATTATGTCGGAGGATCTCACCTTCAAGGACCATAACATTGTATCAATCGCATCTGCTAGAAAAATGACAGGATGGATAATGAGAACCTCCAAAACTAGGGAGGCCAAGCCCATGATGACACTCTTCAGGTCACTTGTTCTATCTAGGCTGGAATATTGCTGCACTCTAACAGCACCTTTCAAGGCAGGTGAAATTGCCGACCTAGAAAATGTACAGAGAACTTTCACGGCGCGCATAACGGAGATAAAACACCTCAATTACTGGGAGCGCTTGAGGTTTCTAAACCTGTATTCCCTGGAACGCAGGAGGGAGAGATACATGATTATATACACCTGGAAAATCCTAGAGGGACTAGTACCGAACTTGCACACGAAAATCACTCACTACGAAAGCAAAAGACTTGGCAGACGATGCACCATCCCCCCAATAAAAAGCAGGGGTGTCACTAGCACGTTAAGAGACCATACAATAAGTGTCAGGGGCCCGAGACTGTTCAACTGCCTCCCAGCACACATAAGGGGGATTACCAACAGACCCCTGGCAGTCTTCAAGCTGGCACTGGACAAGCACCTAAAGTCAGTTCCTGATCAGCCGGGCTGTGGCTCGTACGTTGGTTTGCGTGCAGCCAGCAGCAACAGCCTGGTTGATCAGGCGCTGATCCACCAGGAGGCCTGGTCACAGACCGGGCCGCGGGGGCGTTGACCCCCGAAACTCTCTCCAGGTAAACTCCAGGTAATCATGACTTACACCAGAAGGGGCTAAATTTACATTATGTGAAAGTCTTTCTGTAGCTTTACTAAGCCCTACTGTAGATATTTTCTCTGGAAGTCTATCTACAATTACTGCATTAACACGTTTTTTCTCATTGCCCAACCTGACAGTTACATAAACAGTGTCATACAATTGAGCCCTTTTGTCTGAGAGAAAACCAGATAATTTTAAAGTTGTATGATCTCCCATCTGTACTTTCATACCATCAATTGAAAATTGGGTTGGGCAAATTAACATTAGTGGGATGAATTGTAAAGGACCTGCCTAGTATGGGCCAACAGGCCTGCTGCAGTGTTCCTCCTTTCTTATGTTCTTAAGACAATTACGTTTTATGAAAGTACGCTGGGATCCCTGGTCCAATAATGCATTTACATTTTTTGATTTATGCCTTTTATCATCAATCCATGAACCATACCCCCGGTATGGTTTATGGTTAATTTTTACCTGTAAAACAGGTAAGGCTACTTCAGCAAAACCATCATTATTAACATTAGCAGCAATTTTTACATTAGCTACTGTTGTGTCAGGATTGTCAACATTATCATTATTATCAACATTATTATAACATTATTATATAGACCCTTACACATGACTATATGGTGTCTTCCTTTGTGACATTGATAACAGTTGTTTAATTTGGCATGGCAATCCTTTACATTGTGATTACCTAAACACCTGATACATCTGTCAAGTTCCTACAATCTTTCAACTTTATCATTCCATGAATTGTACGCATTACAAATGAGTACCCTTGCAGAAAAGACAATCTATCCTTTCTTTGACTGGTTTCTTATTAACTGGGTTACTCATAGGAGGGTACTTATTCTTCTTACCTTGTGGAGAATCATTATTTCTGATTTCTGCTACTTGATATGCACCTATGCAACTCTTTTTAGGAAATGAATTTTGATTATTAACATTGGGATAATTTTTCCCTTTGTGAAACTAGACAGATACCTCAGTGTTATTATGAGTTGCACCTTTAAAATGAGTTGGTTGGCTGATCTGCAACTGAACAATTAATTCATGTAGACCTAGTCTTATTTCCTCCAGACCAAAATAACCCTTGTGATATTTGTTTGAGAACCATTCAAGTGTTTTATAGTTTAATTTATTCTGTACCATGGCACTCAATAACCAGTCTGAATCCCTCAGATTATATTTATTACTTAAAGTTCTGAGAGTACTTTCCAGTTTAACTTTAAACTGCTGTAAACCTTTGTAAGTGTGATCTGGAGATTTCATATTAACAATGATATTCACTAGATCCAACCTACTTTGTTCTATATTACCATAAGTGACCTTCAACAAGTCAACTGCTTCCTTGTAAGAGTCATCTACATTGGGAAAGGCTTGTATGAGTATGTGAGCATCTCCTCTTACCTGTCCTTTGAGGTAAAATAATTTAGTTACACAGGCTAGATCACTCCTATCATGCACAGCTGCTTTAAAAATTGACCAAAATTCCTCCCAGTTTTCACCAGGAATAAATACAGGTAAACATAATTCTGGGAGTTTTGGCAAAGACATATTATTTGTTGGAGCAGACTGATTAACTGCCTGGTTTACACATTTTAATTTATTCAAGGCCTGACTTTTACAAGAAAGAATCTTTTCCTCTAATTAATAACACTGATTAATCATGAGATCTACTTCAGTCTCATCTACACAGTTTATTAACAAATCTCCTTCATATTTGTTGTAATATAATTTGTATGAATCATATCTATTACCTAAAGCATCTAAATACAATTTTAAATCATCAGTATTCACAGTTTCTTGATTCATTAATTCCAAACATTTATTATATGCTTTTGTTACATGCCCTTTTCTAGCTTGCAGTGATGCTTTCTTTGCTCTATATTCCATATGTTTGTCTTCTATATTAATTTCCTCATTTTCAGCCATGATGTAATGTATTAAATTCAACTCAATTAATAACACTGATTACAACTAACAACACTGATACAACTTACCTTTGAATAAATCCTAGCTACTTGAGCTTTGCAGTTACATGTAAGAAAATTATAATGTAAATTTTATATGTACATTATTACAAACAAACCTTTAGCTAGACTTGGCTTATCAAAATTAATATTATACACATTAATATAATTAGCTACATTTGGCTTATCAATTACACATGCACTGATATAAATCTTGGTCAGAAATGTCTTATCAAATTAATATTATACAAATTAATATAAATCCTTGTCTGAATTTGGCATAGAAAAATTAATATTATTCACATTAATATAATTAGCTACATTTGGCTTATCAATTACACATACACTGATATAAATCTTGGTCATAATTGTCTTATCAAATTAATATTATACAAATTAATATAAATCCTTGCCAGAATTTGGCATAGCAAAATTAATATTATACACAATATATTCTTTAGCCACACTTGACTTGGCTTATCAAAATTAATATTATAAAAATTATAATCCACTACACATTAAGTAAATTTGTGAACTTAACATACACCTCCTCCTTTCATTTCACATATAATTATTAAGTAATTAGCTAATTAATGACTTCACTAATTATCTCCGGTTCAAGAAGGACCAACGGGCAAATTAAATGTGGAAAATTACATTTATCTGAATGTATCATTATATACATAACAGTAAATGAAAATAGATAATTATTATTTATCAGTTAGACAAGTAGGAATTTGGGACACCTAGGTCGCAAAAAATGTCCCTCTTCGATACCTATCACTGTCATATCCACAAGTTGCTCTGGACCTATTAATTACAATTGAAAAATACATCACCAGAAATGCTGGTAAATATATAAATTTGTGGACTGTACATTAAAATTAAAAAATGATTATATATATATATATATATATATATATATATATATAAATATATGTATATATATACATATACATCATATATCTGATGAGCGTTGCTATTTAAGCCAAGATCGCAAGTTCTGCCCATTCGGCACGACATATATATATATATATATATATATATATATATATATATATATATATATATATATATATATATATATATATATATATATATATATATATATATATATATATATATATATATATATATATATATATATATATATATGTCGTGCCGAATAGGCAGAACTTGCGATCTTGGCTTAAATAGCAACGCCCACCTTGCCATATAGGACAAGTGAAAATTTGTGTACGCAATAATTTCGCCAAAATCATTCTGAACCTAACGAAAAAAATATTTTTTATTGTGTTTGTTTAGTACTAAATTATTGTAAACGTATTTAAAATATATTTAGTTGGGTTAGGCTAAAATAAATTGTTCTTGTTATAATAAGGTTAGGTAAGTTTTCTAAGATTCTTTTGGTGCAAAATTAAAAATTTTTACATTAACATTAATGAAAAAAATATATCTTTAATCTTATAAAAGAAAATTTCAGAAAGGACTTAATTTTAAATGAGTTCTTGCTAATTGACAAGTTTTACATATTCGGCACGACATATATATATTTATATATATATATATATATATATATATATATATATATATATATATATATATATATATATATATATATATATATATATATATATATATATGTATATATATATATATATATGTATATATATATATATATATATATATATATATATATATATATATATATATATATATATATATATATATATATATATATATATATGTATCATATGTCGTGCCGAATAGGCAGAACTTGCGATCTTGGCTTAAATAGCAACGCTCATCTTGCCATATAGGACAAGTGAAAATTTGTGTATGCAATAATTTCGCCAAAATCATTCCGAACCTAACGAAAAAAATATATTTCACTGTGTTTGTTTAGTATTAAATTATTGTAAACAAATCTAAAATATATTTAGTTGGGTTAGGCTAAAATAAATTGTTCTTGTTATAATAAGGTTAGGTAAGTTTTCTAAGATTCTTTTGGTGCAAAATTATAAATTTTTACATTAACATTAATGAAAAAAATATATCTTTAAACGTGTAAGAGAAAATTTCAGAAAGGAATTAATTTTAAATGAGTTCTTGCTAATTGACCAGTTTTACATATTCGGCACGACATATATATATATATATATATATATATATATATATATATATATATATATATATATATATATATATATATATATATATATATATATATATATATTTATATATATATATATATATATATATATATATATATATATATATATATATATATATTTATTTATTTATATATATATATACACATTTATATAACAGAAGGATAATATATCTTAATCATAAGACTCACCAATTTGACTGGAGATTAATGTGTCATGTACAGGACCCCCCCTTTTGCCTACATTTATGAAAAATTTACTGGCCAGAATTTAAACATAAATTAGACAGCTTACCCGAGGTTCCTGGAGTTGTCCTGTCTTGTCGCCTGATACTCAAATTATGCAGGAATGCACATCCAACAATTTTGCCTCCTATTCGAGACGTGTCAACCCAATTTTACCTCTAGAGCACGAAAAATTCTTCTCATTCACTAATGTCTGTTACTCCAATTCAAACAAAAAATGGCGACTGTCTTCTGTGCAGGCCCAGGTGTCATGTAGGGGGGTAATGATTGAATAGGATATAAGTGGGGAATATGGGAGTAGGGGCTTATGTAGGCAGGGGAGAGGCAGGCGAGGTGGTAGGAGTGAGATGATTAGCGGAGGTAGGTAGGTAATGACAGGTCAGTGGTGACCACCACGACACTCTCATTAACTCTACACTACTCACTAACATATGCCTCGCCCATTCTTCACTCATATAAACATAATAAAATATAAGAAAAAAGAATAAATAATGGTGGGCAGTGAATATTACTATTCTACTCAAACACAGTTTATTATTAAGTCTTTGTACAATAATATATTTGGGAACAGAGCATTATTGTGGTTGAGATAAATGGGGTGGTACACATAAGCAGTGAGACAGGGAACACAATCAACTGGACCAAAATGAATGTAACTTACAATATAGTTCAGAGGGCAGTTCATCACAGGAACTAAGCCACAGGTCCCAAGACCTACACAGCACGAGTACTGCGCCAAGCCAGTACTCTGCCCAATGCCTCCAACAGTCTCCTCCAGAGACTTCAGCAGCCTTCTCCCGAGCCCTGCACCCCAGCAGCAGCTCCGCTCGAAGTCTCTGCTCAGGAGCTCTGCACCCCAACAGCAGCTCCGCTCGAATCTCCTGATCATGCTCTTCCTTGGGCTTTTATGGTGGTCCAAGCACCCTCCACAACCACGTGTACGACCTGACGCCTAGGTCTGAGGCGTCAAGAACAAAAGACCTCAGACGTGGGCGTGGCTACAGACGTTTGCCAAGGCAAGGTGTGACCATATAATTGGTTAAATTAGGTCTCCCCAGAGACCTCACAAGCCCAGCTGGACTACATCACATCCCCCTTTCTCCCCCAATTTAAAATATCTGAGAACTAGGACAATTTGTCCTAGTTATTAGACTATTTTAATCCTAATCCCTTAAATCTATTACAATACAAAGACAAAATTATACATAATACAATTATATTTCCCTCAACCTCCTCAACTACCACAAGGCAGCATAATCAGTACACCTGCCAGTTGGCCAGCATAATAGTCGCTCTCTGGTGCAAAGCCTCATTACCCGTCATTTCTCCTTAAACCTAAATATCGGGCTCCAGTGCCTTCCCTACTTCTACTAGAAATGCACTAGCCAATGCTAGTCACCCTCGCACGTTAACCATTGGGCCAAACCTCTCTAGGCTTCTATGGCATGGAAAACTGCTACAACGGGTTGCATTCTTTCAAGTAACTGCAACTGGACCACTTCACGACCACCAAGGTCGCATTTTCGGCACACTTCACATGCACACTACAACATCTGAAAATCGAGACAGGGCAGGCATCGCAGCTAAGACCCTCCATTATCCTATGCCACTACTAGGATTCACTGGCCTCATAAAACAAGGCGGCCATAATCACTGGACCGTATTCAAGGTCACCTTATTTCACACAGGTAACACTAATACTTCTGGCAAGTCAAAGTAGGCTGGGGACATCTCACACTCTCAATTGTCTCTCATGGCTGGCAGGGCATCCCCGCATACCGGTCGTACAGGTCGACCAGCAAGGCAGGATACGCCTCCATACCGCCCTTGAAAGCAGGCTAGTCCCAGCAGCTGGAGTCCATCTTCGCGGCTCACTTCCTTCCACATCTCCGAGGATGGCAACTCCTTCATAGTAGATTCTCCTGTCCTGGCACACCAGCCAGAATCCCTCACACACCACTGCAGCATCACCGCCATCTCCTCCTCTTGAGCTAGGCAGCATCGCAGCATCACAGCACGGCCGTATCACAGCAGCACACGGCACGGCCACAGCATCGCAGCACGGTCCCAGCATCACAGCACGGCCGCAGCATCTCAACATCATAGCAAGGCCGTATCACAGCAGCACACAGCACGGCCACAGCATAACAGACAGCATCACAGCACGGCCACAGCATAGCAGACAGCATCACAGCAGCCGACATCAGCAGTAGCAGGCAATTGTCAGTTGCTCGGGGTGAGGTGAGGTCACTTCAGGTCATCAACAGCAGGTGCGGTCACCCATCCCTGGTAACTGCGGGTAACTGGCGGTCCGTGGGTGATGGTCACAGAGGCTGGGTGACGCAGACAGACACCCACTACACTGGATGACAGACCAGGGCAGCAATACATCTACTGGGGCACATCAGCTGGGTGACTGGGCATATCAGCTGGGTGACTGGGCATATCAGCTGGGTGACTGGGCACATCAGGTGGACAGCAATCATAGGCAACTCTTCAATGGGTGACAGTTGTGGGTAAGTCTTCCAAGGCGGGCTGGGTGATTTCTCATTCCTCTGTAAATATTCAATTTCGGCCAGTAATTGCTTCCCCCAAAAGTCTCACCCAAACACTGATATTCTCCACCATTTATCTCAAACCAACAACAAACTCCACCAAATATAATAATACAACCAAGCAATTATTCAGACCCGCTGTCAAGAAAAGGTCAGTTAAGGTCACTAGGATTATAATATTATAATAACACACAAAATCAAATGGTAGCACAAGTATAACCGAGCAGTCAAAAATAAGGCACATGGGACTGGTTCCTACTATAAAAATAATAAGAACCACCACCGCTTAGACACCATGTCATGTAGGGGGGTAATGATTGAATAGGATATAAGTGGGGAATATGGGAGTAAGGGATTATGTAGGCAGGGGAGAGGCAGGCGAGGTGGTAGGAGTGAGATGATTAGCGGAGGTAGGTAGGTAATGACAGGTCAGTGGTGACCACCACGACACTCTCATTAACTCTACACTACTCACTAACATATGCCTCGCCCATTCTTCACTCATATAAACATAATAAAATATAAGAAAAAAGAATAAATAACGGTGGGCAGTGAATATTACTATTCTACTCAAACACTGTTTATTATTAAGTCTTTGTACAATAATATATTTGGGAACAGAGCATTATTATGGTTTAGATAAATGGGGTGGTACACATAAGCAGTGAGACAGGGAACACAATCAACTTGACCAAAATGAATGTAACTTACAATATAGTTCAGAGGGCAGTTCATCACAGGAACTAAGCCACAGGTCCCAAGACCTACACAGCACGAGTACTGCGCCAAGCCAGTACTCTGCCCAATGCCTCCAACAGTCTCCTCCAGAGACTTCAGTAGCCTTCTCCCGAGCCCTGCACCCCAGCAGCAGCTCCGCTCGAAGTCTCTGCTCAGGAGCTCTGCACCCCAGCAGCAGCTCCGCTCGAATCTCCTGATCATGCTCTTCCTTGGGCTTTTATGGTGGTCCAAGCACCCTCCACAACCACGTGTACGACCTGACGCCTAGGTCTGAGGCGTCAAGAACAAAAGACCTCAGACGTGGGCGTGGCTACAGACGTTTGCCAAGGCAAGGTGTGACCATATAATTGGTTAAATTAGGTCTCCCCAGAGACCTCACAAGCCCAGCTGGACTACATCACACAGGCTCAGTTTCCCATTTTCCATAACATAAATTATTTTAAATACAATATAGGATATCTGTTTACCTATAAATTACCGTATTCCAGGAAAATATACAGTATTTTCCACAGGGGGGATGTTGCTTCATCTGCCAAGGCTTTTGCTTTTGGAGAGTGATTTTGGTGTGCAAGTTTGGTACTAGTCCCTGTAGGATTTTCCATGTGTGTATATAATCAGTTATCTCTCCTGCCTGCATTCCAGGGATTACAGGTTCAGGAACTTAATCATAAGACTCACCAATTTGACTGGAGATTAATGTGTCATGTACAGGATCCCACCTTTTGCCTACATTTATGAAAAATTTACTGGCCAGAATTTAAACATAAATTAGACAGCTTATTTGAGGTTCCTGGAGTTGTCTTGTCTTGTCGCCTAATACTCAAATTATGCAGGAATGCACATCCAACAATTTTGCCTCCTATTTGAGAGGTGTCAACCCAATTTTACCTCTAGAGCACGAAAAATTCTTCCCATTCACTAATGTCTGTTACTTCAATTCAAACAAAAAATGGCGACTGTCTTCTGTGCAGGACCAGGCTCAGTTTTCCATTTTCCATAACATAAATTATATTAAATACAATATAGGATATCTGTTTACCTATAAATTACCATATTCCCAGAATATATACAGTATTTTCCACAGGGGGGATGTTGCATCGTCTGCCAAGTCTTTTGCTTTTGGAGAGTGATTTTTATGTGCAAGTTTGGTACTAGTCCCTCTAGGATTTTCCATATGTATATAATCATGTATCTCTCCTGCCTGCATTCCAGGGAGTACAGGTTCAGGAACTTCAAGCACTCCCAGTAATTGAGGTGTTTTATCTCCGTTATGCGTGCCGTGAAGGTTCTCTGTACATTTTCTAGGTCAGCAAATTCATCTGCCTTGAAAGGTGCTGTTAGTGTGCAGCAATATTCCAGCCTAGATAGAACAAGCTTCCTGAAGAGTGTTATGGAAAATTTTATAGTGGGTTATAGTGCATTACATGCATACGAGTAATCTCATTGGGAGACAACAACCATATTGTTTACCGTAGTCACCCCGTGTAGACATGTGAGGAAACTTAACCACCCTTGGTCACTGCAGGTGGTCCCTTCGACCTCACAATCTATCTGAGACCAGCATAAATTGGATAGCACCCACAAGTACGGCGCTACTAATTAATTGTGGACTGTATAGATTATATTAGTTTCACTGAATGAAGAGGGGGATAGGTTACACATGGATATATCCATTAATGAAAAACACTTGTACATAATCCCACCACTTACCAGATATTCTCTGGTGGTCACTTGATGTAGCTGGATCACCCACAACCTATCCAATTACAACATACCTAACAGGCCAGTATCAGTCTGCTATAACTAGAAGAGTTGCTTAACTGTGGGTGATTGATGCTTCTTATTTCCTCCATTCACCATCTCATTTCGATGTCCTGCTACACCGACACGGTTCTTATTCCAGCAGGACGAGGTATCTGTTGGTTTGTCCCGGTTTAGAAGTCGTGACTCCATAAAAACTTCACTATCCTCGGGACAGGAACACTAGGTAAACAGATGCTCACTCTGAGAACTGCAACTCATTTCACTTCACACATTCTCTTAACTTGGTGTTATTACCACTGATTACTTCTTAGCCCACCATACGGTTTAATGTCTCATAATTATTATACACATTGGAGGCCACTCCATTAAGATCTGAGACCGATGAGTTATGATTAAATCACGGGTATTTTTCCCTGGGACACACTCCATGGCGACGCACCAGTCACCACCGGCCCTACCATTATTCACTAATTTTGCCACTTTATTATGGTGGTCCTGTAAATCATGTTCCCTCACTCTTCACCAGGAATAGTTATGACACTTCCTATTATGAAGTGAGGCCTATATTAATCCTTAGGCCGCCATGAATGCCAATTTTCTGGTCCCATGTTTTCCCAGCCTCTTAACTCCATTCCAAACACTCCCACTCCCTGATGCCCCATCTCGACCTCTCCCCTGCCCATCAGCACAGGCGCAGAGCTTCCCTGTTGGTTCTATTCCATTTCAAAATACATTTTTGACCAATATCGACACATTAAACACCTATTAGGCACTATAGCTTCGGAAGACTAAAATATTTTCCACACTGCAGCCGGGCGGAGGTCGTTGTTAGACGACTTAAATAATGTGGAGTACAATTTTCCCATCTTCACTGGCCACCTGGCTTGGGAACTCCAACATTGGTATTTACATAATCACCCATTAATTCTTTCCACCTGTTAACTCCTCAGGCAGGGCTCAATCCAAAACACACTCAAGCTTCCATGCTTCTGGTATTAACAATTTCCCTCTTATTGTAAGGTGTGACACTAACCCTATGCTCTCTGGGTTAATTTATTGGGCATACTGGAATTATGAGACTAACAGTAACAAGTCTCCCTCAGTATCCCAAGTCAGCCCCAGCACATTACTGCATATAGGCACTTCAACTCCAGGGCTATCCATATTTATTGATCCCTCAAAATGGACTAATTACCGTTCCATTCCCTCAGGGGCATCCTTGCACCTTGCATTATTTCATTAACCCCTTCATATATCCTCATTAGTTCCTCTTCAGTTGACGTCACACCCAGGAAATTGTCCACATACGATTATTTACCCAATTACTTCGCTCAGTGGACCACCTGTGCACTTAAGGTGTGCATTTATCGTCGCCTGAAGTAGGAACAATTTATTATTTAACTGTTGATTAATTATATCATTATAAGCAGTCAACAATTCTGGTGTCTTGCTCAGTTCGCAGAGCTGGGCCCTTTAACTGTCCATATGCCATCATATAATTAGTAGGTAATTCTGGACGGTTCAGCTTCCACGGAAGTCGCACCAAGTATTGTCCAGATTCAAATTTAACATCCTTCAGGCATTGTTCCTGAGTAAAGGAATCGTCTGGACTTTCCTCATTTATATTAACCCCTATGCTGTCCAGCTCCCACAAATTAGACTGGTTCAACATCATCCTCGATAGAAGAATACTTGTACTGGGTTGACCTTTTATGAGTAAGACACACCGTGACTGTATTTACTACTTCCTCTAGTCATTATTACTATGCGGTAGCCTGCCATATATTACATGGCCCGTACCAGTGTTGAGGCGAGTGACGCAGCATAGTTTTGGATTTATGCCCTTTATCCTGAATTATTACATCCAACAAAAGCAAGGCTACCTCAGCTAGGCCATCATTATTGCCATTAGCTGCAACCTTTACATCAGTCACTGTAGTGTCAGGGTTATTAACATTATCATTATTATAAAAATTACATACAACCCTGCACATAACTGTATGGTGCCTTCCCTTGTTGCATTGATAGCAACTGTTCAATTTGGTATGACAATCCTTTACATTATAATTGTCTAGACATCTGATACATCCAGGGCCGGATTACCACATAGGCAAACTAAGCATTTGCCTAGGGCCCCGCGCATTTGGGGGCCCCGCGGTCCAAGGGGTTCAGGGGCTCCTCTAAGACTGCGCACATGGTGCAAGTGCAAAGGGGTCCCTACCTAAAAAGTTCAAGTGTTTGGAGAGTAAAATTGATTTTTAAAAATTAATCAAAACAAAAATAAGTAATGAAATAAAATAAAATAAAAATAAATGAACCTAACCATAGATGGCAACACTCAACACGCCTTTGTTTACATCAGAACAGCTGTGTTTTCCCGCTAATGGGTGAGTATGGGAGATTCCTCTCCAATTTTCAGACCATTGAGTCTGATCTAACAAGAAATATTGATTTTCAGAATATAATTGATGATTTTGCCAATATGAAATCCAGAAAAAAAATTATTTAAGAAGTGCCTGTGAATATAAACAATTCTTTACTTTCTTGAGTTTATATGATTTGATAGTCTTATGCATGATGCAATGATAACAATAATGGTCAGTGATTTATAAAGGAAATAAT
This sequence comes from Cherax quadricarinatus, assembly GCF_038502225.1. Lineage (NCBI taxonomy): Eukaryota > Metazoa > Arthropoda > Malacostraca > Decapoda > Parastacidae > Cherax > Cherax quadricarinatus. The sequence goes on from NC_091298.1 coordinate 42,409,823, forward strand.
AGTGCTGTAGTGGTTATGCTGAATATAATAGGTACATGATGTCACTACTTTAATAGCCTAATCTAGTAATACTATGCTGTCTTGAGTTTATTCTCTTTAAAATGCATGATTTAACAAGATAGTTATAATGGCTGTTGGTAAATGGTTTTGGTTGTCTTGATGTGCTTTCCCTATTAAATTTAATCTAAATAGCCAGAATGTATTTAATTAGACCTTAAACAGGCTCACACCGACCCCCCCCCCACCCCCAAGCTGGAAGGGGTCGCTTCGCTTACCGTAACTCAATGGGACCCCGCCAATCTGAATAGCCTAGGGCCCGGAGACTTCTTAATCTGGCCCTGGATACATCTGTCAAGTTCTTTCATTCTTTCCACTTTAATATCCCATGAATTATAGGCATTACAGTTCTTAGTGAAATGAGTACCCTTGCAGAAGAGACAGTCTCTCTTTTCCTTGCCTGACCTCTTATTAACTGGGTTACCCTTACTGAGGTACTTATTCCTCTTACCTTGATGTGAGAAACCACTGTTACTGATTCCTGTCACTTGATATGTGCCTATTTAACTCTTAATTATGATTATTACCACTGGGATTATTTTTTCCCTTTTGAGACTTGACAGATACTTCAGAGTCATTATGTGTTATATCCTTAGAACTGTTTGGCTGACTGGTTTGCAATTGAACAATTAATTCTTGCCGACCTAGTCTGATTTCATCCAGACCGTACTCTGGAGGTTTTGGCAAACCCACCCTTTGCATTAATAGGTTGATCAACTTCCTGGCTTACACCCTTTAATTTATTCAAAGCCTTACTTTTACAAGACAGTTTTTCTTCTAATTCGTAATGTTGATTAATTAAAACATTCATTTCCATTCCATCTGCACAATTCTCCAGCAGATCTCTTTCACAGTCTTTAAACCACAATTTGTACAACTTAAATCTACTCTCTAAAGCATCTAAATATAACTTTAATTCAATAGGGTTCACGGTTTCTTGATTCATTAAATCCAAGCACTTGTATGCCCTCGTCACATGGCCTTTAATAGCCTGTAATGATGCTTTCATTACTCTAAAATCCACGGACTTGTCAGCCACATTAACTCCATCAGATCCAGTCATGGTTAGAGAATTATTAATCACTGATTATACAACTTAAGTAGGCGCCTTATAAGAGTAATTCTTGCACTTTACTCTTGTATAAATCCTAGCTACACATGTGCTAGCAATTAGGCTAATTATCATCCACCACACGATGCCTGTGTGGTACTGGGAAGATTGTCATAGCTAGATGTAGCAGCCCAAGCACTGACTAACTCATTCGCCCTATGCAAGGGATGAGGGTGCGCGATCTGCCCAGTTCGTTTACCCTTAATTCTATTTATGTCCCTCCATGCCCGGCTAAGTGGGGTGTGAGCATTAAGACCGTTGACAAATTTTTCCCAGTCGGTTTGCCGCAGCTCTGTCATACGCTCTCTGGCAGCAGCAAGGGCACCCTGGAATGCTGAGGCTCTTCCAAACTGCCCTTGCTGCTGCCAGAGAGCGTATGACAGAGCTGCGGCAAACCGACTGGGAAAAATTTGTCAACGGTTTTAATGCTCACACCCCACTTAGCCGGGCATGGAGGGACATAAATAGAATTTTTTTTTATATTTTATTTAGAAAACACAATACATATTTAAATGTATGCTATGCATACGTTACATAAACTAAGACATGTTATCCATTAAAAATGAAACAACAATTCCACGTTCTACACGAAGGCAACCCACACCCGAACATACAGGTGGATTTAATAAATTCATAAATACTACCTATATAATCCAAAGAATATCACACGTATTTACAAGGACGTACAAGTGATTAATAATAAGAACTATACTGGATATTAACAAAAATTCCTCTACCACACAATCCCAGTACTTAAATAAACCGTTACCCGTAGGTGTATTACCACCATTTACACATCCAACAACATGACCTACCAAACCCCCTTTTAACAATAATTAATAATGCCAGTGCATACAAAAAATATATGCATGCACCGTTTTGAGAAAAAACCCTTAAGTAACCTAACAATCACGGTATGCCCTTACCTCATTAAACCTTAATGAGAATTACAGAATTTGGTTATGCATAAAACACAACAAAAATATAAAAGTACATAGCAACCCAGATATGTACATTATGTTACCATACACACACACTTGTATAATTGGAAGAATATACACCCACAATATCTAATATCAATAATAATAAAACAACTACAAAGAAATTCAAACTGTCAGAACATCATTGTATGACATGGATTTTACACATAAAATTAAAGAATACACTTCATGTTACCTCAACTTTAAACAACCTATGTAAATATTTAAAATAAACCAAGACTATAATTATCATTGAAACATATCAAATGGGTTCTCCCCTCACAAGGACGGGGCGAATAATAAAAAGAAACCCCTTCCTGAAATACCAAACAGGTACACCCCTACCACTAACTAACTCCTAGCTTAAGATCAAACTTGTTAAGGACTGAACACAAAATCCTAATCTCCCTATCTGAAACACAATTAAACATCCTTGACAGTCATATTCGTCACATTAACGTGTGCAAAGATATTACAATCCTTCTTCTATAAAGAAGTACCGTTATAAAGGAAATACTTGTATACTAATTATCTAGGAAAAGCTAATCCACAAGGGCAATATGGAAAGTACTTGCAGCTACATGTTAAAACTACAAAATAAGCATCATTCTACACTAACGTACTTGACTACAGTGTTCCTTGCTTTATTTTATATTTTAAAACCCTTCTCAATGTTAATAAAAAGAATTTTTTTTTTATTTTATTTAAAACGTCATATAACAACATATTAAATATATAAAAAACCTCCATTACATTCATAGTAAGTATAATTACAATTGTCAATATATACACTAGAACGGTTATAAATATTCGTCAGTCCCCTATTCATTATGTACCTATCCTAAGGTAACACAAGAATATACAAATTCTTCGTTACCTTAATTAAAACCCTCTTATATACATTATAAACAAAGAGAAACTATTCATCAATAATATGCCTTAGTGTTTGATTTTATGTCAATAAAACCTTTGTAAAGACATAATACATAAACAAGTACATATATAACAAAATATCCAAAAACGAACGATATGTAATGAAACTGGTAGTCAATTTACTTGACAACTGCAAAGATACAAAAATATTCAGTACAGTACACAAAGGGTTCCACTTAATAGCATGAGATAATTCTGAATTGCCAAACAAGTAACATTATGCAACATACACACACCACATTCTTATCACATATACACACACACATGAGAGATTATGTACACATAATACAAAATTGTTACCCTCATATCTGATCACATTCCAAAACATATATCCCAGGAGACCCCAAGCAGAACGTTACCAGGTATCATCCACATGGCTGATACAAGGAAAATATAAAATGAAAAACTATATATATAAGTTGCACAAGGTGCTTTTACATAACACCTGTCATGCAGTTCATGACTTTGCTTCACAAGAGACCCACTCTCTTAATCACGTCAATTTAAGAACAAAAATTAGTTTCCAAGCAATAGTATATATATTTGTTTGAATAAAACATCATCCAAACTAACGATCATACCTATCATTTATACATTAAAACACACCCATACCAATCGTATGCCACCTTCACTCACACATATTCAAGAAGCCAGCCTCGTGTACCCTTTAAGGTATTAACTCCCATAAATCCCTGACCTTGAATCTGCAATATCCCTTTGAAAATAAGAAAAACCATCTATTTCCCGTAATGTCTTTATTTCTCTGTTGTGTACCATAAAATATCGCTACCAGTGCTCTGATTCTCTCCCTCACAGATAAATGCCTATATACCCATGACGTATATACAAAATCCGTCACTAAATATCCGATTGCATTCTGTACCGGTGTTTCGACCCCCCCCACATCTAAACTTAAAGCTCTTAAGACACTAAACCCACCCCCACCCACCATTCTTAACACCTTACCAAACCACAACCTTACGTGTTCCAATCTCTTACAGAAATAAACTGCATGAAAGACCGTATCAGGATCTCCACACACACAACACAGCCCCCCCTCCTGCACGCGCCTATTCGCTAAAACTTCCCCGGACGGCAGTATATTATGTAAAAATTTAAACATTATCTCCCTGACCTTGGCTCGTAACCTTAATGCTTTTAAACGACCCCATATGTCCTTCCATGCATACATTGGATATATTCCCTCCACCTTAGCCACTACCTCCCTGCCGTCTACCAGTGCCAATTTGCCGATCTTGATCTTGCGTGGATCTTTTACATAAATTAACATCCTCAACATGTCCTCACATCTCTTTACATCCGTTCCGGTCAACCAACGTACCAAGTCCCGTCTTATCCAGGTCAAACCCGTGCCGGCCATTCTACCCTCTCTCAAGTAGCTATGCTTGACATACATGCCTAACATCCTATTATGCAGATTCATTAGCCCCAGGCCACCCCGGCCAACCGGGAGCGACACCACATCCCTCGTTAACCAATCACAACCTGAACCCCAAATATATCTATATACACGCGTTAACATACGCTTTTCATCATATGGATGTAACGGATAAATACATGCCACATGCCACAACTTGCTGAACAAAATCACATTCACCACAATTGCGCGCTGATGTATAGACAAGCCTCCTTCCCTCAAACCTGTTAAACGACCTAAAACCCTCTCTACAGCCTCACTTGAATTCACCTTCCTCGCATCCTGTATGTTATCCCTATGCACAATCCCACACACCTTAATTTGATTTACTAAAGGCCAGCCTTCCCTCTGGCCTAATACCACACCCGCACAATCCCCCACCTCCATAAGCATTGATTTTTCCTTATTAACCGTCATTCCGGTTGCTTTCCCGAAACATTCCACCAATTCGCTCACTTTTCCTAAAACCTTGGCTCCACGAAATAAAACCGTAGTGTCGTCCACGTAACCTATAATTCCTGATTGTACCCCCACCCAACCTTGCTTGTCATCCTGTCTTACAATCCCCCTCACGGCTCTAAAAAACGGGTCCTGAATCAACGCAAAAAGAATTTGTGATATAGGACACCCCTGCCGTAATCCCCTATGCATCCTAACAACTTTTCCCAACCTACCGTTTACCTGCACCCTAAAAGTAGCCTGCTCGTACAAAACCTGTGCCCAACTAACAATTTCCTTTCCGAAACCTTGCCACTGCATAAACTTCCATAATGCATCTCTCTCCACGCAATCGTATGCAGCGTGCCAATCTAAAGCTAATATTCCACCCTTATTACCCCTCCCGCTTTCCTCAATGAACCTGCGAATAATTCCTTGTCCCACACACATAGATCGTCCTGGCACACCATATTGTCCCTCGTCCAGAACTCTCTCCAAAACCCGTTTTATCCTATTTCCTAATAATTTCGCAAAAATTTTATAGTCGCCACACATTAATGAAATTGCCCTATAATTATGTATATAATTCCCAGATTTTTTTTTCGGGACTAGAACAACCACCCCTGTTCTTTGTTGCTGTCCCATAATGCCACTACTTTTCATGGCATTAAATAATATCACCAAAAAATCGCGAATACAATCCCAATTGTCCTTGTAAAAATCACAAGGGATTCCGTCAATCCCCGGCGACTTCCCTACACTCATACCCTCCACAGCTAACCTAATCTCTTCTTCACTTATAGGTCCATTCAAAGCCAACCTGTCCATGTACTCTAGATTACAACGTACATATTCACCCATTTCTCCCAGCGCCCCCTTAGAAATCCCAGCATTTTTGTATTGCAGTTCATACCATGCGTCTACAAAGGTATTCATAGCCTCCGTTGACCGAAGGACCTGCCCCCTACTAAAGTTTCCCAAAGACTCCTGAACCTCTAATCCCATTAATTCTGTCGCCTTACGGCGTCTGCCCTGCTCTCGCAAGACAAACGCCGAAGGACGGTCACCCCATAAAACCTCATCAATTCCACTTGCTATCCGCGCCGCATCAAAAATACGATTGTGAAAGTCTCTAATTAAGCGTTTTAAATTTTCAATTTCAACCACCGGATACACTCCCCCACCCTTTGTATAACATGCTTGCAGTTGATTTTCAAGATAGTTCAAGAGCCCATACTGCATTCTCTTGTCTTCTTTTCCTTGCTGCTGATAAAAATTCCTCACCTTCACCTTACCGACAGTATCCCACCATTCGACTATATCAATTCCCTCCTGCCATTCAGCCCACCATCCTCTCCAAGCACTCACAAAATCTTCCCTCACACCTCTTTTGTGCATTAAACCCACATTCAACTTCCAGAAACCTCTGTAACGCCTCGGTAATCCTACCCAGTCAACATCCACCATAACACCTCTGTGATCAGAAAAGCTCACATTTAGCACACGTACACTCCTGACGCTGACACCTCTAGAAACGTATATGCGATCCAGTCTTGCCGCATACTCCCTTCTAACGAACGTATGCATGACCCCACCCACCTCGTCCCCCCCCCCCCCACATCCGTAACATTAACACTCCGCAAAAGGTCCCCTAAATATCCTGAAAAAAAACCTCTCCCTCTCGGTTCGACATCCTTGCGACGATCAATGCAATTCCAATCACCCCCAATAATCGTGACGACTGGCAGTGATCTTAAATGGTACACCAACACGTCCCTAAAAAACGCATTTTTTACACGCATGTCACCTTCCGCCGGTCCGTACACCCCCAGGAAGGCCACCCGTACCCCACCCCACACCCCATCAACCCTAACAACCCTCCCCTCCTCTCCCACCTCATATGTTTGCAAAGAAAACGGGCTAGCCTCTTTAACTAACACTGCTACACCACCTTTCAGTCTATTAGAACAGCCCATGTACAAAATATATTCAGGAATCAGCAATTCACCTAAAGATTTATAATTGTGTTCTTGTAAGAATGCAACATCGGGTACATAATTTTTTAACAAAACCTCCAAATACTTACGTTTTTCAACAGACCGTAACCCATTTATATTTAAAGTAATACACTTGAACGTTTCATTGGAGGTTTACCCTTGGATACCTTGACATTCTTGGTTCCCTTGTGTGTATCTCCACTTCTTCCCCCACCCCCCCCCTGTGTCGTTCTCCTTGACATGCTGAACACATGTAGATTTGCCCTTGTCTCTACGAGTCGCATCGCACCATGCTTTGTTCCCCGACCGTTGTCCTGGTGTCAAAACATCTTGAGAGTCAGATATCACCGCAACTCTCTTACGAGAACTGCGGCCAGTATCCATCTCATCTTCAGAACTGTTGTTCCTATGAACTTCCACGACCACAACCTGATGTTCAGCAATAGGCCCGGAGGATGCCCCGTCCTTCTCCTTCACACTTACATCCTCTAAACCACCGTGAAGCCCCTCAGATGTGGAAGCATCCAATAAAACATTCAGAACTTCTTGAATAGATTGCTCCACGTCAACCTGAGTATGAACGAGATCTTCCTCTGTCGTCGCCGATACCACGCCCACGTCCTCCACTGCACCAGGGAGGGTTAGACATATTGGCGAGTTTTCAACCTCACCCTCTATCTCCTCACTCCATGATTTACGAGGCAATATATGTTGTTGTGTAGCAGCAGCATATGAACGCTGCTCCGTTGAAACATCAAACCGCCTTACTTCCGTCGTTTTATCACGTCTTGTAGGGCATTGCGCCGCCATATGGTCATACATCCCACAAAGCCTGCACGTACGCCTTTGTCCTGAGTACGTAACGTACACTTGCGTACGAAAGTCCTCCATAACCACATACGACGGAATAGGGTGCTTGAGGGACATTTTCAGGGAGAAAGACCCCTCCAGCATACCAACTAGAGGACCATCATGCCACCGTCCCATAGTTGCCATATGAACCGTGCCATAGCGTGCAAAAACATTCCTCAAATCACTCTCGTCCGCCTCAAAAGGAACGTTTCGTACCTTGATCCAGGTGTAAAAACGGGAGACGTCGTGAAGGCGAACAGTGACACCAGGATTAACAGTTTTGATCACATCCTGATAAGTGGCAACCATATTTTCGTAAGTACTATTTTGTCTGAATTTGACAAAAAGCCTCGAATTTCCGTTCAAAGAGACACCATAAAGATCTTCATTATTGATACCATAAGTATCTCGGAGTATCGCAGTAAGCAGTAGATGTGTATTCTGATTGTTGAACGAGCCTGTCACCAATTGAAGGCAGACGGTGTTGACTCGCCTACGTGCACCTTCCGCCATTGTGAGTGCACTGAGGAAAACTGCGCAGCAATCAACAGAGTCAGGAGCTACTGCGCAGCCTGTCCGTACGGCCCAAGAGCGATACGAACAATGGTCAATGTTAATAAAAAGAATTACTGCTATTCACTGGCAATATCATTTTTACACGTGTTCAGTACTACTTGCCCTAAAAAGCCATAACAGCCACTTAAGCCACCTCTCCTCGATAGTGAATGCAATAATATACCCAACCAAAATATGCAATGCAAGGCATTCCATGTATGACTATGTATCCAAGGTACTGATCGCCAATATCAAATATCTCTGCAGGAACATAACCATTTCATAAATATATGCTCTCACTATCTCACCCTCACACCACCTTCCACACTGCTAGCCTAACCTTACACCCCCCCCTCACAATAAAAGAGACTCTACCCTTGCCCCCCCCCTGTTCCCTTAGAAGCTGTGCTACAGTAAAATTACGATAACCTATCGAAAAACTTGATTCCCATTTCCCCCCATATATTAACCTATTCCTACACCTTGTCCTATAAAACCTCGCTGCTAACGCTTTTATCCTCAACTGCCCTGAAATCTGCCTCATACCCCAAGAAACATGCAAATAATCTGCCATAACATACATCAAAGCCCTACCCACCTCACTTGCTACCCCACTAACATCCATCGACAACAATCTAAGAAAAGACCAACTCCCCCCCCCAACAGCCTAATAACCCCCGCCATCCAGACTCTCACCACTTCCAAAGATGAACAAAAATATACCACATGATATGCCGTCTCCTCCTCCCCACAGAATAAACATGTTGCCTCTCTAACCAACCCCATCTTATGCAACATATACTTAGATGCCACCACACCCATTAGAAAACGGTACACCAACTCCCTAACCCTTGCTGGTATCCTAAGCGTCCTGAACTCCCTCCATATGACCCTCCAGTTATACATGGGGTATATTGCGGCCCCCTGCAATACACCCCTTCCCCACACCACACCCACCACTGCGTTTACCTTCAACCTTTTTACCTGCCCCACTGCCAACATGAATCTTATTACATCTTCACACTTTCTCAAATCCCTACCACTCCACCAGTTTCTAGCATCCCTCATCACCCTATCCACCCTAACTCCCCCCTCCCCCCCACCCTTAGATACCTCTGCTTAATATATAATACCATTACCCTAGGCCCTAAGGCCAACAAACCTAGTCCCCCCCTTTTCACCTCCGTCATGACCACATCTTTGGACAACCAGGCCCTCCCAAACCCCCACACAAACCTCAACACCCTCCTCTGTATTTCCTGTATATCCTGCACCCCCAAAGGGAACACCTCCGCTACACCCCAGACCTTACTATACACCACCGAGTTAATTACCAACGCCCTCTGCTGTAACGCCACTTCACTGGCCCTCAAACCTTTTAACTTGCCTATAACCCTACTCGTGACTGCTTCTGAGTTAATCCTCCTACATTCCTGCAATTGCTTCATATACCATATCCCACACACCCTAATTCTGTCACAAACCGTCCATCCCATTTCCTCCCCCAATCTCCCCCCAACCCATGTTCCTACTTCCAATAACCTAGACTTTGCTAAATTAACTACCATTCCTGAAACATTCCCAAAACTCCTAATGACCTCTCCCACCCTTCGTAAAGCCTCCCCACTCGTAACTAACACAGTTGTATCATCCACATAACCTACTATGCCCCCCATACTTCCCCCCTCACCTCCCGCAATGCGTCGTCCACAGCCTCAAAGAAAGGATGTTGCACACATGCAAAGAGCAACTGTGACAGCGGGCAACCCTGCCTTAATCCCTGTTCCATCATCACCGCCCCCCCAGCTTACCATTAACCTGCACCCTCATGACAGCCCCCTCATACAGAATGCGCACCCACCTCACGACCCCCCCTCCAAAACCCAATTTTTCCAAACAGCCACACAAAAAGTCCCTCTTCACGCAGTCATATGCCTGAGCCCAATCCAAACCAAGGACGCCCCCTCCCTGACAGTTCTCTATAAAATCCCTTATCACACCGTGCCCATTCTTCATAGTCCGTCCCGGAATCCCATACTGACCCCCATGTACGCTACTTCCAATTACCTTCTTTAACCTGTTCCCCAATACCTTCGCAAAAATTTTGTAATCCGTACACATTAACGACAACGGACGATAATCTCCCAAACCCTTCTCCTCTCCTCCCTTCTTTGGCACCAAGACAACGACCCCAGTTCTCTGTGTTTGCGCCATTCTGCCCCATTTCAACATATAATTCAGAACCGCCACTAGGCATTCCCTCAGTACCTCCCAATGTGCTTTGTAAAAATCATTAGATAACCCATCTATTCCCGGTGCCTTCCCCTGACTCAACCCATTCACCACTTCCCCCACCTCTTCCCCCGTAATGCCTCCCTCCAACTCCCGATCCCCCTGCCCCATACCCTGCGAAACCCTCATCCCTCTAAATGTTTCTAACCCACCCACCCCTCCCCTTCTCTTCCATTTCTCCGTAAACCAATAATCAGCATACCTACTGATAGAATCTGTGTCAGTGAGGCCCTGTCCCCTCACATAACCCTCCCCACCCTCCACAACAATATGCGCCACGGTATTCCTCAACTGTCTGTCCTTGAATTTTCTGAGAACATACCCGGTTGGCTTATCACCTTTTAGTACGTCCTCCAATCCTGCCCTGACCCTGAGTGCATCAAAACGTTCATTATGCATCTCTACTAAACGACTCCTAAGTTCCCCCATATCTCCTTCCACTCCCTCCCTCCCCCCCCCCCCCACATAACAATCATTCAACTGACCCTCTAAATAATTCTGCAATCCAAACCTCCAGCGTGCCCGTTCCCTGCCCCTCTTCCTAAAAAATTCTACAATTTTCACCTTTGCCTGCAACTCCCACCAATCTAGCAAATCCACCTCCTCATCCCTAGCCTCCCAAAAGCCTTTCCACCATGACTGAAAAGACCGACCTTGATCCTCCTCCTGTAAAAGCCTCACATTTAATTTCCAATAGCTCTGATATATTCTCGGAATACCATCCACCCTAAGGTCAGCCAACACTGCTCTGTGGTCTGATAAACCCACGTCTACTGTTCTAACTCTCTCCACTCCTATCCCCTGCCTCACATAAATCCTATCCAACCTTGCCTCATAACTCCCCTGTACATAGGTATGCTCAACCTGATACCCCCCCCTGCCAACCACATCTACCACCCCGACATCGCACAAAGCATCCCTTAAGACACCCAACACGCACCCCGCCCCCCTAGGTACTACGTCTACATGCCTAATCACACAATTCCAATCACCTCCAATTATCGCTATGGCAGGTAAACCCCTGAGATAATATAACAAAACGTCACGAACAAAATCTGATTTTATCCTTACATTACCAATCGCAGGCATATAAACTCCCACAAAACATACCCTACTCTGCCCCCACCACCCATCCACCCGAACAACCCTCCCCCCACCCCCCTCCTCCCACCCCATGACTCGCAATGGACTAGTCTCCTTTACTAAAACAGCCACTCCGCCCTTTAAAAGCGTTGCCATGCTTACAAACAACTTATATCCTCTCAATCTCAACTCACTACCTGACTTATAGTTATGCTCCTGTAGGAAACAAACATCAACGTCGTACCTTTTGAGGAACCACTCCAACCAGACCCGTTTTACCTCAGTTTTTAGGCCATTAGCATTTATCGTTACACACCTGAATGGTCAGGGAGAGGCGGCTTTCCTCTGTGCCGCTGTGGCTTGCTCACACTTCCCTTCAAGCTGCTCACACTTTCCTTATTACTCTTTTTAATAGGACCCCCTACCCCCCCTTGTCTCTCCCCCGATTTTCCCTGTACTCCCCCCCCTGTAGGGGATTTGCGGACCACCTCTGCCCATGCCTTCTTACCTGGTCTTTGCCCAGGTGTTAAAACATCATCTAATTCAGTCAACCCCACTGGCCGCTTCCTAGAGCTGCCTACCAAAGCCACCTCTTCCTCAGGTACATCCTCCCTGTGTACCTCTGCCACTACAAGTATATCCTTTCCAGTATTCCCTGCTACTTCCGACTTCTCACCCAGCCCTTGCAATTGCTGCGTTTCACTGATCCGTCCATCCATGTCCTCTCCTACCACGGCCTCCTCCAAGAATTCCTGGAGCACTGACTCCAAGGACACCTCCTGTGTCGACTCCCCCACTTCCTCCACCACCACAGGCGTTGGAGTAGGAACTCCCTCCTCCACCGGGAGTGTGACACACGTCCCCATCTGTTCACCCTCCTTCTCCACCTCCTCACTCCATAGAGGAGTCCCAGTCTTCGCCGCCGCCACCACACTCGTTTGCTGGAAGTCCTCCACCGGGGCTGACACCCCCGGGGCAACTCTACGTGCACATTGCGCCGCTATATGATCATAAGAGCCGCAAAGACGACACGTTCTCCTTTGCCCCACATACGACACATATACCTGATTTCTGGTGCCTGTCAACATGACATACGAAGGTATAGGCGTCTTGAGGGTCATCTTGATGTTGTATGACCCTTCCGGGAGGCCCTCATATGGTCCATCCCTCCATACCCCACCTCTGGCTTCATGAATGACTCCATACTTGCTAAAAACTTCCATTATACCAAACTTAGTTGCCTCAAAGGGTACATTCCTCACTCGTACCCACGTATAGTAAGTAGACACGTCATGCAAGCACACATCCATCGTCGAGTTGAGGCACATTCGGCGTTCCTGGTACTCCTCCACCACACTGCTGTAGTAGCTAGTCCTCAGGAACTTCACAAATACTCGTTTCACCCCATTAAGGGCCACACCATACAGTTCCTCGTTAGGGATACCATATAAATCCCTAATAATTGCAGGAAGAACGACGTTCATCGTAGCAGGGTTCAGAGAACCCCTCAACAGCTCAATGCAGACTGTGTTAATCCTCCTGCCGGTGTACTCCGCCATGTCTGAACAGTGAAAACTGCGCAGAAACCAGGATTAGTGGGAGCTACTGCGCAGTGCGTCCGCACGGCCCAACAGCGATGCGAACAATGTCATGTACAGAATCAAACAATTTTTGTCTCCCCGGTTACATGGTTTCATGCATGGAAGGAGCGTGCATCATTGCATAGCCACCTTTCTCACCCTGCACACTGACAGCTCCTACACTACCTTCCTTGACCTTAAATCCGCTTTCGATGTAGCCAACCGACATGTAATAATTAGTGAACTTGCCAGAATGGATGTTGGAGGATGGCTTCTCCGCTGGATTAAAGGCTACCTGTCCAACAGAAAATCGTCTGTGTTGTTCCAGGGACATAGAAGTGTAACTAAAGACTTTGAATTAGGAACCCCACAGGGAGGTGTGCTCAGTCCCACACTGTTCAATATTCTAATTAATGCATTACTTAATGCTATGCCTAGTCAGCCCCATAATTATGTGATTAGTTTTGCTGATGATATAATGATTCACACCACCGGATTCTCCAACACCCAAAACATTCTTAATCATGTACTAGCCTCGTGTCAGGACCTGGGGTTGATAATCTCTACTGATAAAACAAAGATACTCAATAGGCGTCCTCCTCGACACAGAGGCACAGTTCGTCAGATCCAATTGCATGATGGGTCTCTTCTAGAATATGTAAGCAGATACAGGTATCTAGGCTTTGAGGTTCCACTACTTGGACCTGTTGTAACAAGACTTTATCGCCAATACAAAGAACGACTAAGAGCACTTAGAGTTGTGGCAGGGCTTCACCCCAGGTATGGTGCTAATGTTAAAATTGTGAAAATGATGTATCTTGCTTATATTAGATCAATGGTTGATTATGCTGCGCCACTACTTGCTCTTGTGTCTGACTGGAAGCTTGGAGGGCTGGAAAAACTGCAGAACGAAGCAATGAGGATCATCCTAGGATGCCCTCGTACTGCCAAAATTTTAAATATGCAAAAAGAACTTGATATTCCAAGCATCAGAGATCGTGTTACTGAAAGAAATATCCTAATTGGGGTTAATATGCTCAGGCAAGCTCATTCAAACCCCTGCACAGAAGCCCTCCAAACTTTCCTCAGCACTGGTGAACACTCCTCCAGATGGATCGAAAAGACTGGAACCGACCTCCGCATGAATCAGATACATGATCTATGTCAAGTAAGGCAACAGCGGCACTTCTCCGCTCCATGGAATATTACCCCATTCCAAACTACCATTCCTCCATTTCCCCCCAAACTACTTCTTAAATCACAACCAAAACTTCGCCTTGAAGCCAAACATGAGGCCTTAAGCTGTATTGATAACTTAGTCACACAGCACACACTCTCGCAAATTATTTACGTTGATGGTTCTGTTCACCAATCCACTGGTGCAGCTGGTAGTGCTGCTGTTGTCGTACAGAGTGATGGCTCTCTTAAAGAAATTGGAGCACGCATCAATAATTGGGCCTCTACCCTTCAGACAGAACTGTTTGCCATACTCATTGCACTGAAATGCATCTATGTATCAAAGATTGACAGTTTAATTGTAACTGATTCTCT